>NC_086114.1:4782500-5110000 GCF_963921235.1 Mobula hypostoma | reverse complement strand
ACCTGGGGGAAACCCGAGTACCCAGGGGAAACCAATGCAGTTGCAGGGACAAGGTACAATCTCCTTATAGACAGGCAGAGGGGGTTGAACCCTGAATTTATAGCTGGCACTGTAATAGTGTAACATTAACCATAACGTTACCGTGACAGCCCTTTCAAGTGTAGCAGTCAGGGGCGGAACTAGCAGAGCATTTGAAAGGGAAGATTTTTCAGGGCTGGGTAGAGAGTGTGGTGATGTGGGACTAGTGGGATTGTTCTCACGACCTCACTAGCGCCAGTCCCGAGTCTATAAGACTAAAAAGTATAGGAGCAGAATTAGGCCATTTGGCCCATTGAGTCTGCTGCACTATTTCATCTTGGCTGATCCATTTTCCTCTCAGCCCCAATCTCCTGCCTTGTGTATCCCTTCGTGCCCTGACTAATCAAAAATCTATCAAACTCTGCCTTAAATACATCCAATGACTTGGCCTCCATAGCTGTCTGTGGCAATGAATTTCACAGATTCACTACCCATTAGCTAAATAAAAACCTTTTTCTATTTTTTTTTCTCCAGTCCTGATGAAGGGTCTCAGCCCTCTATACTCTTTTCGATAGATGCTGCCTGGCCTGCTGAGTTCCTCCAGCATTTTGTGTGTGTTGCTCGGATCTCCAGCATCTGCAGATTTTCTCTTGTTTGTGATTGGCCTCCTCATCTCTGTGGTAAACTGATGTCCCTCTATTCCGAGGCTGTGTCTTCTGCTCTTAGACTCCCACGCCATAGGAGACATCCTCTCCATGTCCACTCACCTAACTGGCTGCCTTCCACACTCCCGCTCGTCTCTGATTCTGGTTGGGACTTACGGGTTGGGGGGGGGGCGCGTGGGATTGGCTCTTTTTCCATGTCTTCCATTTGTAGGTAGAATGGCAATATTGTGCTGGTTCACTGCACAGAACACAAAGTGGTTTCAAACGGAGGAAAACACGAGTCTTTTACAGAGCTGTAATGCGGTTGCCGTTGGAGACCAGGAGTACAGAGCACTCACAATGAAGACACTTGTAGGCTGTTAAGGATGGTTACCGGATGCTACCAGAATGTAAGGTATATCACCACATCACTGCAAATTAATATCCAAACCCATCAGACAAATAAATAGATAAAATAAATAAGATGTTTAGATCAAGTCAGCAGACAGTCATTTTCCCCGGGTGGGAATGGCCCAAGGAGGTATCATTTTAAGGTAACACATACAAAATGCTGGAGGAACTCAGCAGGTCAGGCTGACGTTTGATGAATAAACAGTTGACGTTTGATTGGAGGAGTGTGTACGCGGGTTTTCAGAGCTAAGTTTTTTTTTACACACAGAGTTGTGGTTGCATGCAAAGTATTTCCCAGGATGATGGTGAAGGCAGATATATTTTAGAAGCTGTCGGATAGACACTGGGATAAAAGAAAAATGGAGGGCTATGTAGGAGGGAAGGATTAGATGATATTGGAGTAGTTTAGAAGTTCAGCACAAGGTTATGGGCTGAAGGACCTGTACCTTGCTGTAATGCTGTATGTTCTATGTTCTAATTAGGACGGCAAATGTATCTTGGACTTTATTAAAGGAGGAGATATAAGAGGCTGCAGATGCTGGAATCTGGAGCAACAAACAATCTGCTGAGAGGGTCAGTTGTTATTTTGGCTTGAGACCCTTCATTCAAAGTTCAAAGTACATTTATTATCAAAGTACGTTTGCAGTATACAACCCTGAGATTTGTCTCCCCCACAGACAGCCATGAAATAAAGAACTGTGGAGCCAAACCGTTCAAAGAAAACCATCAAACCTCTCGCCCCCGTGCAAAAAAATTACACAAATAACAACAAAAAAAACAAGTGAAAACACAGAGTATAAAACACGGCATATTTCAGCTCCGTGTTCATTATCTACTTGCCACCCGGATTCAAAAATTGCCCAATTAGTAGTAACAAAAAACAGAGCGACCAGAACTGGAACTAGAAATGGAACATATCATACAAACTGAATTAGAGTCCAAATCTACAATCCATGTCAATTAAACTTTTCATTTGCTCCTGATAAAGGGTTATGTTATGGTTATTGGATTTATATGTCTACAAGTAAATGAATCTCAGGGTTGTATATATGTATTTTGATAATAAATTCTGAACTTTTGAAGGTCTTGATTTGAAACATTGACTGTCCACAGATGCTGTCTTATCTGCTGTGTTCCTCTGCTACCTAGTTTATTACAGAAGGGTTTGATCTCAAGAATAAAAGCCGTCTTATTTCAATTACATCGGCCCTGGTGTAAACACACTTGGAATATCTCTTGAATGTATAAAAGAATACATCTAGTCTTGCTGCCAACAGGAGGATATTCTTGCAATGATATGTTTCACTAGGTACATTTAATGTCAGGATATACATTCTGAAATTATTTTTCTTCGCAGACATTCCCGAAAACAGAATCAGAATCCGAATAAGGTTTATTATCTCCGGCATGTGTCGTGAAATTTGTTAACTTAGCAGCAGCAGCAGTTCAATGCAAAACATAATATAGAAGGAAAAAAAGTAATAATAATAAATCAACCAATCAATCAATTACAGTATATGTATATTGAATAGATTAAAAATCGAGCAAAAAACAGGAATAATATATATTAAAAAAGTGAGGTAGTGTTCAAGGGTTCAATGTTTATTTAGGAATCAGGTGGCAGAGGGGAAGAAGCTGTTCCTGAATTGCTGAGTGAGAAAATGAGAAATGAGACCCATCATTCAAAGATTGAAGTACATTTATTATCAAAGTACATTTGCAGTATACAACCCTGAGATTCGTCTCCCCCACAGACAGCCACGAAATAAAGAACTGTGGAGCCAAACCGTTCAAAGAAAACCATCAAACCTACAAAGGTACTTTGTAGGCTTGTAGCCAAGATGGAGCCGACTAAATTTACGACCCTCTGCAGCTTCTTTCAGTCTTTTACAGTAGCCCCCCCCATACCAGACAGTGATGCAGCCTGTCAGAATGCTCTCCATGGTACATCTATAGAGGTTTCTGAGTGTATTCGTTGACATACCAAATCTCTTCAAACTCCTCATGAAGTATAGTCACTGTCTTGCCTTCTTTATAACTGCATCAATGTGTTGGGACCAGGTTAGGTCCTCAGAGACCTTGACACCCAGGAACTTGAAACTGCTCACTCTCTCCACTTCTGATCCTTCTATGAGGATTGATAGGTGTTCCTTCATCTTACCCTTCCTTAGTCCACAATCATTTCTTTCATCTTACTGACGTCGAGTGCCAGGTTGTTGCTGCAGCACCATTCCACTAGTTGGCATATCTCACTCCTGCACGCCCTCTTATCACCATTTGAGATTCTACCAACAATGGTTGTATCATCAGTAAATTTATAGATAGTGTTTGAGCTATGCCTAGTCACACAGTCATGGGTATAGAGAGAGTAGAGCATTGGGCTAAGCACACACCCCTGAGGTGCACCAGTGTTGATCGTTAGTGAGGAGATGTTATCACTATTCCACACAGATTGTGTTCTTCCGGTTAGGAAGTAGAGGATTCAATTGCAGATGGAGGTACAGAGGCCCAGGTTCTGCAACTTCTCAATCAGGATTGTGGGAATGTTGGTATTAAATGCTGAGCTGAAGTGGATGAACAGCATCCTGACGTAGGTGTTTGTGTTGTCCAGGTGGTCTAAAGCCGTGTGAAGAGCCATTGAGATTGCGTCTGCCTTTGAACAGAGAAGTGCCCCAAAGAATGAATGGCAGTTAGAACTCCAAAGCCCCCCCACAACACCTCACCCACGCCCAAGCAACAGCAAGGCAATGACCCACCGCCACCAGCGAAAAAACATCAGCACCCTCCACCGAGCACTCAAGCATGCAGCAAAACATCAATGAAGACACAGGTTTTCAGTACCCCAAAAACTACTGGTTCACCCGGTAATTTGACATACCACAGGCTCGCTCGCTCTCCCTAATAAGGGAAAAAGATATTTCACAGTGAGAGGGGAGACATAACAAACAACTCGCTGATTTACGATGTTAAAAGTCTGTTGCATCGCTTTTTCCAAGCTCTGCCCCCAGAGAGTCGGCACCAAAAAGGCGCAGCTCTCTGGGCACACCATCCCCGGCCGCTAAGCCACTGCTCCCAATGTTCCAAGTTCTCCCACGTCGCTTCAGGCAGGGGCACCCGCCTAGAATCAGCAGCTCTCCAGAGCAATGAAAGCCCGGAAACTGAAGGTGTGCTCGTCTTCCAGGCCGCATCCTTAGGATATCGAAAAGCGACTGGACGTGAGGCCCTGAGAGCGGGTCCCATTCCCACCAAGAACCGAAGTCAGAGTGTAACTCCAGGTCAGAGTCTTCAACAGAAGCCCCCCCCCCCCACACCCTGAAAAGGAAAAATAGTGATATCAAAGATAGAAATAGAGCTATGTTCCTGGGGTGGAGTGTTTGACCTCGGAGGAGATACTATATAGACAGGTTATGTACTCTCAAGTTGAGAAAAATGAGATTATTTAAAATTCTTATGAACAGTAACAGGGTAGACTTTAAACCCTGACTGGGGTGTCTCAAAATCAGGAGTCAGCTAATTAGACTGGAATAGAAAGCAATTTATTGACCCAGGGGACAATGAATATTTGGAATTCTCGACTCAAAGGCATTGCGGAGGCTGCATTGCTGAGAATATTCAACATGGAGATGAAGAGATTGCAAATATTTGGCATGTCAATGGGTTACGTGCCTATCTAAGAGCATTTACCATATTCACCTCCACCACCAGCCCTGGCAGAGATTTCTAGGCACCCCAGAACTTGCTCTGCATGTCTCCTTTGAACTTGCAGATCTCATTGAGTCGGGTCATCTGGACATCAAGCTCCTGTATTTTCTGCAAGTGGTTGTACTTTGCAAGGACAAACCAACGTAGGATTTACACGGTGAGCACTGAAGTGTGGTAGAACAGAGGGACTAGGGAAAATAGAACCAAAATTCCTTGAGAGTGGTGTCAAAAGTGCATAGTGTCATAAAGAAAGCTTTTGGCACATTGGCCTCCATAAATCTAAGTATTGAATGCAGGAGTTGAGATGTTATATTGGAGCTGCCTAGGACGTTGATGAGGCCTTATTTGGAGTATTGTGTGCATTTGGAGTATTTGGAGTACTGAGCCAATAGGCTGGTCCTGGACTTATTTCATAATTTACTGGCATAATTTATATATTACTATTTAACTATTTATGGTTCTATTACTATTTATTATTTATGGAGCAACTGTAACGAAAACCAATTTCCCCCAGGATCAATAACGTATGACTATGACTTTGACTATTTCTGATCACCTACCTGCAGGAAAGATATCAATAACATTGAAAGAGTGCAGAGAAAGTTTACAAGGATGTTGCTGGGACTTGAGGACCTGAGTTAGCAGAATAAGGGGAGATTTGAAAGAGGTATGCAAAATGATGAGGGGTGCAGATAAGGTAAATGCAAGCAGGCATTTTCCACTGAGGTTGGGTGAGATTAGAACTAGAGGTCATAGGTTAAGGGTGAAAGGCAAAATGCTTAAGGGCAGCATAGGGGGAACTTCTTCATTCAGAGGGAGGTGTGAGTGTGTGGACCGAGCTACCAGCGGAAGTGGTGGATACGGGTTCGATTTCAACATTTAGGAGAAATTTGGATAGAAACATGGATAGGAGGGGTGTGGATGGTGATGGTCTGGGTGCAGGTCGATGGGACTAGGCAGATTAATAGTACAGCAGCGATTTGATGGGCGATTTAAAGGTATAGGAGCAGAATTGGGCCATTGGGCCCATCGAGCCTGCTCCGCCATTTCATCATGGCTGATGCATTTCCCTCTCACCCCAGTCTCCTGCCTTCTCCCCGTATCCCTTCACGGATGCACTAATCAAAGTTTATCAACCTCTGCCTTAAATATACTGGCAACACACATAAAAGTTGCTGGTGAACACAGCAGGCCAGGCAGCATCTCTAGGAAGAGGTACAGTCAGGACTCACCCAACGTACCCAATGACTTGCCCTCCACAGGTGCCTGTGGCAATGAATTCCACAGATTCACCACCCTCTGGCTGACGAAATTCCACCTCATCTCCATTCTAAATGGACGTCCCTCTATTCTGAGGCTGTGTCCTCTGGTCTTAGACTTCCCCGCCATGGGAAACATCATGTCCACTCTATCAAGGCCCTTCAACATTTGATAGCTGTCAAACAGATTCCCCCCCCCCATTCGTCTGAATTCCAGTGAGTAGAGACACAGAACAATCGAACACTCCTCGTATGATAAGCCTTTCAATACCAGAATCATTCTTGCAAAGCTCCTTTGAACCCTCTCCAATATCGGCACATCCTTTCGTAGCTATGGGGCCCAAAACTGCTCGTAATACTCTGTGAGGCCTCATCTGTGCCTTATAAAGCCTCAACATTACATCCCTTGCTTTTATATTCTCTCAAATTGAATGCTAACATTGCATTTGCTTTCATCGCTACCGACTCAACCTGCAAATTAATTTTTTTTGATTAATTATGAACTCGCAAGTTTGATTCGTGCTTTTCTTCAAAAGGCTAATCATGGGATGGCCATCATTGTAAATGGCCGATGGTTGAATAAGTGTGCAGTTTGAATCTCTAAAAGAGACTGCATTTATAATGACATCAGACCAGGAAATGAGGGAGAAATGGCTGAATTTGTATGTCAGTCCGGAAAAATGGAAAGTGGCATCTCGGAAGTATTATAAAACGGCGTGGACCAAAGTGACCAAACATCTGTAAAATTCACCTCTGTTAATCAGAATCAGGTTTACTATCACTGACATATGTCATGAAATTTGTTGTTTTGTGGCAGCGTTACAGTGCAATACATAAATTATGCTATAAATTAGGGGTGGCACGGTAGTGTAGTAGTTACACATCATTTTACATGTAGGCAAACCAGGTTCAATTCCTGCGCTGCCTGTAAGGAGTTTGTACGTTCTCCCTGTGACTGCGTGGGTTTCCTCTGGGTGCTCCAGTTTTCTCCCACAGTCCAAAGACGTACCGGTTAGTAGGTTAATTGGTCGTTGCAAATGTTCCTGTGACTAGGCTAGGATTAAACTGGGGGATTACTGGGTGATGCACCTGAAGTATCAGAAAGGCCCACTCTGCACTGTAGCTCAATAAAGTAAAAAATAAATTATATATATAAAATGCAAAAAAAAGGCTGGAGGAACTCAGCAGGTCAGGTAGCATCCATGGACAGAAATAAAACATTTCAAGCTGAGATCTTTTTTTTTCCAGGTCCTAATGAAGGGTTTTTGGCCCAAAGTAAACTCTTTATTCCTCTGCTTAGATGCTGCCTGACGTGCTGAGTTCCTCCAGCATTTTGTGCGAGTTACTCTGGATTAATATTAACAGTATCTACAGAATTTCTTGAGTTTGCAGAAATCACGTGGTAGTGTTCATGGGTTCATTGTCTGTTCAGAGAGATCTGTTTGACAAATTACAAGTTTGTCTCTCTGGCAACTGGCTCTAACCATGTATTCACAGGTGATAAGCACAACTCAAAAAATATCGTCCAAATGGATTAGATTTACTGAGAACAGTTAGATTGCTGCAAGTGGAGGCTTGTGACTCTGAGCTGCTGCAGACGGATAGACTCTCCTGATGAGTCACCAGTGCTGCTTGAAGTGTGGTGACATGATCAAGCTTTTGAACTTGTAATGTGGAACAGAACTAGCTGATTGTACGTTACACTCACAATGACACTTACTGGATGAACTCTCCAAGCTGGATTCCACTCAAACAAGGTTCTTGACAGCAGGAATTTCAGGAGATTGGTTTGCAATTTCCCAAATGAGGGTGCTTATTTGCACCACTGCCTGCCTGCTTAGCATAACACCTTACACCGAGAGAATGGGAGGGGGGGGGGGAATTATCAACGTTGGGTTGAAGGGTTTTGACCTGAAACATCAATACCTAGCCCCTTAGTAGATGTTGCTCAGCACATGGAGTTCCTCCACTAAGCTGCTATTCTCAAACTCTGTCTTGTTGGGACTGCATGAGGAGGACTGTGAATTTCTTGCAATACCTCTTCTTCAAGGGCCCTCCACTTTGGCAGCTGCTGTGAGGAGCATGTTCCCAGGGAATGGAAGGCTTGCTTTTCCTGGCTGTGTCGCTTCCCCTTCTGTGAAAGCAAAACACTTGCTGGGTCTGATTCATTGGGCATTCGGTGCCCTCTGGCTGTACAAATGGTGGCACTGTGGTAGTGTAGCGGTTAGTGCAGCACCATTGCAGCTCGGGGCGTTGGAGGTCGGAGTTCAATTCCACCGCTGTCTATGTCCTTCCCACAAGTGCTTGGGTTTCCTCTGGGTGCTCTGGTTTACTCCCAAAGACCAACGATGTACCAGTTAGTGGGTTAATTGGCCATTGCAAGTTGTCCCGTGATTATGCTCGAGGTAAATAGGTTAAATAGTTGGGAGGTGCAGCTTGTTGGGTCAGAAGAGCCTGTTCCACGCTGTATCTGTAAATAAAATATAAAATCAAACAGGATCTTTCAGCTAAAAGTCTTCAGCTCCCAACCTCCTGATGGTAAGTGTACTTAGGTACTGAGCGGCAACAGCAAAGGTGATTATGCTCCTAGGATGGCGTCCAAGTGCAGGACAGCTGATGACTCCCAGATGTAGACAGGGTAGTCCACACACTGCATTGTTAATGCAAGGACCAAGCCAAACTGCACCACAGCAGCTGGTATTCAACTAATTAAATTAAATTAAAATGTTGAATCAATAGCTGGCATCATAATGATGATTGTTAATCTATTAAATTGTCATAAAAAGTCATCTGGTCCACTAGTCCTTGAGGGTGAGAACCTGCCAACTTTACGCTCCTATTTGAGACACTGGGCCAATTGATGTGGTTGGTGCTGAGTTCAGGGTCAGTTAGGGGTGGATGTTCCCTGTCCTGTCAGTAGATAAGTCTCAGAAGGTATAATCCACAAGCATGAGATTGCAGTTGCTGGAATCCAGAGCAACAAACACACAATGCTGGAAGAACTCAATCGGTCAGGCAGCGTCTGTGAAGGGAAACACGAGGAATTCTGCAGATGCTGGAATTTCAAGCAACACACATCAAAGTTGCTGGTGAACGCAGCAGGCCAGGCAGCATCTCTAGGAAGAGGTACAGTCGATGTTTCGGGCCGAGACCCTTCGTCAGGACTAACTGAAAGAAGAGCCTTTTTTTAAAGCGGGGGACAGATACCAGAATGGGTTTGGAACATAGATTGTTCCACAAAGCCAACAAAAAGGCAGGCCTAGCTAGGACCCATACAAGTGCCCATGGCTACACCTTTAGTTTGGAGGAAGTGGGAGGAGCCAAAGGAGAAATTATTAAGAGTAGACAATAGACAATAGGCAACATACATCAAAGTTGTATAAAATAGACAATAGGTGCAGGATAGGCCATTCAGCCCTTCAGCCAGCACCATCATTCACTGTGATCATGGCTGATCATCCACAATCAGTATCCAGTTCCTGCCTTATCCCCATAACCTTTGATTCCACTATCTTTAAGAGCTCTATCCATCTCTTTCTTGAAAGCATCCAGAGACTTGGCCTCCACAGCCTTCTGGGGCAGAGCATTCCATATATCCACCACTCTCTGGGTGAAAAAGTTTTTCCTCAACTCCGTTCTAAATGGCCCACTCCTAATTCTTAAACTGTGACCTCTGGCTCTGGACTCACCCATCAGCAGGAACATGCTTCCAGCCTACAGCATGTCCAATCCCTTAATAATCTTATATGTTTCAATAAGATCCCCTCTCAGCCTTCTAAATTCCAGTTTATACAAGCCCAGTCGCTCCAATCTTTCGACATATGACAGTCCCACCATCCCTGGAATTAACCTTGTGAAGCTACTCTGCACTCCCTCAATAGCAAGAATGTCCTTCCTCAAATTTGGAGACCAAAACTGCACACAGTACTCCAGGTGTGGTCTCACCAGGGCCCTGTACAGCTGCAGAAGGACCTCTTTGCTCCTATACTCAATTCCGCTAGACTAGTAAGGACTAATTCTGCTAGACGGAGCAGAATGGTCTGTCAGGACTTCTTTCAGTTAGTCCTGATGAAGGGTCTCGGCCCGAAACGTCGACTGTACCTCTTCCTAGAGATGCTGCCTGGCCTGCTGCGTTCACCAGCAACTTTGATGTGTGTTATCTGTGAAGGGAAATGGACAGTCAATATTTTGGGTCAAGACCCTTCATCTGGATTGGAAAGCAAGAGAGGAGATAATCAGTATGGCAAGGCGGAGGGAAGGGGGTGAAGTAAAATTGGCAGGTGATCAGTGCATCCAGAGAGAATCTGTGCTTTTAGAGATGTTGATTGGGAGAGTATTATTTGACTGAACACCAGAGATAACTCTGAACTACTCTTCCACAGAGCAACACACACAAAATGCAGGAGGAACTCGGCAGGCTGGGCAGCATCTTTGGAATCGAGTAAACAGTCGACGTTTTGGGACGAAACCCTTCTTCAGGACTGGAAAGGAAGGGGAGAAGTTAGAGTAAGAAGATGGGGGTGGGGGAGGAAGAAGTACAAAGTGGCGGGTGATAGGTGAAACTGGCAGGGGGGAGGGGGTGAAGTAAAGAGCTGGGAAGTTAATATGTGAAAGCGAGAAGGGGCAATCTGACAGGAGAGGACAGAAGACTGAGGAAGGAGCACGAGAGGGAGGTGATGGACAGATAAGGAGATAGGTGAGAGAGGGAAACAGGAATGGGGAATGGTGAAGGAGAAGAGGGGGGCATTACCGGACGTTCCACAGAGCACCTTGGATCTTTTTCAGCAGGAACTTCCCTTCCACCTCTAGATGGGACATCGGTAGGAGGATTAGGAATGAGTCCCAGTAAAGGATCGTGGCCCCAACGTTGACTGTTTTTTTTGATATTGCCTGACTTTCTGAGTTCCTCCAGCATTTTGTGTGTGTTGCAGAATCTCTTGTGTGTAGGCAGATTATTTACGTGACTGGGGGGCTGCTTCCTTCTCCCAAAACATGCCACACATCATTAGATTCAAACAATTGCATTCCTTCTCAGAAATAATTTTGAATGTGATATGTCAGATGTCATATCCAATATAGATATAAGGAGAAGACATTCCCTATTGTTACTGACTCCCCCTATGTTAAACAGAAACTCATAGATCCAAAGCTCGATCAGGTATGATAGCACAGTGTTTTATTTACTCGACCACCATTCAATGATTGGAGCATGGCCAAAAGCTGCAAGATGAAGTCATGTCATTGTTGTTCACAAATATAAGCTCAAGACTTAAGTACGTTTGTACATACATTTGCAGTGAACGGCTAGACACCACTAAGCACATCTTTCCCTCCCCCCCCTCTCTGCATTCCGCAGGGATCGCTCCCTACACAACTCCCTTGTCCATTCGTCCCCCCCCATCCCTCCCCACTGATCTCCCTCCTGGCACTTATCCGTGTAAGCGGAACAAGTGCTACACATGCCCTTACACTTCCTCCCTTACCACCATTCAGGGCCCCAAACAGTCCTTCCAGGTGAGGCATCACTTCACCTGTGAATCGACTGGGGTGATATACTGCGTCCGGTGCTCTCGATGTGGCCTTTTATATATTGGTGAGACCCGACGCAGACTGGGAGACCGCTTTGCTGAACATCTACGCTCTGTCCGCCAGAGAAAGCAGGATCTCCCAGTGGCCACACATTTTAATTCCACATCCCATTCCCATTCTGACATGTCTATCCACGGCCTCCTCTACTGTAAAGATGAAGCCACACTCAGGTTGGAGGAACACCTTATATTCCGTCTGGGTAGCCTCCAACCTGATGGCATGAACATCGACTTCTCTAACTTCCGCTAAGGCCCCACCTCCCCCTCGTACCCCATCTGTTACTCATTTTTATGCACACATTCTTTCTCTCACTCTCCTTTTTCTCCCTCTGTCCCTCTGAATATACCTCTTGCCCATCCTCTGGGTCACCACCCCCCCCTTGTCTTTCTTCCCGGACCTCCTGTCCCATGATCCTCTCGTATCCCCTTTTGCCTGTCACCTGTCCAGCTCTCGGCTCCATTTCTCCCCCTCCTGTCTTCTCCTATCATTTTGGATCTCCCCCTCCCCCTCCAGCTTTCAAATCCCTTACTCACTCTTCCTTCAGTTAGTCCTGACAAAGGGTCTCGGCCTGAAACGTCGACTGCGCCTCTTCCTATAGATGCTGCTTGGCCTGCTGCGTTCACCAGCAACTTTGATGTATGTGGCTAGTATCAGTGATCACTTACCAACTCGAGCCCATCACCCCTACTGGAGCATAGCAACTTACCAGAGTCCTCTCACCTGCACCAGTCTTTCAGGTTGTCTCAGGTGCAGCCCATCTTCCATATCTTCTAAACGAAGATCCTTCCTCTCCCAGGGATGAGGTCTTTGGAGCTTCTGCTGGTGTTCCTGTAGCTCTGGGTTTTACAGGATGGGGTTGCTAACCCCATGCCCGACCCCCCTCCTTCCGCAGCGGGCTTTGGACCGACCATGTCGAAGTCAGTATTAGTGATGGTGTTATCTGATTTGATAGGACATTGATAGGATGCCGAGCTGGGTTCAGAAGTGGCTGATGGAGTTCAATCCAGAAAAGTGTGAACTGATTCATTTTGGCAGATTGAACTTGAAGGCAGGGTGCAGGGTTTTAACAGTGAAGAGGGTCATGGTGTTCATGTCACAGATCCCTCAAAGTTGCTGCGTAAATTGATAGGGTGGTTAAGAAGGTGTATGGTATATAATTTGCGGGCATCAAGGAGCCACTATTAATATGCGGGAGACTCCCGGAACTTCCGGGAGAGGTGGGATTTCTGTGTTCATGTTTCAGGTTGAAACCCTGCTTCAGAACTCCACAGATGCTGCTTGACCTATTGAGTTCTTCTAATGCTGGAGTTGTTGCTTGGAGGGACACGGATCATGTGGGAGGAGCTTCAAGTGCCTGGGTGTCAACATGTCTGAGGATCTGTCCTGGGCCCAGCATATTGATGCAGTCACAAAGAAGGCATTTCAGCAGTTATATTTCATTAGGAGCTTGAGGAGGTTTGGTTTGTCACCAAACGCTTGCAATTTCTACGGATGTACCGTGGAGAGCATTCTGACTGGCTGCATCATCGTCTGATGCGGAGGCGCCAGCTCACAGGGTCAGAAAAAGCTGCGGAGAATTGTAAACTCAGCCAGCTCCTTCATGGCCACTGGCTTCCCCAGCATTGAGGACACCTTCGAAAGGCCATGCTCAAAAAGGCAGCATCCATCATTAAATACCCCCCCCCCCCACCACCATCCAGGAAATGTCCTCCTTCTCATTGCGACCATCAGGGAGGGGATACAGGAATCTGAAGACACGCCCTCTACATTTTAGGAACAGCTTCTTCCCCTCTGCCATCAGATTTCTGAACGGTCCACAAACTCATGAACACTACCTCACTATGTTGGTCTGTTTTAGCACTCTTGATTTATTATTTTATATATTCTTGTTGTAACTTTTATATTTATTGTTCTGTATTGCTGCCACAAAACAACATGTTTCGCACCATGCGGTCTGTCAGTGATAATTAATTTGATTCTGATTCTGAGGGCAATTAGTTTAATTCAGTGTTGTGGTCAGCACAAACATTGTGGTCCGAAGGGCCTCTTCCTGTGCTGTAGTGTTCCATGTTCCATCACCAGCAGAGGATCTGATTGAAGTAGCTTTCTTCCCCCCGCAACCTTGCCCTTACGACCTCTGAACAGACCGAGCCCAAACCCTAGCCCCCATAAACCACTATTCCAAAGAACAAAAACCGAATCTGCTTTTAAAGAGCTGCTTTCATAGGGTGACACTGCAGTAGCAGTTTGCATAACGCTTTACGGTACCAGCGACACGGGTTCAATTCCTGCCGCTGTCTGTAAGGAGTTTGCACGTTCCCCTCATCACCGTGCGGATCTCCTCTGCGTGCTCTGAATTTTCCCACGTTCCAGGGATGTATGCTTTAGCATTATTGCTTTGTAGCCATACTATTTTGGCACTGGAGCCTGACTGCACCCAGCCCAATCCTTGTTGATTTGATTTAAAGCAGACGACACATTTTATTGTGTGTTTCGATGTACATGTGACAGATAAAGCTAATCTTTAATCTGTTAATCAATGGATTAATTTATCAATGGCTTGTCCTTGGGTTAGTAGGTGAATTGGTCACATGGGTGCAGTTGGTGGCACGGGCTCACTGGGTTGGAAAAGCCTGTTACTATGCTGTATCTCTAAATATAAGTAATTGAAATAGAATGAGAAATCAAGCTAATTTCTTTCTTCACTAACCAGACTTGGCAATGCTGGTTGTTGCTCCTGCATTCAGGTTGTTGCTGGAGTTCAGTGCCTTGGAGCGCAATGCTAAAAATACACCGCCCGCGAGCACAAATCCATCATTTTCTGACCCTTGGCAACCTCCGCGAGTGAATATGTTTCTGAGAGAAGCAAGGAAATGATTGTTTTCACTCTCTCTGGTGGCTGATTTGCTGTATTGATCTCGTTCCTCTCCCCCCGCCCCCTCCCCAACCTTCTCTTGAACTGGTTTTCGTTTCTTCTGAGATGCTCCCTTACACAGCAAGCATTTATTTTATTGTCAGTGAGTTGGAGCCAGTTTTGGGTGTGTCGAAATCAGAATCATGTTTGCTATTATTGTCCCACGTGATGTGACGATCAATTTGACATGACATTCGCTGATGCTTTGCAGTAAAATAAAAGACCTACTGTAAATTGCAAAATAAATAATGTAAAGAAATAAATAACGAGTTGGTGTTTATGGGGCATTCACAAATCTGATATTTTTTGCTGATTTGCTGTTGTTGTTTTGTTTACTTAATTGTTTGTGTTGTTCTACCGAGCGTGGAGGGCATTCCGCGTTGGTGAAGGAATGTGTGGCGACACTTGCGGACTGCCCCCAGCACACCCTCAGATGTGTTGGTTGTTAACACAAGTGACGCATTTGATTGTATGTTTCAATGTACTTAGTTACTTACTGCTCATTATGCCACTGGTGTTTAGGGTGGCAGTGAAGGTCCTCCATCTCTGTCTGACCTTGGTTGCACACAGATTCTGAAGGATTCTTCATTGCTGTTTCCGTAACAAAATTTTTGTTTGACCAGTCAGGGTTGCTGGCCCTGAGCTGAACCCCTGAACGTGGAGGACTGGTGGCCCACTCTCAGTCTGGCCTTTACCCTTTGACCTGTTTGGCATGGATGGCCCTAACAAGAGTCAAAGCACATAGCCCTGACTTCGGCCAACATAGTTCTCTGGGTCAATAAGGCATGCAAGGCTCCAAATCCTACGATAAGTTTGTGGTCCTCTTGGAGGGTGTTTCAATGTCCATGTTATAAATAAACTTGAAGCTTGTATATTGATGGCAGAGGGGAAGAAATGTTGAGTGTGGGTCTTCAAGCTCCTGTACCTTCTCTCTGATGGTAGTAACTAGAAGAGGGCATGTCCTGGATGATCAGGTTCTTTTGTGATCACAAATGTCACTGCTCATCTCTGACCTTTCCTTATTGGCTATGCAGCTCGTTTAGGAAACCAGTAACAGCATTTTGGCATTGACAAGATGGACGCTGACCAGGATTCCCAATTTAACTTCTCCAGTTTACCTTGGAATCCCCAAGAACTGAAGGTTAATTTTGAGCACAGTGCAGTGAACAGTCATAAGGGGAAAATCAAAAATTCACAATGAAGAAATTGTGTTTTAAGTACTGTTAAAAGAGGGGAAAAATACGCTCTGTCTCCCAGGACAAGGGGGATCTCCCAGTGGCCACCCATTTTAATTCTAGTTCCCATTCTGATATATCCATCCCTTCTTCTTCTTTGGCTGTCCATCGATTTCAATGTTGACTGAGGCCTGGGCAAGGTTGTATGGAAGACCAGCAGTTGCCCATGCTGCAAGTCTTCCCTCTCCACGCCACCAATGTTGTCCAAGGGAAGGGCACCAGGGCTGATACAGCTTGGCACCAGTGTTGTTGCAGAGCAATGTGTGATTAAGTGCCTTGCTCAAGGACACAACACGCTGCCTCAGCTGAGGCTCGAACTAGCGACCTTCAGATCACTAGACTGATGCCTTAACCACTAGAATATATCCATCCATGGCCTCCTCCACTGTCATGATGAAGCCACACTTAGTTTGGAGGAGCAACACCTTGTATTCTGTTTGGGTACCCTCCGAACTGATGGCATGAACATCGACCTCAAACTTCTGGTAATGCCCCCCCACCCTTCCCCCTTTCCCATCCCCTCTTCCCTCTCTCACCTGATCTTCTTGCCCACCCAACACCTCCCTCTGATGCTCCTCCCCCTGTTTCTTTCTTCCATGGCCTTCTGTCTCTTTCACCAATCAACTTCCCATCCCTCCCCCCTCTAGGTTTCACCTATTGCCTGGTGTTTCCCTCTCCCCTCCTTCCACGTGTACTTGCTCCCATGTACATGTCAGTGTACATGGGAGCAAGATAAAGCCATCAGCATTTTATGTCTGTTCTGTCTTTCAGTAAAATTTGTGATCTAAATCCATCTTTCCCTTAATATATCTACATTCAAAGTAAATTTATTATCAGTGTACGTCTGTGTTGCCATATACTACCTTGACATTTATTTTCTTGTGGACATTCACGGTAGAACCAAAAAAATACAATAAAGTCAATGAAAAGCTACACACAAACAAAGACTGGAAAACAATCAAATATGCAAAAGAAGACAAACTCTGCCAATACAAGAAATAAAGAGAGAAATAAACAGATACATATGTTCATTAGACAGATAGCAATGCAATTCCTGAATGGACATTGAACTCAAGAACACTACCTCACTGCTCTTTCCTTCTCCTTTTGCACTGCTTATTAAGTAGATATCCACAGATCATAATTTACAGTTTATATATGCATTGTACTGCTGCCGCAAAACCACAAACTTCACGACACATGCAAGTGATATTAAACCTGATTCTGATTGTGATCTTGTGTGTGTTTGCTGTGTGTGACGGTTGGTAGTGTGTCTCTGCACTTTGACCCCGCAGGAGCACTGTCTCATTTGGCTCTATTTATGAGTATTCATGTATGGTTAAATAACAATTAAACTTGAATTGAATTCTGAGTCTGAGAACATAACTTGTGGAGTAACAGTTCGGATCACAGAAAAGCACAGTGCAGGAACAGGCCATTCAGCCTACACTGTCTGTGCTAACCACTTAGCTGCACATCTGCCTACCTGTGATCTATATCGCTCTACTTCCTGCCTGTTTGTCTAAGTGTCCCTTAAGTGTTGCTATCATATCTGTTTCTACCACTTCCCCTGCAGGAGCGTTGCAAGCATCTACCACTCCCTGTGTAAAACAAACCTTCCTATACTGTATAAATCTCCTTCAAACTCTCCTCCTTCTCACCGTATAGTTATACCCTTTTGTGAATGACAGATGAAGGATCCTTCACATATTACATCCTGAAGGGCAGGAACTGGGTTTAAAAAACCGTGTAGCTGTAAACAGAAGAAAGAAAAATTGATGTTGTGCTGAGTGTGAGAACAACTGAGAGGATCATAGGGGCCTCCCTCCCATCCATCGGGGCACTGCGTACACAGCATTATCAAGGATCCCACCCATCCATCCAGTATCCTCTTTGACTTTCTACCATCAGGTAGGGGCTATGATGCATAAAGACAAGAGTGGTCAGGGTGGGGAACAGCTTCCTTCCCCAGGCCTTTAGGCTTCTGAACTCCCTGCTGCATCGCATTCAAAGTGGCACTGGATAATTTATATTACACCCTACGATATTTAAATTATGCAGTTAACTTTCTTTATCTATGTGTAATTTGTAGATTTAATTCTTACTTTCAGTTACTGTGTGTGTGTTATGTGTACTACTGAGCTCTACACCCTGGTTTTATGTGACAGTATACAGTACATGTATATAGTTAAATGACAATAAACTTGACTTAATAGAATGACAAGGCTCACACGCGGATGAACACGGATTCACAGTAAAGATTCCAAAGACATACTGGTTACTAGATTTAAACAACAGGAATTCTGCAGATGCTGGAAATTCAAGCAACATACATCAAAGTTGCTGGTGAACGCAGCAGGCCAAGCAGCATCTATAGGAAGAGGCGCAGTCGACGTTTCAGGCCGAGACGTTAGTCCTGACGAAGGGTCTTGGCCTGAAACGTCGACTGCGCCTCTTCCTATAGATGCTGCTTGGCCTGCTGCGTTCACCAGCAACTTTGATGTATGTTGCTGGTTACTAGATTAATTGGTCACGAGCGTGTAGTTGGGCGGCGAAGGCTCATTGACCTGGGAGAACCTGTTCCTGTGCTGTATTGCTAAATAAAAATAACTAAAGTAAACTAAGAAATCAAGCGAATTTCTTTCTTCACTAAGCAGGTTTGCCAATGTTGGTTGTTCCTCCTGCATTCAGGTTGTTGCTGAATTGTGCCCCGGGTTTAATACCAGCTGCTGTCTGTAAGGAGTTTGTACATCCTCTCTGGGCGCTACGGTTTCCTCCCTATCTCAAGGATGTATGGGTTAGTAGATTAATTGGTCACGTGGGTGTAATTGTGCAGTGCAAGCTTGTTGGACTGGTTACAGTGCTGCATGCCTAATAAAAATAAGATGATTCCGAGGAATGTTGTCTGTACTGGAGGGCTTCAGTTATAAGGAGAGATTGGATAGGATGGGACTGCTTTCCTCAGAGCTAAGGAGGCTGAAAGATGATTTATAGAGGCAGATAAACTCCTGAGATGAGATGGATTGTCAGTCTTTTTCCCGGGGATAGGGGAGTCTATAACCAGAGGGCATGTTGCGAAGTGAGAGGGGAAAGATTTAAATTGACTTGAGGGTCAACTTTTTCACACCAGAAGTGGAGAGATTGTGGAATTCCTTGTCATTGGCGAGTCTTGGGGTCAATAGCAAAAATGGGTCCAATGGTTGATCAGAAGTCCAGAAGCCTGTGGAAACCTGGGTAGGTGAGTCTCTGCAAGTCCAGTAGGGAAGACAAATCCCAATGTCTGCAAATCCATCAGTCTGCTGGAGGCCGAATATTACCTGTCCTGGGTTGGGGGACTCTGTATCTGGATGGGTAGGAGAGAGGAACGAGGGATGTTGTGTTCCATGTTGTTCTGCCGAGCATGGTGGGCAGTGTATGTGGATGGGAGGTAGGAATGAGGCTTGTTGTGTTAACCTCACTTCAGTGGTTGGGAAAGTGTTGGAGTCCATTATTAAAGATGAGGTGTTGGGGTACTTGGAGGCGCATGATAAAATAGGCCAAAGCCAGCATTGTTTCCTGAGTGGGAAATCTTGCCTGACAAATCTATTGGAATTCTTTGAGAAAATAACAAGCAGAATAGACAAAGGAGAGTCAGTGGATGTTGTTTACTTGGATTTCAGAAGGCCTTTGACAAGGTGCCACACATGAGGCTGCTTAACAAGACAAGAGCCCATGGTATTGCATGAAAGGTATACCATGGATAAAAGATTGGATGAGTGACAGAGGTAAAGAGTTGGGATAAATGGGACCTTTCCTAGTTGGCTGCCGATGACTAATAGTGTTCCGCAGGGGTCAGAGTTGCATCCAGTATTCTTCACGTTATATGTTAATGATTTGGATTGGATAGGTTGGAGAATGGGTAAATAAGTTGCAGATGGAATGCAGTGTAGGTTATACACTTTGGTAGAAAGAATAAAGATGTAGACTAATTTCTAAATGGGGAACAAATTCTGAAATTCAAACTGCAAGGATTCTTGGGATTCCTGATGCAAGATTCCCTAAAGGTTGAGTCAGTGGTATGGAAGGCAAATGCAATGTTAGCATTCATTTCCAGAGGACTAGAATATAGAAGCAAGGATGTGATGCTGACGCTTTGTAAGGCGTTGGTCAGACCGCACTTGGAGTATTGTGAGCGGTTTTAGTCCCTATATCTAAGGAACAATGTGCTAGTGTTGGAAAGGGTCAAGAGTGATCCTGGGCATGAAACAGTTACTATAGTCAACCTAATTACGGATAGAGTGAGTGCGGAGAGGTTGTTTTCAGTAGTAGGAGAGTCTAGGACCAGAGGGCACAGCCTCAGAGTAAAAGGAATCAGGCAGAGATGAGTATGAATTTCTTTAACCAGATGGTGGCGAATCTGTGGAGTTCATTGCTACAGGTGGCTGTAAAGGTGTATATTTGGAACAGGCATTGATAGGTTGTTAATTAGTAAGGGCATCAAGGGTTACGGGGAAAAGGCAGGGTATTGGGTTTTGAGAGTTAAAATAAATCAGCCGTGGTGGAATGGTGGAGCAGACTCGTTGGGCCAAATGGCCTAATTCAGTCTATGGATATCCTACATTGTGTATTTACACATTTTACTAACAATTAAAAAAGATAGGTTCAGGGATGATGAACAGGCTTTCATGCTGACAGGAGATGCATTCTGAAGAGGGAACTGTAGCTTCCAAATCTTTGTCACCCAAAGGGTGGTTGGTATATGGAATGAGCTGCCAGAGGAAATGTTTGAGGCAGGTACAATAAAAAAGATTTAAAATGTAATTGGATAGGATAGGAAAGATTTAGCGGGCTATGGGTCAAATGTGGGCAAATGGAATCTCCATCTGGGACATGCCATCAGGCTCCTGAACCAGCATGGCCAGCTTCACTCACCCCAGCACTGAACTGATTTCACAACCTTCAGACTCACTTTCAAGGACTCTACAACTCACATTCTCAGTATTTTTTATTCGTTACTATTATCATTTGCTTTCTTTTGTATTTATATAGTTTGTCTTGTTTTGCACATTGGTGTCTTGTCAATCTTTGTGTGTGTGTGTGTGTGTGTGTGTGTGTGTGTGTGGTTTTTCATTGATTCTATTGTGTTTCTTTGTTCCTTCCATGAATGTCAGGGAGAACAGAATATGGTGACATAGTATGTACTTTGATAAATTTGCTTTGAACTTTGAACTATTCTTGTTTACTGCCGTTGGGGAGGGGTGCAGAAGCCTGAAGACCCACACTCAGCTTTTTAAACACTTCTCCCCTCCACTAGCAGACTTCTGAAATGTCCATGGACCCAATAACACTACCTCAGTAATTTTTTGCCCTAGGTATTTATTTTTCAAGTTCAGTGTAACTTTGCACTGTACTACTGTGGCAAAGCAACAGTGATAATAAATCTGATTCTGAGTCTGAATCTCGGTTAGCATGAGCCTGTTGGGCTGAAGGGCCTTTTTCTGTACCTTATGACTCGATGGCACCTTGTTAGACCGAGCTCTGAAAACAGAATCAAGTGCATTTAGTGGGCATCTGTTGCGGGAGGATGGGATTAGGGGCAGTTCTGATGCCCCAGATTTTTGAAGCACCACAGAGAGAGGGGCAGTTATTGAAGGCTCAGATTGGGAGGGGAAGTTATTGAAGCCCCAGATTGGGAGGGGAGGGTATTGAAAGCCCAGATGAGGAGGGGCAGTTTTTGAAGCCCCAGATGGAGAGGGGCAATTATTAAAGCTCAGAGAGGGAGGAGCAGATTTTGAAGCTTCGGATGGGGAGGGGCAATTATCGAAGCCTCAGACGGAGAGGGAGGGGTAGTTATTTTAAGCCCCGGGGAGAGAGGCAGTTATCGAAGCCTCAGGTGGAGAGGGGTGGTTGCTAAAAACCCCAGAGGCGCAACTTATTCTTTGAGCTTTCGAAGTCATTTTGGTCTGGTCTCATTGCGGGAACGCTGAGTGCAGGCATCTGCGATCGGGTTTGCGAGGGGACCCCACGAAGGGTTAAAACTCTGCTGGGGCGGGCAGACGGACGGACGGACGGACGGACGGACGGAGGGAGGGAGGGAGGGAGGGAGGGAGGGGTTTTCAATCATTAACAGGAAGTTCTGCACAGAGCAGTAATGCTCGTGTGGCTCTCCGGGCTGTGCTGTTAGCGAGCATTTGAGATCGTGTGGGGAATTGGTGACTTGGCTGAACCGGGGTGCCTATCTTCGCTGTGTTATTTTTTTCATGATTGTAGCTCGGAGAAGTTTGGGGGGTCGAATCGTTTCTTCATTGACTCTGGTTTCTTGCTCTCTCCCTGCGGTCGTCAGTTTCGGTAAGTGACCACTCGAAACACCTTGTTCTCACCCACACTAATCCGACTCATTTCCAAAGCTGCCGAGATCAAATGTACGGTGGCAGAATGGTTAGTGTGAAAAAAAAAGTGACAGGCAGAGGGGAGGTTTCAAAGCATTTCTATTCAGACTTGAAACGGGGGAGGAGCTTTGCATTTAGAAAGGATTTTCTGTTTCTCTCCCAGGCACCGGTTACATTGAGAACTGCTCCCGTCCCGGTCGCGCAGAAGGTGGTTTGCAGTGTCCAGCCGCGTTGTTGAGAGAGAGAGAGAGGAGGATATTTTTAAAATTGTCTTGCTCCCGAGCAGCTCGGAGTGGGAGCGGCTGCAGCCGCCGTTTCCGACAGCAGGGGATAGATTTGCGTTGATGTAGCGCCGCGGACGCCGGCGTTAAGCGGGGCAGTGAGATGGCGAGGAGGACATGGTGCTTCTGCATGCGGGAGGCTGCCCCTCACTGTGGGTGGGGACGAGCTGGTCTGGAGACGCTTGAGCCGGTTGCTGGAGCTGTGTGTAGTGCGAGGCTCTGCGGAAGACGGCAGAGGTTGATAGATTCTTGACTGGTCAGGGCATGAAGGGATGCAGGGGAAAGGCAGGAGATTGGGGCTGAGAGGAAAATGGATCAGTCATGATGAAATGGAGTACTAGCTCGATGGGCCAAATGGCCCAATTCTGCTCCTATAGCTTATGGTCTACAGTTCCTGAACGAAGCGAAGAAGACCAACCTGACTCGTGGCAAGCCTCTGTCCGCAGGTCTGTCAGTTTGGTTCGCCAGCACAGTGGATAGTTGTGGTCCGTAACCTCACTGAGGATCCCAGATAATTCAGCAAACCAGTTTGTTTTTGGTGCCGTTGCGATTTAGATGGGTGTGCACTTGACATTGTCCAGGCCTCCTTACAGAAGGAAGGGTGGATGTGCTTTCTGTAGTGGTACAATCCGTCTTTGGGTGAATAACCACTAAATTGGATTTCAGTGTTTTTAAAATAATCAGTTGGACATAGAGCATCGCTGCACAGTACAGGCTCTTCAGCCCACGATGTTGTACTTGCCCCTACTGGGACATTGGCTGCCGACAGCAACTCTCCACAGTCCTCTATCCTAGACCAGTCTTTCAAGTTGACTCCAGGTATAGCCCATCTTCTGCCCAAAGATTCCTCCTCTCCCAGGGATGAGGTCTTTGGCGTTTCTGGAGCTCTGGGTTTTTAGAAACATAGAAAACCTACAGCACAATACAGGCCCTTCAGCCCACAGTGCTGTGCCGAACATGTACTTTAGAAATTACCTTGGGTTACCCATAGCCCTCTATTTTTCTAAGCTCCATGTATCTATCCCGGAGTCTCTTAAAATATCCTATTGTACCTGCCTCCACCACTGTTGCCAGTGGCCCATCCCACACACTCACCACTCTCTGTGTTTAAAAAAAAACACTTGCCCCTGACATCTCCTCTGTACCTACTCCCAAGCACCTTAAAACTGTGTCCTCTTGTGTTAGCCATTTCAGCCCTGGGAAAAAGCCTCTGACTATCCACACGATCAATGCCTCTCATCATCTTATACACCTCTATCAAGTCACCTTTCATCCTCTGTCGCTCCAAGAAGAAAAGGCCAAGTTCACTCAACCTGTTCTCATAAGGCATGCTCCCCAATCCAGGCAACATCCTTGTAAATCTCCTCTGCACCATTTCTACAGTTTCCACATCTTTCCTGCAGCGAGGTGGCCAGAACTGAGCACAGTACTCCAAGTGGGGTCTGACCAGGGCCCTATATAGCTGCAACATTACCTCTCAGCTCTTGAACTCAGTCAGTTTTTACCGGATGGGTTGTTAGCGCCATGCCCAATGCTGCTCCTTTTGCAACAAGGCTTTGGACCATCCACGGTGGAGTTTCATGATGCTCTGCCTACCCCTTAACCTACTCGAAGATCAATCTAATCCTTCCCCTCGGCATATCCCTCCATTATTCTATCATCCATCTAAGAGTTTCCTAAATGCCAGTAATGTATCTGCCTCTATCACTACACCTGGCAGGGGTACAGGCACCACCACTTCGTGTAACTCTGAGACTTTTCCCATACTTTCCTGCAGTTACCCCCTCGTATTAGCCACTTCTGCCCAGGGAGAGTCTCTGGCTCTCCACTCGATCTGTGCCTACAGATCAGGGTTTCCCAACCCTTTTTTTCCACCATGGACCAATACCATCAAGCAAGGGGTCTGTAGTTCCCTGGTTGAGAACCCATGCTATATATACTCTATTCGAGGGAGCGGTCTGTGGGAGCTAATGGCCAGACAGCACACTCCAATCAGCATTTACTCTTGATTCCATTGGAATACTCTAGGTGAGAAAGGTTGCAATTAGGTTAGCGTGAGAATTCAGAGGATTGTGCAAGGGCAAATGCTTCTTCTTAAACCCCATCGCCCTACTGAGGCATCGGCAGCTCACCAGAGTGCTTTGTCTGGGATAGTCCTGGATAATAGAAGTTTGATCAATTCTTTGGCTTTCACTACAAAACTTCATATGTCTTCTCAGCAAAGTTCCCCCCTCTCTGAAGGATGGGATCTTTGAAGGTTCTGGCATTCCTGTAGCTGTGTTTTTACAAGATGGGGTTGCTAGCCCCATGCCCAACACTCCATCTCTCACAGCCGAGCTTGGGACCGTCCATGGCAAGGTTATGCAAGGGGAATGATTCACTGAACAGGCGAACTTGCTCTGAAAATTATTGCGTTAGTTTGTGTGGTACAGCACATGTCAGTACAGCACCTGGACCCTAGCAACGTGCTTAGCATTGCTGACCGTTTTAGGCAAGCGTGCCTTGGTTTTATATCAGTCAGAAAAGTTTTGCATGAGGTTGTATTGTTGGCATGCTCATTTATTTTTGACACTGATGTTTAGGATTGATAGAGCTGCAGAGGACTACCAGGGTCTCTACGCTGGAAATGTGCTTGTGAGGTTGATGAATGTCCCAGGTTTAAATGCAGAAAGCCTGCTGCAGTGTGCTGGTAATGGAGTGGACAGATTGTACACGACTGGAACTTGTGGTTCTGCTTTAGAGTCATAGTCAGGCCCTTCAGCCCACCTACTCCAAGCTGAACTATTAATCTGCCTCGTCTAACCAGCCTGCACTGGGACCATCGCCCTCCATACCCACCCCCCCTCCCCCCAATCAACATACCTATCCAAATTCTCTTAACTGTTCAAATCGAACCTATATCCACCACTTCTGGCAGCTCGTTCCACACTCTCACCACCCTCTAAGCGAAGAAGTTCCCTTTCAGTTCCGTCTTAAGTTTAAGTTCCCTCTCAAATATTTCGCCTTTCATCCTTAACATATGACTTGTAGTTCTCATCTTGGCCAACCTCAGTGGAAAAAGCCTGTTTGCATTTACCCCATCATTATATCTCTCCTAATTTTGTATACCTCCATCAAATCTCCCCTCATTCTCAGACACTCCGGGGAATAATGTCACAAGCTTTCCATAAAACACCCTCTGGCATCATCCCTCTAAATTTTCTGTGTATTCCTTCAATCCTATTGATATTGTTTCTGTAAGTAGGTGTCCAGGACTGCACAAGGACTCCAGATGCGGCCACTCCTTTCTAAGAGCTACACTCGGGCATCTGTTGGGTGGTGGTTCCCTCAGTATAAAGAGGACCCAGCACGGTAGTGTAGTTGGTTAACACCATACCAGCCACCTCGATTTAATTCCCGCTGCTGCCTCAAAGGAGTTTGTATTCTCCCCTTAATTGCATGGGTTTCCTCCGAGTGTTCTGATTTCCTCCTACAGTCCAAAGACATGCTGGTGGTAATTGTCCTGTGGGTAGGCTAGGGTTAAATCGGGAGTTGCTGAGTGGTGTGGCTCGAAGGTCCGGAAGGGCCTGTTCCGACTGTATCTCAGCAAAATAAAATAAAATAGAGAAATAAAAAATCTCCCTGATTAAAATACTTCTGCAATGTGTTCCTTGATTGGGACTTGTGCGAGATTCTTGGAGAAGAAGTGGCAGTTTGTTACAGTGTACAAGAATGCTACAGGAATAGACCATTTGGCCCCTCAAGTTTGTCCTGTCATTCAGTATGATCGGTTATCTGCCCCAGGCCCCAACTCCACTCCTGTGTTCCTTCCCCACAGCTTGAAACTGAAAGTCAAAGTAAATTTTATTATCAAAGTATACAACCCTGAGATTCATTTTCCTGCAGGCATTCTCAGCAAATCTATAGGTAGTAACTAAACAGAATCAATGAAAGACCAACCAGAGTACAGAAGACAACAAACTGTGCAAATGCAAATATAAATACATAGCAATAAATAATGAGAACGTGAGATAGTCTTTAAAGTGAGATCTTTGGTTGTGGGAGCATCTCAATGATGTGGCAATAGAGTATAGTTATTCCTTTTTATTCAAGAGCCTGTTGGTTGGGTTAGTAATCGTTCTTGAACTTGGTGCGAGTCCTGAGGCTCCTGTACCTTCTACCTGATGGCAGCAGTGAGAAAAGAGCCTGGTCTGGATGGTGGGGATCTCTGGATGCTGTTTTCCTGCGACACTGTTTCGTGTAGATGTGCTGAATAGTTGGAGGGGCTTTATCCGCGATGTATTGGGCCAAATTCACTCCCTTTTGTAGGATTTTCCATTCAAAGGCGTTGGTACTTCCATACCAGGCTGTGATGGAGCCAGTCAATATACACACCACTACACATTTATAGAAGTATGCCAAAACTTTGGGTGTCATGCCAGATCTCTGCCGACTCCTTAGGATTCTGCGGAAGGAGGTGCTGCCATGCTTTCGTTGCAATAGCACTTGTGTGCTGACTCCGAGCTTTTGAAATTTTATCTTCTACTCCTTTAAATATGCTTGATTTGCCCTCTGTAGGTTGGGGTAGAAAGTTCCAGAAATCCGCCGTCCTCTACTGGAAGTTTCTGTGCGCCTTGGTTTTAAAAGACCACCCCTGGCATGGAAACACCAATGCCCGGGAATGGAAAAGTGTTCAGAAAGTGGTGGGCTCAGCCCAGTCCGTCACAAGTAAAGCCCTCCCCACCACTGCCATAAGAAAGCAGCATCCGTCAGGACCCACCGGCATCCAGGCCATGGTCTCCTCTTACTACTGCCATCGGGCAGGATGTGCGCGAGTCTTGGGCCCTACACCACCAGTTTCTGGAACAGTTATTACCATAAGCTCCTCAGCTGGTGTGGATAACTTCACTTGCTACAAATCTGAACTGACTCCACAACCTACAGACTCGCTTTCAAAGACACTATAACTCATGTTCTCCACATGATTTATTTATACTTGCACCATTTGTCTTTTGCACATTAGTTGTTTGTCAGTCCTTGTTTATGTATAGTTTTTCATAAATACTGTATTTTGTTCTTGTAAACACAGTGAGAAATGCCTGGGTTAGGTATTACTGCCTATCCATGCTGTCTATACTGTTCTCATTATCTGCTGGTTTAATTACAATTTCCTTACTTTGTTCTTTAAGGGCTGCTTGCTCTGTTTCCTGATTAAATTCGGTTTATCTTTTTTCTGCTGCTCCTATTACTTAGTTTCTCTCTCAAATTACAATTCTCACCTCTGTCTGTAAGAAGTTTGTACGTGTACCCCATGACCGTGTGGGTTTCCTCCAGGTGCTCCAGTTTCCTCCCAGGGTTGAACAATGTACCGGTTGGTAGGTTAATTGGTCATTGTAAATTGTCCCGTGAATAGGCTCGGTTTAAATCGGGGGTTGCTGGGTGGCGTAGCTCGAAGGACCTATTCAGCACTATATTTCAATAAATAAAATTTTAAAATAAAAATGGAATGTGAGATCTTTCTCTCCTCTGGTGTCCAATCCAAGAGAAGAGTTAAGGGAGTCTTTGTGAGGAGTGACCTCAAGAATTAATACAAAAGTGAGACCCCTGTTCAGGACCCTTTCCTGGGGTTCAGTGGGGATGGATGAATGGGAGAGGTTCACGATGGCTTCTCTCAGTTGTAGCCTCTCTTGGCTTTGTCTCCACTCTAGTTTAAAGACTGCATCTACACTTTAACCATGGTTAAGACTGTGTTCTCTGTCCAGTGAATGTGGTCCGGACTTAGTTGTCCAAAATCAGAATGAGTTGCAGAAATCTGTGGCTCAGTCCATTAAATCTCTTGTACTTGGCAGAGGGGAGATATCTAACCTAATTCAATTTGGAGGTTTGTGTAGTTTGACTTCAAGTGGAGGCTCTGGACAGTTTCTCCTCATACCCATCCACCACAGTTATAACAATATTAAATGCCATTAATATTTTAAGAATCTGGTGTGGGGATCAAACTCCAGGTAAACGTCATGTGTACATTGAAGCGTACAGTGAAATATGTTGTTTTGTGTGGAATCAGATCAGTAAGGATTGTGCCGAGGGCAGCCTGCAGATGTCACCATTCTTCCCGTGCCAACATAGTTTATGCACAGCATACTGACCCTAAACTGTACATCATTGGGAAACCCACATGGTCAAGGACAGAACTTGCAAACTCCTTACTGGCAGCAGTGAGACCTGAATTAAAGTTGGCACTGTAATAGAGTTATGATGACCCCGATGCAACTGTGCTCCCCCAGTGGTCAAAATGAGAGGGTCAGGATCAGATGAGAGATGTAGTAACACTAAATAACCCACCGTGACCTGGATAAAGCACCGGATTGGCTGGCACTACAGGAACACAGTGAGCTACAGGTACAATGAAAACCTCACAGCAGCATTACAGGCACTTGTTCCCTGTTACACCACTGGCATTTGGGGCAGCAATGAAGCTCTGTATAGAAGGATTCTTCATCGCTGTCTCTGCAACAGTTTTGTTTTCCAGTCAGGGTTGTTGTCCGTGAGCTGAACCCCAGGATCTGGAGGATGAGCAGACCACTCCTAATCTAGCCTCTACTGTTTGACCTATTTGGCATGGGTGACCCTACCAAGAACCAAAACATAATGCCCTGACTTTAGCCTACATAGCTTTCATTGAGACACGCAAGCCTCCAAATCCTGTGACAAGGTTGTAGTCCTTTTGGAGGATACAGAATATAATTTGTACATAAAATGTACAGCACAGTGAAGAGGGGGAGGGGAAGAACACCCAAAGCAAGATATTGGTGCAAAAAAAGGACAGACAATCCATGCGTGGTCCTTCGTGTTCTGCTGCCCGGGTTGAATTAGGGTTGTGCAGGTCAGTTCAAGAATGTGATGGCTGTAGAATGATTGTTGTTCCTGAATCTGGTGGCATAGGACTTGAGGCTTCTGTATCTCCTGCCTGATGTTAGCGTGAAGAGGGCATGGCCCGGGCCCTTTATCAGAATATGCACCCAACCTGACTCCTGCAGTTGGGCTCAGAGATCTGGGTTTTAATCCAATTTATCAGGTTCTGATCTGAAGGCTTGTGCTGTTCAGCTATATGTTTTTGTAAAGTTAATGGTGAGTCTGATGAGTGGAAATGTTAGTGACTTTTAAACTATAATTTTAACGTTTTTAGTTTATCGCAATTATTTTCAATTTCCATTTATTTTTTTCTCTCATTTTGCAAGTCTTTGAGTGTCAGAGGTTTACCAAAACATTTGCAAATCCTTGTGTTTCCGAGCAGGGGCAGAAGCTGTGCTCTGAGCCTCCCTTCTGACAAAGACAGAATAGGCCCTGCTCAGCAAATCCCAAGAAGGGGTTGTGGTTTCCCATGTGAGAAGTTCACCAAAAGAACCCATTTCTGCTCTCTGGGGCTGCTAGAGGAGAGCAAAGTCCAACACTAGTGATATAAAGGAAATACTATCTCCAAGAGGTGTCCTTAGCTGATAAAATTAATGTTAACTAGGCTCCACATGTAATGAAAGGATGTGCTGGCATTGGGGACAGTCCAGAGGTTGTTTACAATGATCCTGGGAATTAAAGGTTAACATATGACGAGCACTTGATGGCTCTGGGCCAGTACTGACTGGAAATTAGAAGAAAAAGGGGGATTTTATTTAAATGTATTGAAAGGCCTTGATACAGTGCATATGGAGAAGTTGTTTCCTATGTGGGGGAGTCTAGGACCAGAGGGCACAGGCTCAGAATAGGATGTCCCTTTACAACAGATGAGGAGGAATTTCTTTCATCAGTGGGTGATGAATCTGTGGGATTCATTGCCACGGACGGCTGTGGAGGCCAAGTTAATGGATATATTTAAACCGGAGGTTGATAGTTTCTTGATTAGTCAGGATGTCAAAGGACACAAGGAGAAGGCAAGAGAATGAGGTTGAGGGAAGATAAATCTGCCATGATTGGTAGGCCCAATAGCCTGAATCTGCTCCGATATCTAATGGTCTTTAAAGTCTAATTCTTCAGAACATGGACTTCAGAGATGCATTGGAAAGTCAAGTGGTGGAGGAGTGTGGAGATTTTTCTCTTGTCTACCCTGAAAGGACCAAATGTTTGTGTTTAGCGTAGGTTGTTTCGCCAAACATTGGGATGTGGCTCAGAGCATTCTGGGTTGGCTAATTATTCAGGATCATTTGTTTCATCGGGTAGTCCCTTCTGAAGACTTTGCTGCATTTATTTAAAGCAGTAATTCCCAACCTGTGGTCCATATACCCCTCAGTCAAGGTGGGGGTCCATGGGATAATAAAGGTTGGGAACCCCTGATTTAAAGATGTGAAGATTAGCTTTATTTGTCACATGTATATCGAAACAGTGAAATGTGTTGTTTGCACCAAAAACCAACAAGAGTCTGAGGACGGCGGCCTGCAAGTGTCCCCGTGCTTCTGGCGCAGATGTAGTAAGCTCACAGCTACAAAAGGTAGTGGATTCTGCCCAGTACAACCTGGGTAAGGCCTCCGAACCATTAGCACATCTACATGAAACGTCGTAGGAAAGCAGCATCCATCATTAGATCGTCGCCACCCAGGCCGTGCTCTTTTCTCGCTGCTGCCGTCAGGTAGAAGGTACAAGAGCCTCAGAACTCAAACCACCTGTACAGTTGCTACTCCCACAACCATCAGGCTCTTGAACAAGAGGGAATAACTACACTCACTTGTCCATCCATTGAGATGTTCCAATAACTAATGATTTCACTTTAAGGACTCTTTACCTCATTTATTGCTATTTATTTATGTCTGCATTTGGACAGTTTGTTGTCTTCTGCACTCCGGTTGATCTTTCATTGATCCTGTTATAGTTAATATTCTGCAGGTTTGCTGAGTATACCCACAGGAAAATGAATCTCAGGGTTGTATGTGGTGACGTGTATGTACTCTGATAATAAAATTTTCTTTGAATTTTGGACTCTGGGAGGAAACCAAAGGAAACGCAGTCATGGGGAGAATGTACAAACTCCTTGAAGACAGCAGAAGGAATTGAACCCTGATCTTGTACAGCTACCACTGTAAAGTGTTGTGCTAACTGCAACGCTGTTGTTACAGTTTCGTTTTATTTTGGTTGTGAAGTGGGTTAGTGACCTAATTTTAAGGTTGTTATTATTTGTGGCGAAGATTGTGTCTTGTGTGGAGATGCATATCTTGTGTCTGGGTTGTATTTAATGAGATTGTAGAACAGTGCAGGCCCTTCATTCCATGATTTTAAATGTCTCTGGTACTGTATAACTGATAAGGGGGTGATTTGATTTTTTTTTTCCCCCTTTCTTTGGAGGTGGTTACCCAGTTGAAGTGTGAGGGAAAGGAGGATAATTTCTATTGTAGCCAAGGGCACAGTATTCTGGACAAGTTAGGTAGCACCCATTGTTCGATAGATGAGCTGTTTTAAACAATAGTTGTGGGGTCAAAGACAACTTTATTGTCATCTGCACAAGTACTTTTACACCCAGGCACAGTGAAAGCTTGTAGCAGCATCACAGGCATGCAGCTTAAAATGAGCAGCAAATTTATGCTTAATTTAAAAGAAAAAGTTTCAACAAAAGAATCAATTTTTTTGTGTAAAATGATCAGAACGGTCTTAGTGTTGCAACACTCATTCAGATTAATTTATTACATGTACATTGAAATGTGTCGTTTGTGCAGCTCGATGTTATGTGGACAGCCTGCAAATACTGCCATATATTGCAGCCCCAACATAGCATACCCACAGCGCTCAGCGGAGCAGAGCAGAACACAGCAAGCAACAAAACAACAGCAAAAAGAAGCCCCATTCCTTTCTCTCCCCCCCCCCGCCCCATGACAAATGTAGTGGTGATTAGGGTTTTGCCGGTTGGTTCAAGGACTCTGTGGAACTGAGCACAAAAATCTAGGCTGAGACTGAGGGAGTGCTGCTCTGCCAGAGGAGCTTTAAGATGAAATATGATACTGAGACATACTTCTCTCGCAATTCTGTGCTGCTATTTTTGAATCATGCAGATGAGTTCAGAAGATAAGTACCGTGGATTCTGGTTCATTGGGCCATTGTTTAATCAGAGACAGCCGCATATTTGGGACAACTCTTAAAGAGCAAAAACTAATTGAAAGGACAGTGGAATTTCCTTCATTTATTTGGGACACTATGCCACTTAATTGGTGCAGGGAACTGTTGCAGAACAATTTCTAACTAGCTTCAGTCGTGCACTTGCATGGCCGTTAGACAGTACGCTATGCTCGGAGCAGTTTTTAAATGGTGTCAGTTGCATGTGTCTGTGTTCAAAACGCAGTGACATTTGTTACCGGTAGTTGGTGAGGAATGAGCTGCAGGACAATTACGACTTGTTTTGCTCACCGCGGTTTCAAGCATTCAGGGTTGGAGATGTCAGAAATGCCTGGGAGTGAAAATGAAACAATTTCACTATTGCAGGTTAGGATCTACAAAGAATTTGACAGTATCTGCAATTGTCTTGAATGATACAATGAGAATGACAATTTGGAGGATGCAATTGTCAACGTCATTTTATGACGGTAGTCCATTATCTGCACTAGGTGTCTGCATCTGATTTACAGTCCAAAAAATGTGACAAGGATGAATTCCTCCATATGATGTGTTAGAAACTGATAGTTTTATAGTACTGTAGTAGTATTGGTAGTGTTCTAATTTGTTCTGCATTTCATTCAAATGCATAAATTGTTTCTCAGTTTGTCTTTCTTATACCTTAAGTATTTCCATGAAACTTCAGGTAATTGGGCCAAAATATACTGGTCCCATTGAGTCCCAATTAACTGGAATCCAGTCTATTTTGTCTCTTCCATTCATAGAATGTTTCTATGAAATGTTGCGATTATGTACTCAATCAGTAATGCAGCAAGTATACTTGTCTCTCTGTCTCTCTGTCTCTCTGTCTCTCTGTCTCTCTGTCTCTCTGTCTCTCTGTCTCTCTGTCTCTCTGTCTCTCTGTCTCTCTGTCTCTCTGTCTCTCTGTCTCTCTGTCTCTCTGTCTCTCTGTCTCTCTGTCTCTCTGTCCTCCCACCCCCCGGGGGGGGGAAAGATTGGAATAAAATGAGGTAATTGAAGCTCCACCTCCACGTCGGCAATTCATGGGGTTATTGGTCCATGAGGGCCGGTGATTCTCCAGGTCTGTGCAAGTCCAGTGGGTGAGACTTGTAGGTCAAAATCCTTGACTGGTGAGTCTCGGTGTCAATGCAGAGGCTGCCATGGTGCAGATGTCAGCGATGGGTTAAAGTTCAGAGGTCGGCAAGTCTGGAGGTTGAAGTCCAAAGCCGGTGAGTCTGGAGATTGAGGCCTAAAGTTCACACTCTACAGGTTGACTTGTCCAGAGGTCATCGGCCGATGTCTGTGAAGTTGGAAGCCTGTTTCTGAGTGTGATTGGGTGGAAAAGGGGCACGTTTTGTGTTGCTGTTGCTTGTGCTGTTCTGCTGAACATTGGGGGCACACTGTGTTGGGGCCGGAATGTGTAGCAACACTTGTGGGCTGGGCTGCCCTCAGCACATCCTTGGGTTGTGTCAGTTAACGCAAACAATGTATTTCACTGTGTTTGGATGTGCATGTAATCAATAAATAAATCTGAATCTGTTTGTGCATGTCAAACAGACTAGAGCAGCCTTGTGATCTGATCAATGTCAACCTTGGATACTGATGACATGGCCAGTAAGACATGTTTTTCTGGTCATATTTGCATTGCTTATGGCTGCTAAATTTCTCATAACCATTTAGGTCACAATCTGTTCTCATTACTGCCGTTGGGAATGGGGTACAGGAGACCTGAGTCCCACACCACCAGGTTCAGGAACAGTTATTACGCTTCAACCATCAGCCTCCTGAACCAATCAGTTCACTCACCCCAACTGTGAACTGACTCCACGACCCATGGGCTCACTTTCAAGGATTCTATATCTCATGTTCTCGGTATTATTTGTTTACTTGTTTATGCATTTTCAGTTTGTCATCTTTTCCACATTTTGTGTAGCTTTTCATTGATTTCTTCTGTGAATGCCTGCAAGGAAATGAATCTCAGGGTAGTGTATAGTGACATGTACGTACTTTGATAATTTACTTTGTATTTAACAAGTATTTACATATATTCATTAAAAGTACTTTGTAAGTGCTCAGAGGTTCTGTGATTGTGAATTGTGGGATGAAAGTGCCAATCTTTTCTCAATAACAAAATAGAAGTCTTCACAGGCACACTGCTAATCATTTCAGATGTTTTTGGTTCTACGACAACAAGCGAGCTATTTGGATTTTTTCGGATAATTAGAGTTAATTAAGCCTTGCGAAGTTGATGCTGTTGCTGGGTTAGTGATTGATGACGGGAGGTGACGACTGTACTTGCAAACAGGCTCTGAGATGTGGAGAGCCCATTCAAATTCTGCTCTGAGGGGAATGGCTTTTTCCCCTGGCCACAGAGCCCCACTGTGATGTGCTTCTGAGAGCCAGAGGCGATGGGTCAGCAGGTCACTGTCATTTCCCTGTGGTGAGGAAGGCAGGGTCTCCTTGCACCCGGAGGATGATTTTTTTATGTTCGATTGAAGCGGATTGGGACTAACACACAGAGCTCCCACTCCTCCAGTCTTACTCTGTAACCTTTTCTTCCCCTAATTCCCCTCTCTTCAACCACTGCACTGCTCTCTTGCTCTCTCCTCCACTGCCACCTAAATGCCAGCACCCTCTCCCCTCCCTTCACTCCTCAGTCCCCCTCGACCACCCTCCCTACCCCGCTCCCCCTTCCCTCCTACCTCCTCCTTGCCCTCCCCTCCCCTCCCCTCCCCTCCCCTCCCCTCCCCTCCCCTCCCCTCCCCTCCCCTCCCCTCCCCTCCCACTACCTTCCCCGTTCCCTTCTTCCCTGCCCTCCCTCTTTCTACCATCCTATGGCCCCCCTCCCTGGAAAAGGCCACTCCTTCCACCCCTGCTCCCCCTCTCCCACTACTCTTCCTTTCTTGAGGCCCTGCTGCCCATCATGACTGCCCTACCCCTCTGCCACCTTGTTCTACTTCCTCTCCCTGCCCCATCCTTTGCCCACCAAGAGCCTGCCTCATTGGCAACACCTGTGGCCAAGTTTACTATTTGGCTTATAATGGAGAGTTAACTCTTTTGGTTTGTAGCGAGCACAAAAATAGCAAGGTTTCACACTGGTGACATACATTGCCCGAGGATCAGCACACCTGTTTGAGTGTGCCTGCGTTTGTGTGTCGTTATTCCTGCCATGCTGGTCAGTCAGTATAACTTGTGTGGTCCTCTGGCTCACAGATAAGGGTCTGCTTCTCTCCGACTGTTGGAACAGCATCTTGGCTACAGCCCAAGGAATAAACTAAGGGGGGACGTATTGTCCCAAGAAAAACTAGTATCTGTGAGGTAGCAGCAATTGTATCTGTTTCTTATTTTAAAAATTTCAGACTGTATTTTGTCAGAGTTTCACTTTAGTTGAAACCTTTCTGCAGAAAGAAATGCTCTACAGGTCTTGAGAAGCAAACTTAGCAAGAGAAATCATACCACGACGTAGATGTATTGAGCAAGGCCCGGCGTTACTGGATGTAGACATTGTTCTGAATGAGCACTGCTACCAAAGAGCAGCGTTGTTTGGGTCCAAGGGTCAGAGCCTGCCTTCGTTAATTCGACAGGATGACTTCACTTGGTTGGAATGTGTACCATTAGTGTCAGTTTATAAGCTCCTTTCATGAGCTGGTCCCAGCTGTAGCCTAGTAAAATGTTGCTGGGTTTGTATGTGGCACTGTGCGTGTAATCGGCCAGAAGCTATCCCACTTGGCAAGCGGTTCCAGCTTTTGCAGAATGGATGTTTTTCTTTTGCCCTTTCTGGGGTTTGCCTGCAGCAGGAGGAGGCCTGAACTCGGCTTGGGAAAACGTCTGCTTTGCTGTGATTGCTCCAACTGAAACTTGGCATGCAAATGAAACGGGAGTGATCAAGGGCTGATTCTAAAAGGCTGTGCCTGTGGTGAGTTGTCCTGTGCGTACAGCGTTTACAGGATCATTTTCTTTTAATGCTTAGTACGATTTGTGCCTAATCCTTGCCTGGAAAATCCCCCCACCACCACCCAGAACAGGTTTATGGCTTAATTCAGTAACCCTGTTCTTATGGCTGGCAGATCAGTGAGATGTGTGGATTTCTGTTTGGATACTGTTGACGTGGCTGTGTGTGTGTGTGTGTTTGCCAATTTGATTAATAGAGACCTGACAGCATTATTCAGTGTAATTGTGACTGCGACATAGCAGTTCCAAACCAATTCCCATTCCCACTTTCGGATTCTCTTTCCCCTGTTAACTCTTCAAATGAAACCCTCCATCGAGCACATCTACAGAGAGTGCTGTTGCAAGAAAGCAGCATCCATCATCAGGGACCCCTTTCACTCAGGCAGTGCTCTCTTTTTGCTGTTGCTATCGGGAGGAAGGCACAGGAGACTCGGGACTCTCACTACCAGGTTCAGGAACAGTTATCATCCCTCAACTATCAGGCTCTTGAACCACTGGGGATAACTTCACTCACCTTCACTGAACTGTTCCCACAACCTGTGGACTCACTTTCAAGGTCACGTCATCTCATGTTCTCTATATTTATTGTTTATTTTTTTCTCTATTGTATTTGTGTGGTTTATCTTTTGCACACTGGTTGTTTGTGCATCCTGTTGGGTGCAGTCTTTCATTGATTCTATTATGGTTCTTGAGTTTACAGAGTATGCCCGCAAGAAAATGAATCTCGGGGTTGTAAATGGTGACATCCATGTTCACTGCTAATTTACTTTGAACTCCATCTGTTTGTATCTTTGCACTTGCTCATGTTGAGATCCAGTTAATCAGATTCCCCAGTTTGCTTCTCTCAGCACATTGATTATCTTCTCGTGGACAAAATGTCAATTGTGGTTTGGTGGCTCACGCGCTCTCCTGAGTCAGCAAACTGCAGCTTTAAGTCCGTCTTGAGATCACAGATAAACAAACGTCCCTCCTGCCCTACTGAAGGAGGGCGGCAAGGTCAGAGCTGCTGTTGTTCATGTGCGACGTTAAACAGAAACTCCATCTACTCGGACAGGTGATTGTGTTGGGCCACGCTTCATTTTTTTGAGTGAACACGGGTCTATCCCCAGATGTTGTAGCTCAAGTCGGTGAGGGAGGAAAAGGGGCTTGTTTTGCTGTGTTCTGCTGAGCGTTGTGTGAGCATGCTATGTTGACACTGGAATGTGTGGTGTCACTTTTGGGATGTCCCAGAACATCGTTAAGTAGTGTTAGTCATTAACGCAACCACTGCATTTCCCTGTATGTTTATGTACATGTCGTAAGTAGATCTAAATCTGATATTTATCTGTTGACATTAGCACAGCAATCGTTACTGCATTGCCTTACTTTTTCAGCCCTTTGTCTTTTCCACTTATCACCTCCCAGCTTCTGACTTCAGCCCCAGCCTTCCCCCTCACTTAGTTTTACCTATCACCTTTGAGCTTGTAATCCCTCCCCTCCCACCTTTATTCTGGCTTCTTCCCCTTTCCTTTCTAGTCCTGATGAAGAGTTTCAGCCCAGAATTTTGACTCTTTATTCCTCTCCATTGAAGCTGCCTGACCCTCTGAGTTCCTCCAGCATGAATTTAGAAGATTGAGGGGGGATCTTATTGAAACGTATAAAATTCTAAAGGGATTGGACAGGCTAGATGCAGGAAGATTGTTCCTGATGTTGGGGAAGTCCAGAACGAGGGGTCACAGTTTGAGGATAAAAGGGAAGCCTTTTAGGACCGAGATGAGGAAAAACTTGTTCACACAGAGAGTGGTGAATCTGTGGAATTCTCTCCCACAGGAAACAGTTGAGGCCAGTTCATTGGCTATATTTAAGAGGGAGTTAGATATGGCCCTTGTGGCTAAAGGGATCAGGGGGTATGGAGAGAAGGCAGGTACAGGGTTCTGAGTTGGATGATCAGCCATGATCATACTGAATGGCATTGCGGGCTCGAAGGGCCGAATGGCCTACTCCTGCACCTATTTTCTATGTTTCTATGTTGCGTGTGTCACTGGATTTCTAGCATCTGCAGAATCTCGGGTTGCTGTTTGTGGAAGCCTGCTGTACATAGATGGTTCGCTGGGATTCGTGCGTTGTATGTGCACTGGTAACGTAGTATAGCGGTTAAGTAACACTTGAAGTGCCAGGTTCAATTCCTGCCGCTGTCTGTAAGGAGTTTCTACGTTGACCACGCTGGTTTCCTCCCACATTCCAAAGACGTATGGGTTAGGAGGTTAATTGGTCACACGGGTGTAATTTGTTGGTGCCGGCTCATTGGGCCGGAAGGGCCTGTTACCATGCTGGATCTGAAATACGTACAAATAAGTATTACAGCCATGTACTGCTGATGGGGATGTGATGGGTGCTACAGAAATATGAATTTTTTTTGTTTTGTGATAATTTAGTGCTGGGTTTGGTCCACATTAATATTTGTGCTTCCCAGATTTATTTGGGTTTTATTCTGATGTTGCTGGCAACGGTGTGGCTTTTGAATGCAAATAACCTTTGTGTATGGGTTGTTGCTATCTTAAAACTGAGTAAGATTGCTCCGTCATTGCAAGATTCAAGTTTAATTATCAAGTGTACATGAAAACTTGGTGAAATGTGTCACTTGCATTATCAAGAGGGTTTGAACTAAAGTGCAGGCTTAGTCACCCAGAGACTCCTCTTGGGTAGGAAGGGGCATTGGCAAATTGGAGCTCTCTCGTCACCAAGAGCTGCTGATTTTGGGCGGTGTGCTCAGTAGAGAACTTTGAAACTCCAGCAGTGGTAAGTACTGCAGGCAACGATGAGAGTACCACACCTCATCCTCAATCCTCTTAAACAGGGTCAGGGTGGTGCAAGTAATGCTGTCTTTATTTAGAGATACAGTGAGGAACGGGCCCTTCTGGCCTAATGTGCCACACTGCCCAGCAGCATACCGATTTAACACTGGCCTAATCACAGGACGATTTACAATGACCAATTAATTTGCTAAGCGGGACATCTTTGGAATATTGGAGGAAACTGGAGCGTCTGGAGGAAACTGATGAAGTCACAGGGAGAATGTCCAAACTCCTTACAGGTGGAGTTGAAGTTGAACTCCAGGATGCCTCGAGCTTTGAGTAGTAGTATTGCGCTGCCTGCCATGCTACCTTGTCCCTGACCCTTGACGCTAGCTTTGGTTGATTCTTGCCGCGTGTACCAAGACAGTGAAAAGCTTCTTCATACAGATCAAATATTACAGTGTATTGGGGTATGAGAATCGGGTTTGTTATCACTGACTTGTCGTGAAACTTGTTTTGTGGCAGTAGTACAATGTAACACATATACTATAAATTATAATAAATGTATATAAAACATAAAGTAGTGAGTTCATGTTCATGGCTTCATTGTTCATTCAGAAATCGGTGCAGAGGGAAGACGCATTGAGTGTGTGCCTTCGGACTCCAGTACCGCCTCGATGGTTGCAGTGAGAAGAGAGCATGTCCTGGGCAGTGGGGCTCATTAATAAAGGATGTCACTTTTTTGAGGCTTTGCCTTTTGATGATGTCCTCAATGCTGGGGAGACTAGTGCCCGTGATGGAGCTGGTGGAGTTTACAGCTTTCTGCAGCTTTTTCTGATCCTGTGCAGTGTCCTCCCCCCACCCTCCTATCATAAGACATGGGAGCAGAATTAGGCCATTCGACCCATCGAATCTGCTCATCCATTCCATCATGACTGATTCCGGGTCCCACTCCACCCCACACATCTGCCTTCACGCTATATCCTTCGATGCCCTGTCCGATCAAGACATGATCAACTTCCACCTTAAATATATGCATAGACTTGGCCACCACCGCAGTTTGTGGCAGGGCATTCCACAGATTTACTACCCTTGGCTAAAAAAAAAATCCTCCTCCCCTCTGTTCTAAAAGGTCGCCCCTCAGATTTGAGGCTGTGCCTTCTAGTTCTGGATACCCCCACTATAGGAAACACCCTCTCCACATCTGCCCTATCTAGTCCTCTCAGCATTCAGTTGGTTTTAATGAGATTCACTCTTCTCTCCCCCCCCCCACATTCTTCTAAACTCCTGTGAGTACAGGCCCAAAAGCTGCCAAATGCTCCTCATATGTTAACCCCTTCATTCCCAGAATCATCCTCTTGAGCCTCTTCCGGACTCTCTCCAATGACAGCACTTCCTTTCCGAGATATGGGGCCCAAAACTGTTGTCAATAGTCTTTAAGTGCGGCCTGACTAGTGTCTTATAAAGGCTCAGCATTATCTCTTTGCTTTTATATTCTATTTCCCCTTGAAATAAATGCCAACATTGCATTTGCCTTCTTTACCATTGACTCATACCAGACAGTGTTGCAGCTCTCTGCGATACAGCTGTAGAAATTTGCTAGAGTCTTTGACATGCCAAATCTCCTCAAACTCCTAATGAAATGTGGATGTTATGCTTTCTTAACTGCCTCAGTATGTTGGACGGAGGATACATCTTCAGAAATGTTGACACCAAGGAATTTGTGCTGCTCACCCCCTCGATGCAGATTGGTGTGTCCGTGTCCGTCCTCGACTTCTGCTCCCTGAAGTCCACAAACAATTCTTTGGTTTTACTGGTGTAGAATGCTGGGTAATTGTTGCAACACCACTAAAGCAGCCAATCTGCCTCACTGCTGTATGCCTGTTGGTCGCTATCTGAGTGAAACTCTGCTGAAACAGTCGTGTCATCAGCAAATGTACGGATGGTGTTGAGCTGTGCCGAACCATGTGGTCATGGGTGTAGAGAGAGCAATGCAGTGGGCTAAGAGAGGTGGAGGGGTGACTCTAATGACACATTTCACTAGGTTTTGTACACATGACAAATAAAGCTAATTTTTAATCTTGTTGAAACCCTACCGTGGAAAAAAAGGTTCTGTCAGTATATTCTCTCTATAACCGCTCATAATCCGAAGCATTTCTATCAGGGTTGCTCCTCAGCCTGTCTTTGTTTACATAGGACCAGTATTGTTTGCTGAAGACAAGGAAATCTTTACAATCACTTTCAGTCAAAACGAGATGATCTGTCTCATCCTCCTCCTGTGGTGTTGGGAATCTCAGGAGGAAGACCAGACAAATCACCATCTCTGACTGAATACACTTAATGGCCACGTTATGAGGTGTACCTGTACACCTCGTTAATGCAAGTATCTAATCAACCCGTCAAGTGGCAGCAAATCAGTGCATAAAAGCATTCACACCTGGCCAAGTGGTTCAGAATGGGGAAGAAGTGTGATCTCAGTGACTATAATTGTGAAATGTTTGTTGGTGCCAGATGGGGTGGTTTGAGTATCTCAGAAATTGTTGATCTCCTGGGATTTCCACACACACAACAGTCTCTAGAGTTTAGAGAGAATGGAGCAAAAAAACAAACATCCAGCGGGCGGTAGTTCTGTGGGTGAAAATACCTTGCGGATGAGAAAGGTCAGAGGAGAATTGTCCAGACTGTTCCTAGCTGACGAGGCATCGGTAACTCAAATAAACACACATTACAACAGGGGTGAGCAGAAGAGCATCTCTGAATGCACAACACACCGAACCTTGAAGTGGATGGGCTACAGCAGCAGGAAGACTACAAACATGCATTCAGTGGCCACTTTATTGCATCATTTCCAGTACACAAGTGTAAATGGGAAATAAATAATTGTTACTCCAGATCTGATGCAGCACAAAAAAAGATAAAGAACCCAATAATAAAATATCACAAATATAATTGGATAAAATAGCTTATCTACATTGATTATATGTACATAAAGTGACATAGCTATAAGAGTGTTTGTATATAAGGTGACTCTGACCGTTGGGGAAGGGGCTGGTGTTGATCAGTCTTGCTGCTTGAGGAAAGTAACTGTTTTTGAGTCTGTTGACCCTGGTGTGGATGCTACATAGCCTCCTCCCTGATGGGAGTGGGACAAACAGTCCATGAGCTGGGTGGGTGGGACCATTCACATTCAACAATTCAGAAACAGCTTCTCCTCTGCCATCAGTTTAATGAATGGACAATGAACCCATGAACACTACTTTGTTTTTCTTTTTTGAACTAATTTAACAAGTATATTGGAGTAAATATTTTTAACTGTAATTTACAATACTGTTTTTGTATTGCAATGCACTGCTACACAAAGCAACAAATTTCATGACAGATATCAGTGATAATAAACCTGATTCTGTTACTGGCCTTTCTTTGGCACTTTTCTGAATGTGGAGGATAGGCGGCTGCCAGTGATGCGTTGTGCAGTTTTGACCATCCATCATAAAGCCTTCCGGACTGCCATGCAGTGATGCAGCTTGTTGGGATGCTTTCTACTGTAGAAGGATGTGAGTATTGACATGCATAGTCCAGCTCTGTTTGGTCTTCTCAGGAAGTGGAGGTGTTTGTGAACTCTCTTGATTGCGTAGTATGTGCTTTGGGACCATGTGGGGTTGTGTGAGATGTGCACGCCCAGGTGTTTGAAACTGCTCCATATCTGAGAAGAGGTACTCTGGCACTGGAGGGGTCCAGAGGAGGTTTGAGAGAATAACTCTTTCATTCTAAGGATCAATCTAATGAGAAGCATTTGATTGCTCTGGACCTGTACTCACTATAGTTTGGAAGAATGAGGGAGTGGGGAAGGTCTCACTGAAACTTGCTGGATTTTGAAAGGTCTCGATAAATTGTCTCTGAAGAGGATGTTTTTATAGTGGGGAAGGAAGCCTTAAGACCAGAGGGCACACCTCAGAGTAGAAGGACATCCCTTTAAACAAATGAGGAATTTTTTTAGTCAGGAGTTGATGAATCCGTAGAATTTATTGCCATGGACAGCTGTCACTGGGTATGTTTAAAGTTAAGGTTGATAAGTTAATTAGTAACAGTTTCAAAGGTTAGGAGGAGAAGATAGAGTGGGGTTGAGAGGGAAAATAAATCAATCATGCGAGTGGTGTAGAAGTCTCTATGGCTGAATGGAGATATAGAGATGCAGCGTGGTAATAGTTTCACACCATTTAATATCATCCAGGTGACCACTTAACCTAATCCGTGCATCGTTTTGGAATGTGGGAGGAAACTGGAGCTCCTGGAGGAAAGCCCCATGGTCAGGTGGAGAATCTCCAGTGGCAGAATTGAACCGGAATCGCTAGGGCTGTAGTAGCATTATGCTACTGTGATGCCTTCTCGTCACTGGAACTCGAGAACAAAGAGAATGCGCAGCTTCTTTCCGTGTTCCAACTTCCTTTTATTGAGATACAGTGTGGAAGAGACCATTCCGGCCCTTTGAGCCACCCATGATTTAATCCTAGCTGAATGGCAGGACAATTTGCGATAACCAATTAATCTGCCAAATGATGGGTCCAGAGCACCTGGAGGAAACTCATGCGGTCACGGGGAGAACAGACAAACTCCTTGCGGGCAGCTGCAGGGATTGAACCCAGGTGGCCTGTACTGTAAATCGTTGTGCTAACCACTGCTACCGTGCTGCCTCCACTACAACTGAAATAGCAAATGTAAGAGGATTCAAACAGTGTACTGTCACAAGCATAGTGTTATCGCACAGCATAACCTTTCTCGTAATGTAATATTGATTTCTATCTATTTATATGTTGCATAAACAAAGATCTCATGGCGCTGAGAAGCGGTTGTTTTCATTACAAATATATTCTCACTTGGAGACCAGCTCTGCTGATCTTAGCCGTCCTACATTTGAAATCTAACTCGGTGTGTTAGATAAAGCTTTCTCTTGGGGTTGTCTGTGACGGGCCAGTGTGATGATCAGATTAGCATCTGACGCGAAGTCAGTGCTGTCAACAGCTGTTTCAGACTCTGCTCAGCCAGTGTGTTAGTACATGTAATACTGACTGCCTTGGCAGTGCTGGTATGAAACTGCCTGCGTCTCACTCTCTCACAGGTCCAGATTCCATAGTGTTGCATAAAGAACCAGCCGCTATTGATAGGTATACAACATTGAGGGGTATGGATGGGGTGATTGCAGACAGGCTGTTTCCACTGAGGTTAAGTGAGACTAGAACTAGAGATCAGAATTTAAGGGTGAGAGGTAAAGTATGTAAGGGCGTCTTCAGGGTGGTGTGAGTTTGGAACAAGCTGCAAGTGGATGTTGAACTGACTGCAGCATTAAGAGAAGTTTGGATAGGTACAGGAATGGGAGGGGTACGGAGGGCTATGGTCCAGGTGCAGGTCAATGGGGGTAGGCAGAATGGTTCAGCATGGGCTAGATGGGCTGAAGGGTCTGTGTTGTAGACTCTATCACTGGGTAAGTATTTCATGGGTGGGGGGTGGTGAAGGAATTCGTATATACTGTGTTTCAGATGGCACTGTATGATTTCCTGTCTGCCATTTGACTTGTTAGGATGTTTATGGGTTTGCCTGTGCCCTCTGTTTGCTCTTCACACTCATTCCTATTGTGGCAAAGCAGGGCACCTCAGTTTAATGGTGTCCCGCTGAAAGGTTCTGGCCTGAAATGCCCGCTCTTTAGACTTCTCTGTAGATGCTGCCTAGCCTGCTGAGTTCCTCCAGTATTTTGTCTGTGCCACCTTGGTTTAATCTCATCTTGAAATATCAATCCAAATAAAGTGGATAACATTGAAGGTCCACGTGGATATGCTCTGGTGTATCTTGCTTGTCCTTTGGTCCAGTTCTTTGGTATCTTGTACCCCTGCTCCGTTCCATCAGTGAAGTGAGATCCACCCATCCTTGGGTTTGGCAGGGGTTCCCAACCTATTTTATGCCATGGACCCTACCATCAATACATGAGTCCATGGACCCCAGGTTAGGAACCTCTAGTTTAATGGGTAGAGCTTTAGAATCCTTTCCTCCCAGTAGTTTTCAGGCCAGGAAACTCAGAGGCTGCACTATAGCCAGTTCCTTCCTCAACTTGGAATTGATTTATTATTGTCACATGTACTGAATTAGTGAATGGCTCGTCCTGTATGTTGTTTATACAGATCAGATCATTACACAGTGCATTGAGCTAGAACAAGGTAAAGTTAACAGTATGAAGAATGAAGTGTAACAGCTACAGACAGTGCAGTGCAGATGAACAAGATCACAATGAGGTAGATTGTGAGATTAAGATTCCACCTTTATTATACTAGGAAACCATTCAATGGTCTTAAAACAGCAGGGTAGAAGCTATCTTTGAGCTTGGTGAAAAGAATCAGAAAAGAGGAGATCTCTTTCTCCTGCTAGGTTTGTCAATCTATTAGATCAGGGCTGATGTGTGTGTCATAACTCCATTAGGGTCCACGTCACTGAATGTAGGCTAACTTGAGAGATACGAAAGTTGTGCAGGAGATATGGCTATGTATGTGCAAAAATCCACGAAAGTGATGGAGTATGTTGAGAATGGATATTGAAATGTATGGGGTCCTGTGATAATACGGAGAGTTCTGTTGAATCTACACAAAGCAATGGATCTGTTACAAGTAATGTGTTCAGTTCTGGTCACCTTACATTGGGAAGGTTGTGAATGTTTTGGAGTGAACAATTGGCGGTGGGGGGGGGGAAGAGAAGCTGGGATTGTTCTCCTTGGGGCAGGGAAGGTTGAGATGAGGTTTAGGAGTAATAGGTTCTTAAAATGTTCCAGGAATGCAGAATGTCTTGGCTCTGCTTTTAAGGCTATGCCCCTTTTGAAATTGTTTCTTGCCATCTGTCCTATTGTACCTTTTGGTCATTTAAACAACCCAGTCAGACATCAGCAGACCTGTTTGCTTTCTAAATGGTTCAAGTTCTCAGGTTTATTGAACTGTGGGAATGAAACAGTGTTCCTCTGGCCCACAGCACATATAACTCACACACAACACAATATTACCATAAATTAATAAATAATAATATATTCCAGAGGATTGGTACTTATCATAAGATGCATTTATGACACATCTTTAAAAACAATAAACAGTATAACACTACTAATCATTGGAAATTCTGCTGGTGCTGGAAATCCAAAGCAGCATAAAATGCTGGAGGAACTCAGCAGGACAGGCATTGTCTATGGAAAAGGACTTAACTGATGCCTCGTATGATGTGACCTAGGTGGTGGCAGGGGATTCAGTTGTTACATCTCAGCATCGATATGCCTGGCCTGGTGAAGAAATGTGGGATAACCAATATTCAAAGTGCTTGCAGCTGTTTGGGGGCAGGGCAGTTGGAAGCGGGAAGCCCAGGAATAATTAAGTACTCATACAATCGTGATGAATCTTGCAAATAACTGTATAAGATATATTAGAGGTTTTGGAAATTCAACCAGGATCAGAAATGTAGATCAAGTAGTGTGAATGTTCCCAGTGACTCTTTGTAATTGTTTTCTCTTAATGGTCAACCTTAGCACTTGGTGATTTAGTTACCAGGATGTATGAAGGAGGGTGGGACAGGATTGCCGAGAATGGGGATAATTCCTCCTCAAGTAAGTGATTCAGTATCCCTTGTTTGTGGCTGGCTGTTGAGGGGTAGGAAAGTAGCAATGTTATGAAAAGGGCCAGACTCTTAAGAGATATTTTGGGGGGGTTTGTTCTGAGGTAGTGTGGTGCATGGAGTTTTTATAACCTTGAAATAATGAACATATTCACAGATTCATTTCCATGCCCAACTGGCCCGTACTGACCCAGATTCCCAACTAAGCCAGTCCCATTTGCCTGAGTTTGACCAATATCCCTCAACCAAGGGTTCCCAATCTGGGGGCCACATATCCTTAATAGTATTGCTCTCTTGCATAAGCAAGGTTGGGAACCCCACTCTAAACTTCCCACGTACCCGTCCAAGTGTCTTTTAAATGTTGTCATTGTACTTGCCTCAACCTTTTACACCAGCAGCTCATTCCATGTCCGGACCACCCACTGGGTGACAAAGTAGAGGGTATAGATTTGAGGTGAGAGAGGAGAAGTTTTGTAGTCGTTTTCCTACAAAACTTCTCCTCTCTCACCTCAAATCTATACCCTCTAATGCTTGATTCCCAACCTTTGGAAAAAGACAGTGCATGTAGATTCTATCTATGCCCCTCGTGATAATAAATACCTCTATAAGATCACTCCTCATCTTCACCACTCCAGTGAAAGAAGTCCCAACTACTTAACCTGGCTTCATAATTTAGCTGCTTGAGTTCTGGCAACATCCTTGTAAATCTCCTCTGCACTCTGTAGATATGTGAACATCTGAATAGATTTTCTACAGTGAGTACCTGAGTCACCTTTGACCTTCAGTCACCTAAATGCTGAAGTAAGACTGGAAATGAAGGATTTATTTCTGATTTTTGAGCCCTTGGTTTTGAATCCTTGGTATTTATGGAGAATGTTGGCCAACTGGGTCAGATAACTACCTTTGCGAGACTATAGAATTGCGTGCCTGTTTGCTTAAAGCCTAGATCAGCAGAGAATCGTGGTGCTGCTCTTTAGCCTACACCATGAGGCTATGTGACTTAATTGTGGAAGAGAATTCTGAATGAAGGGTTTAAAATATCTGAGTTGTTAACACCCTGCACCTTTAATTAGCAGGATGCCTCGTGCTGATCTTATTGCACAACACAGCAGTACAAAGATGGAGACAGTGAAGGGCTTAAATTGTAGGGAAGACCCTATGGGTTGTCAAGTTTCTAACAATTACACAGTGTGTATGTATGATTTTCCTTCTGTCTGATACTAACATCTAAAACAAATTATACTTTACACTTCAATGACTTACTGGATCTAAAGATTTAATGAACCTTCTTCATATCACGAATAAAGACTCACCATTTGACCTGGGTTCTCAGCACGCTTGCAATAATGTTAGGTTGTCAGAAAATCCCTGAAACTATCTCTGTGTGTTCTGGGCAGAAAAGAGACCGTCTCTGGCATTTTCGTGGGAGTTGACGAGATGCATAGGATTGACTTTTTTTTAACTTTGATGTAATTGACTTTCTGTGTGCATGTATATTTAAGAAAAAGACGGTGACTGTTGTCCTTTGGAAGACTTGATGATCGCACCGTTAGTCATTCTTCCCTTGTTCATGAATAAAGGTATTCTCTAGTCACTTCAAAGTCCGTGTCCAATTCATCGGTGACCAACTTTAATTGAAATTCCTTAGCACATTAATTTTGCTAACAGTACAGCACAAAGTACCATCGAAGTTCAAAGTAAGCTGATTAAAGTACGTATGGAACATAAAATGCTGGAGGAAGTCAGCAAGTCAGGCAGCATCAATGGAAACGAACAAAAAGTCATTGTTTCAGGCCACAGCCCTTCTTCAGTACTGGAAAGGAAGGGGGAAGATGCCAGAATAGAAAGGTGTTGGGGAGGGAAAGGGGGAGAAGGACAAGCTAGAAGGTGATAAGTCCATGGTAGGGAGTCTGGGTGAGTACGTGGTCGAAGAGTTGGAAAACAGCAGAAATCGGGGGGGAGCAATGACAGTGGGCACCATTTACTATCCTGTGATTCGTTTTCTTACAGCCATTCACAGTAGAACAAATAAATAGAAAAGAATCAATGAAAATCTACGCACGTAGATGAACAAGTAACAAACATGCAAAAGACAAACTGTTCAAATACTAATAATAATTATGTAAATTGCTGTGAAAAGGGTCGCAGAGTCCTTGAAAGCAAGTCCATTGCTTAGAATCAGTTCAAAGTAAATTTATTATCAAAGTACATATGTCACCATATACAACCGAGATTCATTTTCTTGCGGGCATACTCAATAACTCCGTAACAGAATACTAACTACAATAGAATCAATGCAAGACTGCACCAGTTCAGTGTTGGGTTGAGTGAAGTTATCCACACTACTTCAGGAGCCTGATGGCTATAGAGTAATAACTATTCCTGGACCTGGTGATGTTGGACCTAAGACTCCTGTACTTGCTCAAAGGTAGTAGCAAGAAGAGGACATGGTGTGAATGGTTGGGGTCCATAGTGATGGATACTGCTTTCTTGTGGCAGCGCTCCTTGTAGTAAGTAATGGGGCGGGCTTTTCCTGTGATGGATAGTCCTGTCCACCACTTTTTGTAGACTTTTTCATACTTGAGCTTTGGTGTTTCCGTACCAGGCCGTGATGTAACCAGTCACTTTGCGGTTATAGAAGTTTGTCAAAGTTTTAGATGACATGCCAAATCTGTGTAAACTTAACATTAGAGATACTCTTGTGCCATGTTTGCGATGGCTTTGCATGCTGGTCCCAGGACATGTCCTCTGAAATAATGCTAAGGAATTTAAAGTTACTGATCCTGTCTGCCTTTGATCCCCTAATGAGAACGGGCTCGTGTATCATGCCATCTTACCACTGGTGTACCTCATGTCTTCCCACTCAGAAATGCCACTTGTCCTCTTGCCAATGTCACTCACCTTTGAATCCACACAATTGATGTTACTCACACTAATCAACTGTTGATATCAGTGAGTGTAAATTGTAAATATTTTGAGTCAATACAGATTGAATCGAGACTGTCATCAAGTTGTAACTACTTCCCCCTTTTATCAAGGGTTTTTTTTTGGTAGTTTCATATTTCATAACTACTGCTGCAAATTATCTAGATTAATGCAGTTTCAGCGTTTCTGTTTAAAGGATTTGTAATGCCAAGAGGTATTATTTTGGTCACCTATTTAACGTGGAATTTCAGCTCCCAGAGTCTTTGAAATTTTTTACCCTAGACAAAGCCCATCAGACAAATGATTAGAATCAGGCCATTTAGCCCTTCGTGTCTATTCCACCATTCCATCATAGCTGATTTATTATCCCTCTCCACCCTATTCTCCTATCTTTATTCCTTTAACCTTTGATGGCCTGACTAATCAAGAACTTATCAACCAACGCTTTAAATATACTCAATGATTTGGCCTCTGCAGCCATCTATTGCAATGACATCCACGGATTCACCTCCCTCTGGCCAAGAAGTTCCTCCTCATCTCTGTTCTAAAGGGACATCCTTCCATTCTAAAGCTGTACCCTCTGGTTCTGGAGTCCTCCATTATTGGACCCATTCTCTCTACATCTACTCTGTCTAGGTCTTTCTATATTTGTTAAGTTTCAATGTGATCTTCCCTCATTTTTCTAAACTCCAGTGAGAACAGTCCCAGAGACATCAAATGCTCCTAGAGAGGGGAGGAGACTAACTCATTGGAGGTATTCAAGGCAGAAATAGGCAGATTTTTGGCCAATAATGAATTGGGCAGGAGGTGCAGTTGTTTTGTGGAACAGGAGCTGCAATTACACCGGCCATGGTTTCACTAACAGTTGTGATTAAGAAAGGAAAATTCCCTGGACGAGATGCCAAGTCAGAACAAAAGCACCAAAGTAGCACTGACTTGTACATTTTGCTTGGACAGGATGGTGCTAACTCCTGTACACCCTATCTAATGTTTGTAAAATGTTGTCTGTCTGTATTATATGTAAACCCAGAGTCTGAATAAAGGAAACTCCCGTAACAATTAATCCTTTCAAATTGTGCAGATTCTCTCGTCTCTTGAGCCCATCACCCCTACTGACATCATCCCACCAGGGTCCCCTGTCCTGAGCCAGTCTTTCAAGCTGTCGTCTTGGCTTGGTGAAGATCCTTCCTCTCCCATGGATGAGGTCTTTGGAGCTTCTGATGCCGTTGCCGTAGTGCTGGGTTTTTAATGGGATGGAGTTGCGAGCTCCATACCCAACACTCCTCTCACAGTCGGGCTTGGGACCGTCCATGGCAGAGTGAGAGCTGGCTATCTCCCAGGGCCTTTGGGCACAGGGCTGAGCAAAAGATAGAAATTCCCCAGGATCCAAAATGAAAAGGAATCCATTGTTTCTTTAAGAATAGAGTTCTGGTGGTTACCACACATGAAATGCTGGAGGAACTCAGCAGGCTAGATAGCATCTATGAAAAAATGTACAGTCTACATTTCGGGCCGAAATCCTTTGGCAGGCCTGAAATGTAGACTGTACTTTTTTTCCATAGATGCTGTCTGGCCTGCTGAGTTCCTCCAGCATTCTGTGTCTGTTGCTCGGAGTTCCAGCGTCTGCAGATTTTCTCTTTGTCAGTTCTGGCGGTTCTCTCTTCTGTTAATAGGAGCTTGCTGTTACCACCTCACAAAGGGTCTTGGCCTGAAACATCGACTGTACCTCTTCCTAGAGATGCTGCCTGGCCTGCTGCGGTCACCAGCAACTTTGATGTGTGTTACCACATCAACTCTGTTCCTCACAATGCAACAGTGAGAACACTTAATTAAGGGCACTTTGTGCCTGGTGGAGTCCTGAAGTCAAAGTTTTTCTTTATTTGTTCGGCTGTTAATTATTCAATGGTATGATTATGTAGCAGTTAGTGCAGATGCTTTACAACGCCAGCAATCACTGAGCGGAGTTCGATTCCGGGCACAGTCTGTAAGGAGTTTGTGCGTTCTCCCCACGACTGCGTAGGTTTCTGCTGGGTGCTCCGGTTTCCTCCCACATTCCAAAGATACATGATTAAGGCTGGTAAGTTGTGAGCATGCTATGTTGGCAATGAAAGCCACTGATGCTTGCAGGCTGCCCTCAGCACGTCCTCGTCCTGTGTTGGCAGAGGACACAAACTGTGTGTGACAAACAAGGCTAAACTTTATCGGGCCCAATCAGTTCTTTGGTTTGGCCACCACCCAGCCAACTGACACCAGCTGTGAGTGCACTGGGGAAGTTGGTGTCTGTTGGAGGCTGGAGACGGCCCATCCTGGGGTTGGAGGGCTGTGTATGTGGGAGGAGCGAGGCTTGCTTTGTTGCTTTGTGTTGTTCTGAACTCTCTGGGCATGTTATGTTGGCACCAGGATTGTTGGCCACACTTGTGGGCTGCCCCCAGCACATCCTTCGGTTGTGCTGCTTGTTTATGCAAATGACACATTTCACTATGTTTCGATGTGCATGTGACAAAGCTTGATTTCTGTTCAATATTTAAAACTACTAATAATATTACAAGTATTAAACAGAGTTCAAGACTGCACCCCAAACTACTCTGAATCTAGTCAGGAATGTTGTACTTTTGGCTACGTTGCTACAAGGGAAGCAAATTATCTAGTCAATGTGCTCACAAACCCACTCCTGAGGCACTCAGCAGGTCAGGCAGCATCAATGGAGATGAGAAAACAGGTGACATTTCTGAATTCCTCCTTCAGCACTCATCCATTCACCGCTGTTGCTGTTTGTGTGGGAGCTTGCTGTACTTTGTGGATCAAGAGGTTGATCCATAAACGTGTGTGCTGTGCAGATGAAGCGTGTGTGAAATAATGTGCTGTAGCTCTGCTGTCTTGTAGTTGCACAGAAGAAAGAATATTCGATGAAGGTAACGTATCTGTAAATCCAAAACACTTCAGTGACTTAGCGACTGTAAGCCAGTTATTCCTCCCACATCCAGCTCTCAGTGAATTCATTAGAACATCACTTCTGTAGAGCTCATGGTAAATGGGTTTTGCCAATAGCAGTCATTAGCAGGTCAGGAAAGATTGGCTGGCATCGTTATTGTCGTTAAATCATATTAGGCGTCTTGCTGCTGCTCTCTGTACGATGACAGAAGTCAGGAGAGGGCTGCTTACCCTTCCCTGGTCACGCTGGGTTTGTGCAAACTGAATCCAATTGTTCTTCCTTCCCCTTGACCTGTAAGGGTAGGAGCTGGGCTTGTGTTGCCAATATCTATTTTTCTTTAACTACTGAACAAAGCTATGCTATAGCTTTGCCAGGCTAATGATCTATTTATATAAACCTTAATGAATGAGCACAGCTCCCAACCTTTCCGCTTCCTGTATATCCAAATCTTTGGGTAATATAATCTGAATGGGTATGTGGGAAAAGATTCCTTCAATAAAATTTAATTACAAAGAGGTTTTTTTAAAAAAAAGTATAGTTGAATGGTTTAAAAAGAATGTTCAAACTGGCAGGAATTGAACCCCAGTCTTCTGATTGGCACTGTAAAGTGTTACCCTAATTGCTGAGCTATTGTGCCGCCTTGAATAGACCCCCTCATACGCTAAAAATGAACTGTTGATCTCTGTATAGCTTGCCATGGCCCTTGTACTGACATCGATTGTGACTTTGAGAGTCGTACGTTGTGGAAACGGGACCTTTGGTCATTGCTTGACCAGTTCCCATCTAAAATCGGCCCATTTACTGACCTTTGGCTCATGTGTCTCCAAACCTTCCATTTGTCTACATGCATTGCATTTTCTCTGTAACAGGAACACTGTTCCTGTTGTTGTCTGGAAGAAGTTTGTACATTCTCCCCATGACCAAGTGGGTTTCTGCAGGGTATTCCGATTTCCTGTCAAATCCCAAATTCATACAGATTAGGGTTAGTAAATTTGAGCATGCTGTGCTGGAGTCAGAAGCATGGCAACACTCGCGGGCTGTCCCCAGCATGTCTGCAGACTTTGTTAGTTGTTGACACAAGTGACGTACAGTATTTCGCTGAATGCTTTGATGTATACATGGCAAAGATACATGACTCAAGATTATTTAATGTCATTTCCTGTACACAAGTGTAAAGGATGGCAAAATCTCTGGATCTGATGCAGCACAAAAACCACTAAGATACTGAATACAATAATAAAAAACAAAATAAATCTTACATGCAAGTGTTTGTATGGCACTTTTAAACACAAGGCAGTTCAAAGTGCTTTACATAGAACAAGATATAAAAAACACACGTCAAATTTCAGACAATATGAGAACTAAATCACACAAAAATAGTTGTATTAGATAGAAGTTACAATGCAGGAGATTCTAAATAAAAGCTACAATTGGGGGGGGGAGGTTTTAAGCCTCGATTTAAAAGAGCTTAAATTTGGGGCAGACTTCAGATCCTCTGGAAGGTTACTCCAGATATGTGGAGCATAGTAACTAAAAGCTGCTTCACCGTGTTTAGTTTTGACTCTGGGGACGGTAAGCAGACCCACCCCAGACGACCTGAGAGCTCGGGTGATACAGCAAGAGATCGGAGATGTATTTTAGCCCCAGACCTTTCAGTGCTTTATAAACCAGTAGTAATATTTTAAAGTCAATCCTTTAGACAGTAAGCCAGTGTAGTGATCTCGTTGTTCTCGTTGGTCTTGGTGAGGACTCCAGCAGCAGTAGAAGAGCTGCAGCTGTCTGAGAGATTTTTTTTACAGCGACCTGTTAAAACACCATTCCAATAGTCAAGCCTACTAAAAATAAATGCATGGATGAGTTTTTCTAGATCTTGCTGAGACATAAGCTCTTTAACTCTTGCTATATTTTAAAATAATATTAGGCTGACTTTGTAATTGTCTTTTATACTGGGGTTGTCTGTCCATAAAGTGATGCTGGGCGCAGAAGTGTCTGTACACAAGGTGACGAACAGGAAATGGTAAAAGTAGTGGTGTTTGGGGGTGTGGAGGGGTGGTAAGCTAGACTTCGTTATTACCTTGTTATTACGTGTAGCATGAACTGACTGGATGAACAGAGCAAAACGAGCTTTTGGCTGCACTTCAGTACCTGTGAGAATAATACACCAATACCATAGTTGCTTTAAATCTCTGCCTAAAGGCGCGTGGTAATGATACTCAACGTTGAAAGATTGTTCAAAAAGGGGCATTGTACTTGCATTTCGTGCATACACACAATTTTGGAGCCAGAGTCTGACTCCAGATTACTGCAATTTGTTCTCCTTCTTGTGGAAATTTGTCTTTGAACAGCACACAAAATGATCTGCCTTGTCAGTAGTCTTGTTAACCAGCCAGAATTTAGCCAGCCTTCTAATTGGCATTTTCCAGCAGTTGTGTTTTTGTCCTGCCTTTTATTTTTTTTCAGTTTGTCATTGTAGGGTTGTACTTTATCAAATCTGCACTTGTCAATTCGACGAGGTGGGGGTGGAGGAGAAAGCATGAGTGTTCTTTTATCTGTTCAGTGCTTGGTAAACAAGTCTCATCTAATACATTAGTGCTTACTGGACTGCTGGGCCTTTTGTGTTGAGGCTAATTTATAGGTATCACTTTTCCCTATGGGTTTCACGATTGTCCTGATATTTGTGTATGCTTTTCCACATTTCTTCCATGACATTTGAAAGGATCTATTGAGGTTGAAAATATATTTGTCAAGTTCTTGGTAGTGGGCATTAGAAGAAAGAAAAAGAGACTTGCATTTGCTTAGTAGTTTTCATCTCCATTTCAGGATATTCCAAAGTGGTTCCTATCCAAGGAAACAAGCTTCTGTTATACACAAAATTCTGGAGGAGCTTAACAGATCAGACAGCATCTGTGAAAAGGAATAAGGAGTCGATGTTTTGGGCTGAGACCCTTTGTCAGAGCGTATCCTGTAATATTGACTGTTTATTACTCTCCATAGATCAGGGATTCCCAACCCAGGGTCCACAGACCCCTCGGTTAATGGCAAGTGTCCAAGGTGCAAAAATCATTTGGGAACCCCAGTCATAGTTGCTGCTTGACCTGCTGAGTTCCTCTAGCATCTTGTGTATCTTGCTCCAGATTTCCAGCATCTACAGAATCTCCTGTGTTTGAGGTAAACTTGAAGTTTTCCTCTCTCCTCAGCTGGCTCGTAGGTTGTTGGGTGGTGATTTGTTGGACCCGCTGACATGACTGCTGTTGAGTTTGTTATGCCACAGGCACTTAGGGCAGCAGGGAAGGTCTCTGGCGGTGTTCAGGGCTTCCTTCATCATGTCAGTAGCTTCCTCTTGATCTTCACTACTGTCAGTCATGCAAGTCCTGGGTGGAGGCTCAGGAATACCATTGCACTCAGATGTAGAGAAATTCTTCATTGCCAGTAAGGTGGTGAGCCTTGAACCGAAACTCCGAACCTGGAGAACTGGGGGTGGGGGGGGCGTGCGAATACTTTCTGTAGGCACTGTATTTGTGACAAATGAAGTTCACCTTTCCCTCATTGTCACAGCAATGCATCAGGTATAGAGACGGGTATGTTACCTATATATATATATATATATATATATATATATTACCATTCAGCTCATCTGGTCTCTAGTGGCTCTCAGCAGAGTACAGGCCATCCCCCAATTCACAAGCGATGGTGGGGAGGGGTCCATATGCATATTCTCAAGTGCAAGTTTATTGTCATTCAACCGTATACATGTATATTACTGCTTCAGACCAGTTACACAGCATGATCACATGACATGTCTAGAAATTTGCCCTTACAGAATTCACATATTAAAGTTCAAAGTAAATTTATTATCAAAGTACATGTATGTCACCGTATACAACCCCGAGATTCATTTTCTTGTGGGCATACTCTGCACGTCTGTAGAATTATCACTATAATAGGATCTATAACTATAACCTACAGCACAATACAGGCCCTTCAGCCCACAAAGTTGTGCCGAACATGTCTCTACCTTAGAAATTACTAGGGTTACCCATAGCCCTCTCTTTTTCTAAGCACCATGTACCTATCCAAAAGTCTCTTAAAAGACCCTATCGTACCTGCCTTCACCACAGTTGCCAGCAGCCCATTCCATGCACTCACCACTCTCTGCGTTTATTTAAAAAAAAAACTTACCCCTGACATCTCCTCTGTACCTTCTCCCCAGCACCTTAAACCTGTGCCCTCTTGTGGCAACCATTTCAGCCCTGGGAAAAAGCCTCTGACTATCCACATGACCAATGCCTCTCAGCATCTTGTACACCTCAACAGGTCACCTCTCATCCTCCGTCGCTCCAAGGAGAAAAGGCCGAGTTCACTCAACCTGTTTTCATAAGGCATGCTCCCCAAACCAGGCAACATCCTTGTAAATCTCCTCTGCACCCTTTCTATGGTTTCCACATCCTTCCTGTAGTGAGGCGACCAGAACTGAGCACAGTACTCCAAGTGGGGTCTGACCAGGGTCCTATATAGCTGCAACATTACCTCTCGGCTCCTAAATTCAATCCCACAATTGATGAAGGCCAATACATCGTATGCCGCCTTAACCACAGTCAAACTGCGCAGCTGCTTTGAGCGTCCTATGGACTCGGACCCCAAGATCCCTCTGATCCTCCACTCTGCCAAGAGTGCTATATTCTGCCATCATATTTGACCTACCAAAATGAACCACTTCACACTTATCTGGGTTGAACTCCATCTGCCACTTCCCAGCCCGGTTTTGCATCCTATCAGTGTCCAGCCGTAACGTCTGACAGCCCTCCACACTGTCCACAACACCAACCTTTGTGTCATCAGTAAACTTACTAACCCATCCCTCCACTTCCTCATCCAGGTCATTTATAAAAATCACAAAGAGTAAGGATCCTAGAACAGATCCCTGAGGCACACCGACCTCCATGCAGAACATGAGATAGTCCTTAAAATGAGATAATTGGTAGTGGGGTCATCTCAATGATGGGGCAAGTGAGTGTAGTTATCTCCCTTTATTCAAGAGCCTGATGGCTGAGGGTTAGTAACTGTTCTTGAAGCTGGTGGTGTGAGTCCTGAGGCTCTTGTATCTTCTACCCTGATGACCTGGGTAGTGGGGATCTGATGATGGATGCTGCTTTCCTGCAACAGTGTTTCATATAGATGTGCTCAATGGTTGGAAAGGCTTTACCCAGGTTGTACAGGGCCAAATCCACTACCTTTTGTAGGATTATCCAGTCACTACCTAAAAGTCTGAGATGGGGAATAAAATCTGCTCTCACCAAGTTATGTGGGTGGGGTGGGGGGGGGGGAACTACAGGCAGTCTTTTCAATTCGCATTTCTTGATGCATGTGTAAGTGACGCAGCTTCCCAGTATGGGAAATTGTAATGTGATGTGGACAGTCGACTAGCCCAAGCCCTTGCCGTGGACTTGGGTTGCCTGCATTCTAAAATGTTGACGACAGGTAGCATCAGCCGACGTTGAATCTTGAACATCAGGAAGATTGAATCCACTGAGTAGTTCCAAATTGGCTTCATTGGGTCACTTGCAGGTCAGCAACAGATAGCATGAACATGGCGGCAGACAGATTTATTTATTGAAAGTGTTCAGAATTCCTTTCAGAGAAAGGAAGCCCATCTCTGTAAGCACGAGTAAATGTTTATGTGAATGCTAATCAGCCCTTAAATTCAGTGGAAAATTTTGGAGAAGCTCAGAGCAGTGAGAACATGGAACTTGGATAACATCACAGGAACAGGCCATTTGGGCCTTGAACTTGTACTGACTCAGTGCGCTGTTGTAATGAAATGAAAAGCTTTATTAGCTTTGTCGCGTACATCGTAATTTACAGTGAAGTGCGTCATTTTTCGTTAACGACCAGTACAGTCTGGCGTGCTGGGGGTCTGCCTGCAAGTAACACCATGCTTCCAGAGCAACACAGCATACCCACAACTCACTAACCCTAATGTGCATGTCATTGGCACGTGGTAGGAAACCAGAGCACCCGGAGGAAACGCACACGGAAACAGAGAATATACAGACTGAGATGGGAATTGAAATGTCAAGTGTTATGTTAGCTGCTACGCAACTGTCTCACACTGAATTGATCTGTATGGATGCTATTCACTGCCTGGATACATGTAACAAAAATAAACCAGTTTATCAACCTTCGCCGGTTCGCTGCTGTCGTTACGGTGTGGTCAGGAATCTTTCGGAGGGTAGGCCTCAAAATCCCCGGCCTTGCCTGCTTTTGGCGACTGAGAAGGAGGTCGAATCGTTCGGACAGAGATGGCGCTCAGTACTCGGTGTCGGAGAGCTGATCAGAGCTCGAAGTTTTCGGATGACTCAGAGTCGGACTGTGGTCGGGCATGGCAGGGAGAGTTTTTCTTCCTTCTCCTGTCTGCGTGAGATGTGGGACATTTGAGAAACTTTGAACTTTTTACTGTGCTCACTGACTTCATCAAGTTATGGTATTGTTACACTGTTGTAACTATATGTTATAATTATGTGATTTTTGTCAGTTTTTTCAGTCTTGGTTTGTCCTGTGTTTTGTGATATCACACCGGAGGAATTAATGTATCATTTCCTAATGCATGATTTACTAAATGACAATAAAAGAGGACTGCAACAAACATCAAAGTTGCTGGTGAACGCAGCAGGCCAGGCAGCATCTCTAGGAAGAGGTGCAGTTGACGTTTCAGGCCGAGACCCTTCGTCAGGACTAACTGAAGGAAGAGTTAGTAAGAGATTTGAAAGTGGGAGGGGGAGGGGGAGATCCAAAATGATAGGAGAAGACAGGAGGGGGAGGGATGGAGCTAAGAGCTGGACAGGTGATAGGCAAAAGGGGATACGAGAGGATCATGGGGCAGGAGGTCCGGGAAGAAAGACAAGGGGGGGGGGAACCCAGAGGATGTGCAAGGGGTATATTCAGAGGGACAGAGGGAGAAAAAGGAGAGTGAGAGAAAGAATGTGTGTATAAAAATAAGTAACAGATGGGGTACGAGGGGGAGGTGGGGCATTAGCGGAAGTTGGAGAAGTCGATGTTCATGCCATCAGGTTGGAGGCTACCCAGACGGAATATAAGGTGTTGTTCCTCCAACCTGAGTGTGGCTTCATCTCTACAGTAGAGGAGGCCGTGGATAGACGTTGTCAGAATGGGAATGGGATGTGGAATTAAAATGTGTGGCCACTGGGAGATCCTGCTTTCTTTGGCGGACAGAGCATAGATGTTCAGCAAAGTGGTCTCCCAGTCTGTGTCGGGTCTCGCCAATATATAAAAGGCCACATCGGGAGCACCGGACGCAGTATATCACCCCAGCCGACTCACAGGTGAAGTGTTGCCTCACCTGGAGGGACTGTTTGGTGCCCTGAATGGTGGTAAGGGAGGAAGTGTAAGGGCATGTGTAGCACTTGTTCCGCTTACATGGATAAGTGCCAGGAGGGAGATCAGTGGGGAGGGATGGGGGGGACGAATGGACTAGGGAGCGATCCCTGCGGAATGCAGGGGGGGGGAGGGAAAGATGTGCTTAGTGGTGGGATCCCGTTGGAGGCGGCGGAAGTTACGGAGAATAATATGTTGGAGCCGGAGCCTGGTGGGGTGGTAGGTGAGGACCAGGGGAACCCTATTCCTAGTGGGATGGTGGGAGGATGGAGTGAGAGCAGATGTACGTGAAATGGGGGAGATGCGTTTAAGAGCAGAGTTGATAGTGGAGGAAGGGAATCCCCTTTCTTTAAAAAAGGAAGACGTCTCCCTCGTCCTAGAATGAAAAGCCTCATCCTGAGAGCAGATGTGGCGGAGACGGAGGAATTGCGAGAAGGGGATGGCGTTTTTGCAAGAGACAGGGTGAGAAGAGGAATAGTCCAGATAGCTGTGAGAGTCAGTAGGCTTATAGTAGACATCAGTGGATAAGCTGTCTTCAGAGACAGAAAGATCTAGAAAGGGGAGGGAGGTGTCGGAAATGGACTAGGTAAACTTGAGGGCAGGGTGAAAGTTGGAGGCAAAGTTAATGAAGTCAACGAGCTCTGCATGCGTGCAGGAAGCAGCGCCAATGCAGTCGTCGATATAGCGAAGGAAAAGTGGGGGACAGATACCAGAATAGGCACGGAACATAGATTGTTCCACAAACCCAACAAAAAGGCAGGCATAGCTAGGACCCATATGGGTGCCCATAGCTACACCTTTAGTTTGGAGGAAGTGGGAGGAGCCAAAGGAGAAATTATTAAGAGTAAGGACTAATTCCGCTAGACGGAGCAGAGTGGTGGTAGAGGGGAACTGATTAGGTCTGGAATCCAAAAAGAAGCGTAGAGCTTTGAGACCTTCCTGATGGGGGATTGAAGTATATAGGGACTGGACATCCATGGTGAAAATAAAGCGGTGGGGGCCAGGGAACTTAAAATCATCGAAAAGTTTAAGAGCGTGAGAAGTGTCACGAACATAGGTCGGAAGGGATTGAACAAGGGGCAATAAAACCATGTCGAGGTATGCAGAAATGAGTTCGGTGGGGCAGGAGCAAGCTGAGACAATGGGTCTGCCAGGACTGGCAGGTTTGTGGATCTTGGGTAGGAGGTAGAAACGGGAAGTGCGAGGTGTGGGAACTATAAGGTTGATAGCAGTGGATGGGAGATCCCCTGAGCGGATAAAGTCGGTGATAGTGTGGGAGACAATGGCCTGGTGCTCCTTAGTGGGGTCACGATCGAGGGGTAAATAGGAGGAGGTATCCGCGAGTTGTCGCTGTGCCTCGGCAAGGTAGAGGTCAGTACGCCAGACTACAACAGCACCCCCCTTATCGGCGGGTTTAATAATAAGGTTAGGATTAGTGCGGAGGGAGTGGAGAGCAGAGCGTTCCGAAGGAGTGAGGTTGGAATGGGGACAAGGTGCGGTGAAGTTGAGACGGTTGATGTCCCATCGGCAGTTAGCGATAAAGAGATCCAGAGCAGGCAGAAGACCAGAGCAGGGTGCCCATGAAGAAGAAGAGGGTTGAAGACGGGAGAAGGGGTCATCGGTGGGGGTGGAAGAGTCCTTACCGAAGAAGTAGGCTCGGAGACGGAGACGGCGGAAGAAAAGTTCCGCATCATGGCAAACACGGAACTCGCTGAGGTGTGGGCGAAGGGGGACAAACGCGAGGCCCTTACTGAGGACAGAGCGCTCTGCCTCAGACAGTTGAAGGTCGGAGGGGATGGTAAAGACCCGGCACGGATGAGACCTGGGATCAGAGGGGGGGAGGGGGGAGGCTGGGGGTGTCAGTGGAGAGGGGAGGGTTGGGGTGAGAGGAAGATGGAGCCTCTGAGGGCCCAGGAGCTGACGGTGGGATCTGAGGGAGACGGGTTTGCAGAGTGGTGGTGGGGGAAGGGGAGACGGGAGTCACAATAGCAGCACATAAAGACCCGGCCTGGAGTAAAAGAGGACTGTGTGTCTTCATAATCATAGCTTGAGTGGCTCAGTGTGGGCACTGCGGGATGGTAGTTTTCAACCACGTATGCAATTCGAATGCAGGATTTAAAAATCCAAATTGATCCCCTCTTGATGTAATGCATATAATTGAAGCATAGTTTACATTTTGTGTTGCTTGAATCTACTTAGTGCAGTATCACAGGCAAGTTTTTAATTGTACCAGCACTAAGTTGCAAGTCAAACAGGCCATTCGGCCCAATCTTTTCACACTGCTGTTTAGTACAGTACAGCATTGTATTGGCCTTTCGCCCACAACGTTCGACCAGAGTATTGTACTGACCTTTTTCCCCTGCTCTAAAGTCAGTCTAACCCTTCCCTCCTACATGGCCTCCAGTTTTCTATCAACCATTTCTTGCTGCTGCCATCAGGAAGAATGTATAAGAGGTTCAGGACTTGCAAAACCAGGAGTTACTACCCATCAACTATTGGGCTCTTGAACAAAAGAGGATAACAATACTCATTTAAGGACCGTTTTATCTTATTTTATGCTCCTAGTTTATTGCTATTTATTACCTGCAATTGTGCAGTTTGTTTGCAGTTTACAGTTCCTGATGTTTACAGATCCTGTGTAGTCACTGTTCTATAGATTTGCTAAGTATGCTCGCAGAGAAGGAATCTCAGGGTTGTATGTGGTGAAATGTATGTACTCTGATTATTTTACTTTGACCTTTGAATCCATGAGCCTATCCAAGAGTTCCTTAAATGCCCCTAATGTAGCTGTCTTTATCACCACCTCCAGTAGGGCATTCCACGCACCCACCACTCTGTGCAAAACAAAAAACCTTGCTTCTGACAATCCCCCTATACTTTCCTTCAATCACCGTAAAATAATGCTGCCTTACATTAGCCATGTCTGCCGTGAGAAAGTCTCAGGCTATCCACTCAATCTATGCCTCTTATCTGGTATACCTCTATCACATAAAATCTTCGTGGTCCACCTAAGCCTCCTCTCCACACTCCATCACAGTCCACTCTCCTGTGATATATAACAACACTCTCTGCCTCGGCTTTCCAACACACATGCTGCAACAGTTCTATAAACGAAGTTATGGCGGCATAGTGGTCAGTGTGGTGCTGTTTACAGCTTCGGATCTTGGAATTCAGAGTTCAATTCCGGTGTTCCCTCTAAGCAATTTTGTAAGTTGAGTGCGTGGGTTTCCTCCGGGTGCTCCTGTTTCCTCCCACAATCTGAGAAGCCTACTGGTTAGTTGATTAACAGGTTATTGTAAATTGTCCTGTGATTAGGCTGGGGTAAATAGATGGGTTGCTGGGCACTGCATCGATAAATATAAATAACACAGCAGCAAGGCTGATGGTCTCCACTCCTGTCACTCTCTGTGGTCGGGAAAATCACCTGAATGTCATGGTCTGTTATATTTTCAGGTATTCATCCCTCCAGCACTATCTTCCAGAATCACTTCTCTTGCTGTCCTTTTAATGTGCTCGGCGATCTGGCAGTACGTTCCAAATACCAATTAGAGCCCCTGGAAGACGTTAATTGGGAGACCACCAGGTTTCGTGTTTGAGCAGTTAATTATCAGGCAGTCTCGCTGAACTGTGCTAATGAGGCTTTGCTGCCAGAATGGAAACCTAGGCGGCAAAGGTTTCGATCAATGGTATTTAACTGCATCACCTCGCAACCTTCGATGATGGAAAGCACTGCAGCCTCTCATTAGATTGAGATGATCACGTCGTCTTGGCGTGGTGAGGAGTTGCTGCCAGAATAGAAATAAGACTTCGGGAGAAAGTGCTTTAGACCAAAGTTTAGACGGAACTGTGCAAATACAACAAAACATCCAGTGAGAGACAGTTCTGCGGGTGTAAATGACTTGTTAATGAGAAAGGACAGCGGAGAATGGCCAGACTGGTGGAAGGTGACAGTAACTCAAATAACCACACATATATAACAGGTGTGCAAAACAGCATCTCTGAGCGCATAGCATGTTGAACCTTGACCTGGATGGCCACTGGAGTGTGTGTTCTTTGTTCTAATTGCTTTGTCTGGTGTTATGCAATTGATTGTTGACTCTCAGGGTACATCATTGTGGCATTAGGAGTTTGAGGAGATTTGGTATGTCACCAAAAACACTCTCAAATTTCTACAGATGTACCGTGGAGAGCATTCTAACTGGCTACATCACCATCTGGTATAGGGGAGTGGGGCTACTGCACAGGATCAAATAAACTGTACAGAGTTGTAAACTTAGTCAGCTCCATGATGGGTGCCAGCCTCCTCAGCATCCAGGACATCTTCAAAAAAGTGGCATCCATCATTCAGGACCCCCATCACTCAGAACATGCCCCTCTCCTAATGTCAGGGAGGAGGTACAGGTGCCTGAAGGTGACACACTCAACGTTTCAGGAACAGCTTCTCCCCCTCAGCTGTCTGATTTCTGAATGGACATTCAACCCACGAGCACCACCTCACTGCTTTTTGCACTGCTTAATTAATTTAAATAATATATCCTTAGTTTTTATTTTGGTTTGCATGCTACTGCTGCCGCATAACAAGAAATTTCACGGCATGCTGATGATATTAAATCTGATTCTGAAAGGCAGGGTTTAGAAGAAGATTTCTCCCACAGCTGCTCAACAGATGAGAGGGAAGATTCTGTTCAGAGGGAAATCTGGGCCGGAAAGCAGTTATTCTTTCAGTAAAAGCTGAAGTATGTGCTGCCAAACCGGTGGTTATTGCTGTAGTATGTTCTGCTGTATTCATCTCCAGTGGCGAGGTTAATGCGACTGGTGAAAGGGAACATTTGTCTAGGGTTTGGTGGGAATCGTGCTCCTCACTAACTCATTGTATTCACGGAGAGCTTTTTTTAAAGTTTGCGGTAAGGCCCTTTGTTAAAGCTCATCTTCTGTTTTTGGCCAAATCCCATCTACTTCATTTGAGTCCTGCCACGGATGTGATCACGGCTTATTCATTCAAGGTGAAACAGAAACTCGGCCCCACCTTCACTATTGAACCCAGATTACACGAGACCTTCCCGATTGAATAGCCGCTGCTGTGATGTCTGTACTTTTGCTTTCACCGTGCATCTCCCCTCCTCTTGCTGTAGATTCCGTTACAAGTGGGCTGCTTTCCTTTGGGAAGCTTTGGGGGTATTCTCATCCTCACTGTGGAAATCCCTGACTTGTGATCCAGGGACTTAAGGTGGTTTGGTGTAATGCTTTTACAGTGCCAGTGATCGGGGTTCAATTGTGCCACTGTCTGTAAGGAGTTTGTATATTCTCCCTCTGACTGTGTGGCTTTCCTCCTGGTCCTCTGGTTTCCTCCCATGTTCCAAAGACACACAGGTTAGTGTTAGCAAGTTGTGGGTCTGCTTTGTTGGTGCTGGAAGCATGGCAACACTTGTGGGCTGCTCCCAGAACATCTTTGAACTGTGTGGGTTATTGTCGCAAACGACGCAATTCACTGTTTCGATATACACGTATCGATTAAAGCTAACCTTTTTATCTTGGATGCAGGCTATTGGGTATTATGGACATTTTTTTTCCTGTGATAGATAAATAGTGTCCTCCCTCCTGAAGGCCCCTTGATTATCTTTTATTAATCGGATGTTTTTAAAAGTCTCCCATGGCAATCAGTCTAAAAATATCTTTTTTTAGGATCTGTGTCACGTTATTTGCCATTCTGAACTCCCCAGTCTCATCCTGTAGGGGTCCTCTATTGGCCCCAGCTACTTGTCTTTCATTGTACATGGGTGCAGAAGCGCTTTTGGGTACCACGGTAGTGTGGTGCTTGTGCCCCGCTATTACAGCTAGGGGCACCTGAGTTCAGAGTTCAATTCCCATGTCCTCTATAAGGAGTTTATATGTCCTCCCTGTGGAATGTATGTGTTTCCTCCAGATGCTCTGGCATCCTCCCAAAGACCAGCTGGTTCATAGGCTAGTTGCTCATTGTAAATTGTCCCACGATTAGGTTAGGGTTTAATTGGGTTAAATCTCTAAATAAAAATAAGAGACCACAGAATACTAGAAGAACTCAGTTGTCACCAACATAGCATGCCTACAGCTCCCTCACACTTACTAACCCATGCATCATTGGAATGTGGGAGGAAACGAGCATCTGGAGCAATCCCATGCGGTCACTGTGAAAATGTACAAACTCCTTGCAGTGATGTCACTGTAAAGATGTGACAGCAGCAATCGTGGATGGGTTGTTAGCAATCACTCGAGCCTCTCGGAATCCTGGGGAGAAATTCAGTAAACAGGGAGCTAGAAATCAGGAAAACTATTGGCCTGTTAACTTAACATCTTTCTTGGGGGGGGAGTGGGGGGGGGGAATAAAGTTCATTTTTAAGGAAGTAATAAGTAAGTTGTAAATCAGTCGAGTAGAGTGAATATTCCATTGTTTTTTTTTATTATTTTGAGAGATTCAGCATGGTGACAGGGCTCTTCTGACCCAACGAGCCCATGCTGTCCAGTTACACTCATGTCAGAATCAGGCATGTGTTGTGAAATTTGTTAACTTAGCAGCAGCAGTTCAATGCAATACTTAATATAGAAGAAAGAAATTAAGTAGAATAATTACAGTATATGTATATTGAATAGATTAAAAATCATGCAAAAACAGAAATAATTTACATTAAAGTGAGGTAGGGTTCACGGGTTCATGTCCATTTAGGGATCGGATGGCAGAGGGGAAGAATCTGTTCCTGAAATCACTGAGTGTGTGCCTTCAGGCTTCTGTACCTCCTACCTGATGGTAACAGTGAGAAAAAGGCATACTCTCGATGCTGGAGGTCCTTAATATTGGATGCTGCTTTTCTAAGCTTCTTGAAGATGTCCTGTGTTCTTTGTAGGCTTGTACCCAAGATGGAGCCGACTAAATTTACGACCCTCTGCAGCATCATTCAGTCCTGTGCCATAGCCCCCCCATACAAGACAGTGATGCAGCCTGTCAGAACGCTCTCCACGGTACATCTATAGAGGTTTTTGAGTGTATTTGTTGACATACCAAATCTCTTAAAACTCCTAATGAAATATAGTCACTGTCTTGCCGCCTTTGTAGCTGCATCGATATGTTGTGGCCAGGTTAGGACCTCAGAGATCTTGACACCCAGGAATTTGAAATTGCTCACTCTCTCCACTTCTGATCCCTCTATGAGGATTGGTGTGTATTCCTTCGTCTTGCCCTTCCTGAAGCCAACAATCAGCTCTTTCGTCTTACTGACGTTGAATGCCAGGTTGTTACTGTGGCACCACTCCACAAGTTGGCATTTCTTACTCTTGTATGCCCTCTCGTCACCACCTGAGATTCTACCAACAATAGTTGTATCATCAGCAAATTTATAGATGGTGTTTGAGCTATGCCTAGCCATACAGTCATGGGTATAGAGAGAGTAGAGCAGTGGGTTAAGCACACAACCCTGAGGTGCACCATTGTTGATCGTCAACGAGGAGGAGATATTATCACCATTCCCCACAGATTGCGGTGTTCCGGTTAGAAAGTAGAGGATCCAATTGCAGAGGGAAGTACAGAGGCCCAGGTTCTGAAACTTATCAATTGGGATTGTGGGGGTGATGGTATTAAATGCTGAGCTATAGTCGATGATAAGTGTTTGTATTGTCCAGGTGGTCTAAGGCCGTGTGGAGAGCCATTGGGATTGCGTCTGCCGTTGACCTATTGTGGCGATAGGCAAATTGCTTTTTTTAAAATTTTATTTTTATTTGGATAAGGAATTCACAAATATCATGTACTTTTTCACACATATAACCTTTTCCATTTTTTTATATGTATAAAACTATAATTATTTATACATTCTTAAGTACACATTGAGATGATATAAAAGGAAATTAGACACTTAAATAGATAATTATGTACTGTGGTAATTCTAATCTATTAGGCTAAGTAATGGTATTAGTTGTTAAAAAAAATGGTAATAATAGTTTCCATATAACTCTTCTGGACCATTTCCACTGGTCCAAAATGTTGTATGTAAGCCTATGTAACAACCATTGTAGGTGTTTATATCCTAATTTGTTCGTGCTTGTTCCTGCCCGCAGACATAATTATCCAATCCCTATGTACTTATTTACTTAATTTTTCCATTTTTGTCCCTTTCCCAAATCTTTCCCTTTACTTGTGTTAATTCTCTCTTTTCCAAAAGAAAACAAAAAAAAGACATTTAGACTAGGGATACTTACGTTAGCAATATTACTGTGTTGATGAGAAGAGCAGTATAAATCATTAGGAGAGCGATAGGCAAATTGCAATGGGTCCAGGTCCTTGCTGAGGCAGGAGTTCAGTCTAGTCATGACCAACCTTTCAAAGTATTTCATCACTGTAGATGCGAGTGCTACTGGGCGATAGCTCAATGACTAGTTAATGACTAATTAAGGCAGCTTAATTAGTAGGTGACTAATTAAACTAACAAACCCATATGTGTTTGGAAAGTGGGAGGAAACCAGAGCACCCAGAGAAAACCCACAATCCATGGCAGATGTACAAGCTCTTTACAGACAGCTTACCTGAGCCCCTAGCTCCCAGTGGAGTAGGTCATCGCCGACCTCCCGTCTCTATCATCTGAAGTTGATGGTATGGTTGGAGTTCATCAATGATTTTACAATCCATTGCATGCACTGTATAGGGGATTGACCTATACGGGTTCACTAGAGCCCTGTTAGCTAGCCTTGCCTGTTTGCACCTCTTGCGACGGGGATGCGGGGTTGGACTTCGAGAGGCTTTACAGATAGCAGGAATTAAACTTAAAGCACGTTGCTGTAAAGTGTTGTGCTAACCACGGTGCTACGGTGACGCCCTCTTTACCTTCCTGCTACCTCAATACTGTGGTAATGAATTAATCTGTAGTGGATGGGCTTTGAACAGTGATGTGTAACGCTTTACAGTATGAACAATTGGGGTAACTACTCGAGTATCTATTAGTTTTGTGAGCTGCCTGCTTAACATTGCTGTTGGTCACCAGCACCATCTTCTCACCCTTGTTTACTTGTGGAAATCCTCAGCCCATTATCCACGGATTTGGGGCAGCGCAGTAGTGTAGCGGTTTGTGTAACGCTATTACAGCGCCAGTAATGGGGCTTTCCTCCCACATTGCGAATGCATATGGGTTGGAAAGGGTTAGCGAGCTGTGGGTATGCTGTGTTGGCACCAGAAGCATGGTAGCTGCGTGTTGCCCCCAGCACATTCCTCGGACTGTTGCTCACTGACGCAGAGGACGCGTCACTGTAACTGTTGTACATGTGACAAATAAAGCTAATCCTTTTGGTGTGCAAGACGGTTTTCATGGTTCTTGGTACATGTGACAACAATAAACCAATTTACCAATTTTTCCAGAGTGTCAAACAAGATCTATTGAGTGTCGTAATGTGTTATTGACACCTGACTGAGTGTGACTCGCTGTGGGCTGCCTGTAAGGTATTAAGCAGAAGTGATTATCGCCACTGACCGCTGATTAAGTAAACTCTGAGAATGACAACAAAATACATGCACGATTATGTAAAGGTGTGCGCGCGAGAACTGCAGGTCACCCTCCCTGGAGCTATGCGTGCTGCGTTGCAAGGGACGATGACGGTCCGCGGCTGACTGCTGATGATGTGGTTCACTGTGTTGCACCTCCTTGGCACGGCCGCTGACCGATATTGTGGGAAGGGATCTGTTGTACTCGTGTTACGCCTTGTCTCTGACAGCTGTTGCCTTTGTCATAGTGGTGTCTGCTATTGAAAGTGCATCAGTGGGCCTTTGTTTATTGAGTAGTAACAGGCGGGTATTGATTAGTGTCGCTCAGTCCCTCGTGGAGCTGGCTTATTTGCCTGTGCTGCCTACATTTCAGGAAGCTGACTACTTGCTCTGTGGCTGGCGAATTCTGACAGCTAATATTATCATCTTAATTGCCTGCACTTCACCAGCACAATGATGCCTACATTTTTTTTCCATCCTTGATGTATTTCAAGCTATCACCAGATTAACATGACAGGGTGGAGAGATACTTGCTGTTTAATACATGGATACCAGCTATATTTCATTAGGAGTTTTGAGCAGATTTGCTGTGTCTCCAAAGACTCTTGCAAGTTTCTGCTGATGTGCCACTGGGAGCATTCTAACTGCTTGCATCACTGTCTGGTATGAAATGGGCCAGGGCACAGGATCAGTAAAAGCTGCAGAGTGGGGTAAACACAACCAGCACCATCACGCCACTTGCCTGTAAGGAGTTTGTATATTCTCCACGTGACTGTGTGGGTTTCCTCCACGTGCTGCGCTTTCCTCCCACAGTCCAAAGACGTACCGGTGGGTAGGTTATTTGGTTGTTGTAAATCGTCATGTGATTAAGCTCAGATGAAATCTGGGGATTGCTGGGCAGTGTGGCTCAAAGGGCCGGAAGGGTCGATTCTGAACTGCATCTCAATAAATAAACACCACAGGCATTAGACTTTCCAGGATCAAGGACATCTTCAAAATGCAATGCTTCAAAAAGGTGGCGTCCGTCATTCAGGATCCCCATCACCCGGGACATGCACCCTTCTCATTGCTACCATCAGGGATGTAGTACAGGAGCCAGAGGAGAGAGACTCAATGATTCAGGAATGGCTTCTTCCCCTCCCATTAGATTTCTGAACCCGTGAACACTATCTCACTTTTTCGCACTATTTATTTTAATTTGGATATGTATTCCTTATTGCAATTTATAGTTATTTATATTACAATTCATTAGTTGCACTTGTATATTTAATGTGTTGCACTGTCCTGCTGCCATAAAACAAATCTCACAACATATGCCAGTCACATTAAACACGATTCAGATAATGATTCTGCAAATTTGCTGCTTCGGAACTGGCTTTAAGAAATCCCCAGATCTGCTACTTGATTTTTTTTTTTGTAAGAAAATACAGTGGATTTCAAAAAGCTGAAAGACCTAAGGGTACATAAGTCACCTGGACCAGATGAACTGCACCCTAGGGTTTTGAAAGAGGTAGCGGTGGAGATTATGGAGGCATGAGTAATGATCTTTCAATGGTACCAGAGGACTGGAAAATTGCAAATATCACTCCACTCTTTAAGAAAGGAGGAAGGCAGCAGAAAGGAAATTGTAGACCAGTTAGCCTAACCTCAATGGCTGGGAAGATGTTGGAGTCAATTGTTAAGGATGAGGTTATGGAGTATTTGGTGACACAGGACAAGATAGTACAAAGTCAACATGGTTTCCTTAAGGGAAAATCTTGCCTGACCAACCTGTTGGAATTTTTTTTAAAGGAGATTACAAGTAGGATAGATAAAGGGGATGCAGTGGATGTTGTATATTTGGACTTTCAGAAGGCCTTTGACAAGGTGCCACACGTGAGGCTGCTTACCAAGTTAAGAGACCATGGTATTGAGAAAAAGTTACTGGCATTGTTAGAGCATTGGCTGATTGGTAGGAGGCATCAAGTGGGAATAAAAAGGATCCTTCTCTGGTTGGTTGCCAGTGACTAGTAGTGTTCCACAGGGGTCAGTGTTGGGACTGTTTTTTATGCTGTATATTGATGATTTAGATGGCTATGTTGCCAAATTTGCAGATGATACGAAGGTTGGTGGAGGGGCAGGTAATGTTGAGGGAACAAGTAGACTGCAGAAGGACTTGGACAGATTAGGAGAATGAGCAAGAAAGTGGCAAATTAAATAGTGTTGGAAAATGCATGGTCATGAACTTTGGTAGAAATAAATGTGCGGACTATTTTCTAAATGGGGAGAAAATCCAAAAATCTGAGATGCAAAGGGATTTGGGAGTTCCTGTGCAGAACACCCTGAAGGTTAACTTGCAGGTTGAGTCGGTGGTAAGGAAGGCAAATACAATGTTAACATGGTCATGAACTTTGGTAGAAATAAATGTGCGGACTATTTTCTAAATGGGGAGAGAATCCAAAAATCTGAGATGCAAAGGGAATTGGGAGTTCCTGTGCAGAACACCCTGAAGGTTAACTTGCAGGTTGAGTCGGTGGTAAGGAAGGCAAATACAATGTTAACATTCATTTCAAGAGGTCTGGAATACAAGAGCAGGGATGTGATACTGAGGCTTTATAAGGCACTGGTGAGGCCTCATTCAGCATCAAAGCTTCCGGGAAGAAGGCCTGGAGTGGGGCTCAGGAGGGGAAAAAAATCAGCTATGATGAAATGACAGAGCAGACTCAATGGGCCAAATGGCCTAATTCTACTCCTATGTCTTGTGGTCCAATGGATTCTGGTTAATTGGGACCTGTCAGAGCCAGTATATTTTGGCCCAATTAAGTGGCTGCTCCAATTAGCTGAAGTTTCATGGAAATAGTTTAAAGATATAAAAAAAAGGCGCACTACTATTTAACTGAGTAACAAATTGTGTATTTGAATGAAATACAGAACAAACTATAACACTACACAATATACTAGTACTAGAAAACTGTATTAGTTCCTAGTAATTATTGGAGGAATTCATCCAGTGTACACTGCCATATTCTTTTGACCGTAAATGAACAAAATCAGTACAGGCACCTTGTGTAGATAATGGATTGTCTTCATACAGTGCTTTCATTGATTGCATCTTCAAATCTTTTCAAGATTGATACCTTCAAATTCTTTGTAGGTCCCAACTTGATGAAGTGAAATTGTTTCATTTTCATTCCCCACCATTTCTGACCTGAATGCTTGAAACCGCAGTGAACAAAACAATTCTGAAATATCTAATGATTTCAAATGCCCTGGTCCCAATAGTCTCATGTCCACCATGGACATCCAGTCCCTATACGCTTCCATCCCCCATCAGGAGGGCCTTAAAGCTCTCCGCTTTCTAGTTAACAGACACAATCTGTTCTCCTCCTCCACACTCTCCTCTGTCTGGCGGATGTCGTCCTTGCTCTCAATAATTTCGCCTTCAGCTCCTCCCACTCTCTCCAAACCAAAGGTGTAGCTATGGGCACTGACATGGATCCCAGCTATGCCTGCCCTTTTGTTGGCTACATGGTAGCTCCCCAACTTTTCCTTCGCTATATCGACAACTGCATTGCTGCTTCCTGCACCCCTGCGGAACTCGTCTTCGTCAACTTTGCCTCCAACTTCCACCCTCCCCTCAAATTTACCTGGTCCGTTTCTGACACCTCCCTCCCCTTTCCTGATCTCTCTGTCTCTATCTCTATCTCTGGAGACAGATATCAGTAGATAACTTGTACAAACCCGCTGATTCTCACAGCTACCTGGACTGTCTCTCTTCCCACCCTGTCACTTGTTAAAATGCCATCCCTGCTCTCAGTTCCTCTGTCTTTGCCACATCTGCTCTCATGATGAGGATATTAATTCCAGAACTAATGAGATGTCGTCCTCCTTCAAAGAAAGGGACTTTCCTTCCTCCACCATCAATGTTGCCCTCACCCGCATCTCTTCTATTTTGTACGTGTTTGCCCTTAGCCATCCTCCTGCCACCCCACCAGGGATAGGGTTCCTCTTGTCTGCACCTACCACCCCAGTAGCCACTGCATCCAGCATTCCACCTCCTCCCCCAACTTCCCTATTTCCTCAGGGATCACTTCCTGTATGACTCCCTTGTCCATTCATCCCTCCCCACTGATCTCTCTCCTGGTACTTATTCTTGCAAGTGGAACAAGTATTACACCTGTCCTTGCACCTCCTCCTCACTACCATTCATGGTCCCAAACAGTCCTTCCAGGTGAGGTGACACTTCACCTGAGAGTCTGTTGGGGTCATGTACTGTGTCCGGTGCTTACGGTGTAGCCTCCTATGTATCGGTGAGACAGGATGTAGATTGGGAGACCGCTTTGAGCACCAATCCACCAGAAAAAGTGGGATCTCCCAGTGGCCTCCCATTTCAATTCTGCATCCCATTCCTATTCCAACATGTTTGCCCATGGCCGCTTCTACTGCTGTAATGAGGCTACATTCAGACTGGAGGAGCAACACCTTGTATTCCGTCTGGGTAGCCTCCAACCTGATGGCATGAGCATTGATTTCTTGAACTTACAGTAATTTGGTTCCTCCCCTTCACCATTCCCATTCTCCTCTCTCCTCATCTCCTTACCTGCCCATCATCTCTGTCTGGAGCTCCTCCCCCTTCCCTTTGTTCCATGATCTTCTGTCCTCTCCTATCAGATTCCTCCTTCTCCAGCCCTTTATCCCTTTCACCTATCAGCTTCCCAGCTCTTTACTTCATCCCTCCCCCTCTCCCGGTTTCCCCTGTCACCTACCACCTTGTAATTTTTCCTCCCTACTCACCCCCTGACCTTCTTGCTCTAACTACTCATCTATTTTTCCCAGTCCAGATGAAGGGTCTCGACCCAAAACTTAGACTGTGCTCTTTTCCATAGACGCTGGCTGGCCTGCTGAGTTCCTCCAGCATTTTGCGCGAGCTGTCTGAAATGCCTTACTGCTATTTCTCGCCAACTATCAGTGACAAATCACTGCTTTTTGAACACAAGCGCAGGCACCTGACACTGATTAAAAAGCACGGTGTAGTGTTTAACAGCCTCGCCAGTGCACACGACTGACCTTAGTTAGAAACAGTCTCCTGCCCCAGTTAAGCAGCTTGGTGTCCCAAAGGGAATGGAATCCTGGCTGTTTTCCTTAATTAGTCTTTGTTCTTTAAGAGCTGTCCCAAACAAAGTTGCCCTGATTAACCAATAGCCAAATTAACTAGAAACCACTGTATTGCTACATTGGAATTTTGGGAAGTTGGTCTGTAAGCTAACTGTAGAATCCTGTGCAATTTGATTGGGTTAGTCACTGTGAAACAAGTAGCCCTGATGTTACACCTTGTCAAACTGTGAAGTTTATTGTCGTATGCACACATATATCAAAAAAATTTACTTGGCAGCAGCGTCACAAGTGCATAGCATCAGATGCACAACTTCGCTAGAAAAGCATAAATGATATGAAAACACACACAGAACAACAAAAGTGTATTCTATAGAGCAAACCTTCTCTGTCTGCTCCAGATTCCTCCCACATTCCAAAGATTTACAGTAGTGATTAGGGTGGTGCCAGTTCGTTCAAGAACCGAATGGTTGAATTTTATTTTTAATTTTACTGGGATACAGTGTGGAGTAGGCCCTTCTGGCCCTTTCAGCCACACAGCACGGTAGTGCAGTGGTTAGCACAGCAACTTACTGTATTGGCAAACCAGGTTCAATTCCCGCCATTGTCTGTAAGGAGTTTGTACGTTCTCTCCGTGACCGCGTGGGCTTCCGGGTGTCCTGATTTCCTCCCGTAGGCCAAAGACGTACCGGTTAATTGGTCATTGTAATTTGTCCCATGATTAGCCTAGGGTTAAATCAGGAGGTTGCTGGGCAGTATTTTAGAAAGGATATACTGACATTGGAGAGGGTTCAGAGAAGAGTCACAAGAATGATTCCAGGAATGAAAGGGTTACTGTATGAGGAACGTCTGGCAGCTCTTGGACTGTATTCCCTGGAGTTCATGAGAATGAGGGGGGATCTCATGGAAACATTCCGAATGTTAAAAGTCCTGAACAGATTAGATATGGCAAAGTTATTTCCCATGGTAGGGGATTCTAAGACAAGAGAGCACAACTTCAGGATTGAAGGGTGTCCATTTAGAACTGAGATGCGAAAAAATTACTTCAGTCAGAGGGTGGTAAATCTGTGGAAATTGTTGCCATGAGCGGCTGTGGAGGCCAACTCATTGGGTGCATTTAAGGTAGAGATAGATAAGTTCTTGATTAGCCAGGGCATCAAAGGGTATGGGGAGAAGGCAAGGGAGTGGGGATGACTGGAAGAACTGGATCAGCCCATGATTGAATGGTGGAGCAGACTCGATGGGCCGAATGACCTACTGCTCCTATGTCTTATGGCTCAAAGGGCCTATTCCATGCTGTATCTCAGTAGATAGATCAGCTCCTAATTTGACCCAACTCTAATCCCAGGACATTTTACAATGACCAATTAATTATAAACCAGAACGTCTTTGTACTGTGGGAGAAAACCGAAATGCCTGGAGAAAATCCATGCATTCTATGGGGAGGATTTACAGACTCCTTAATATCACATGGGAATTGAACTCCACACTCTGATGTCCTGAACTGTAATAGTGTCATGTATCTGGCGCCCAAGGAAGGAACTGTTCTTGAACCTGGTGGTATAGGACTTCATACCTCTGTACCTCCTGCCCAGTGATGGTTGCAAGCTGATAGCATGGCCTGGATGGAGGGGATCTTTGGATATTATCTTGTAACTTTTCATGGGCAGGGATGTTCCAGTGATGCCTTGGGCTGAGCCCACCTCTCTGCAGCTTCTTGTGTTACTGTGCCTGACTTTAACCCTGCTGGTAGTCCCAAACTGCAGATTTATTTCTGGCTAACAGTCTTTCCCCATTAATCCGGGCTGGGCTTGTTTGCCCTGGAGTCAGAGGCTAAGGGCTGGGCACAGCAGAATTTAAAATTATAAGCAGGGTAGACAGTTAAAACAAATCTTTCCCATGATGGGTGTGTCAGAAATGAGGACATACAGTTGCAAGGTTTGTGAACCATTTGCAATTACCTGGTTTTCTGTATTAATTACTCATAAAATATAGTCTGATCTTCATCGAAGTCACAATAATAGACAAACACAATATGCTTAAGCTAATAACACAAACAATTATACGTTTCATATCTTTATTGAGCACATTGTTTAATCGTTCACAGTCCAGGCTGGAAAACGTATGTGAACCCTTGTATTTAATAACTAGTGGAACCTCCTTTAGCCGCAGTAACCTCTACCAAATGTTTCCTGTAACTGCTGGTCAGACTTGCACAATGATGAGGAGGAGCTTTAGACAATTTCTGCATACAAAACTGTTTCAGTTCATCAATATTTCTGAGATTTCTTGCATGAACAGCCCTCTTCAGGTCATGCCAAAGCATCTCAGTTGGGTTAAGGTCTGGACTCTGACTTGGCCATTCCAAAAAAACAAATTTTCTTTTTAAACCATTCTGTTGTTGATTTACTCTTGTGTTTCGGATCACTGTCTTGTTGCATCATCCGACTTCTGTTAAGCTCCAGGTACCCTGGCGTTCTTCTGTAAAATGTCTTGATACAGTTTTTGAATTCATTGTTCCCTCAATGATTGCAAGCTATCCAGGCCCTGAGGCAGTAAAGCAGCCCCAGACCATGGTGCTCCTCCCACCATGCTGCATAGTTGAGATGAGGATTTGGTGCTGGTGTGCAGTGCCCTTTTTCTCCAAACACAGCAATATGCATTTCAGCCAAAAAGTTCAACTTTTGTCTCATCTGTCCACAGGTAATTGCCTCAGAAGCATTGTGGAACATCCACGTGGTCTTTTGCAAACTTGAGATGTGCAGTAATTTTTTTTTTGGAGAGCAATGGTTTCCTCTGCTGTCCTTCCATGAGCACCATTCTTATTCAATGTTTTTCTTATAGTGGACACATGAACAGAGACTTTAGTAAGTTCTAGAGATTGCTGCAGGTCTTTTCTGGTCCTGTTGGGTTCTTTTTCACTTTCTTCAAGATTGCACGTTGTGCTCTTGGTATGATATTTGCAGGATGCCCACGCCTAGGGAGAGTAGCAACAGTACTGAGTTTCCTCCATTTGTAGACAGTTTCTCGCTGTGGACTGATGAACACTCGGGTCTTTAGAAATGGTTTTTGTAACCTTTCCCAGCTTCGTTCTTATCTACAATTCTTCCAAGGTTCTCTGAAAATTGTTTTGATCAAGGCATAGTGCACAAAGACAGATCTTTCTTGACAAGAGCAGGCTCTGTCAGTAACCAGACTTTGTGTCTTTTTTATAGGGCAGGGTACCTTTCAATTCACACACCTCCAATCTCATCTCATTGACTGGAACACCTGAATGCAAACTGGCTTTTGTAGAAAACGTTACCCCCCGAGGTTCACATTTTTTTTTTGAACCTAGATTCTTGTTGTTTCAAAAGTTTCAAAAGATGCATTTAATATCAGAGGAATGTATACAATATACATTCTGAAATGCTTTTTCTTTGCAACCATCCACGAAAACAGAGGAGTGCCCCCAAAGAATGAAGTTAAAGTTAAAGTCTGTCCCGAGCCTTGTGGCCCATCAGGCTGGTGCTTATGCCGGTTTCCATAGCGTGAAGCAACTGAGAGTACGAGATTCCCCCCTGGATAAGACACCAGTCCATCGCAAGGTTAACCCCCAGCATTTGCCGGTACCCATTTTCAGCTGGGTGGACTGGAGCAGTGTGTGGTTAAATGCCTTGCTCAAAGAAACAACACGCTGCCTTGGCCGAGACTCGAACCCACGACCTTCAGATCGTGAGCCCAACGCCCTAACCACTTGGCCACGCACCACCAGCTCTCCCCTCCCATGTGTAAGCAGCAGCAAGCGACAATCGCCCTCCCCCCCCCCCACCGGCAAATCAAAGCATTGGCACCCACCACTGAGCACTCAAGCGTGCAGCAAGGCAACAGCAAAGACACAGACTTGAAGTTACCCCAGAGACTTAGTGTGTCACCTGGTATTCGAGAAACCACAGGCTCTCTCTCTCTCTCCCTAATAAGGGAGAAATAAGTGTCTCCGTTTTCACAGCAAACGGGGAGACATAACAAACAATGTGCTGGTTTACAATGTTAAAAGTCCGCCACGTCACCTTTTTTGAGCTCTGTGCCCAAAGATCATGAGTCTCTGGGCACAGCCACAGGTATTCTGACTCCCCTGACGACACACTGGTCTCTTGCCAGGACACTGACCCTTGATCCGCCTGTCTCTAGAGCCCGAAGATCCCAGGCCTCCAAAGCTGAGCTGGACTCTTAGGCCGAGTCCTTGGGGTGCCGAACAACGGCCAGTTATGAAACCCTGAGAGGCTCACTTTACACCGCACGCTGTCGGAGCAGTGCTGCCAGGATCATCAAGGACACGACCCACCCAGCCAACACACTTTTCGTCCCTCTTCCCTCCAGGAGAAGGTTCAGGAGCTTGAAGACTCATACGGCCAGATTTGGGAACAGCTTCTTTCCAACTGTGATAAGACTGCTGAACGGATCCTGACCCGGATTTGGGCCGTACCCTCCAAATATCCGGACCTGCCTCTCGGTTTCTTTTGCGCTACCTTACTTTCCCTTTTCTATTTTCTATTTATGATTTATAATTTAAATTTTTAATATTTACTATTGATTTGTACTCCAAGGAGCGCGAAGCACAGAATCAAATATCGCTGTGATGATTGTGTGCTCCAGTATCAATTGTTTGGTGACAATAAAGTAAAGGTCCCATTCCCACAAAGAACCGAAGTGTGTAGCTCCAGGTCAGAATCTTCAAAAGAACCCTGAAAAGGAAAAATAGAGATATCAAGGATGGAAGTAGAGCTGTTTCCAAAGATGCGAGCCAAGGAGTCGCGATTTAGCACCATCAACACACCGCTCCAACTCCAGCCGTGCCCAGTGATGTACTCAGTATTGATGAGAAGAAGTAACAATTGTTTGTGTGTTATTAGTTTAGGCAGATTGTGTTTGCCTATTATTGTGGCTTGGATGAAGATCAGACATTTAATGAGTAATGAATGCACAAAACCAGGCAATTGCAAAGGGCTCACAAACTTTTTTTTCTCTTGCAACTATAGGTGGAAGCTGAGAGATAGTACCTTTAGGGAGATTTTGGGGGGAAAGTTTTGGAAAGTATTTGGATTATTGATATGCTTTGAATGTGGGAGGGTGGAGGAGGGGGTTAGTTTCAAAGGGGAATGTGAGGGATAAGTTTTTTACTTGGAGAGCTGGATGCCTGGAATGTGCTGCCTGGTGTGGTGCGAGAGACATTTAGATGGGCATGTGGATATGTGGAAGATGGAGGGATATGGACTTTTTGTAGGTAGAAGGGATTAGGTTTGGGGATTTTTGATTTACTTTTTAGTGACAACATTGTGGGCTGTAAGGCCTGCTGTTCTGCTGTACTGTTCTGTGGAGTGATGGAGGCATATACACGTACAGCAGTGGTCCCCATCCTGGGGTTCACATACCCCTCCAGTAATGGCAAGGCTCCATGGCACAATAAAGGTTGGGAACCCCTGACGTGCAGCATTGAAGAAGCAGCTGGGCAAGTGCTTGAATTGCAAAGACATAAAGGGCTATGAATCCAATGTGGGTAAATGGGATTCATGGTGGTGGGGATAGTGGGTGGCATGGATGCAGTGGGCCGAAGGGCCTGTTTCTGAGAGTTTTCTGGGTGATCCAGGGGCAGCTTGAATTGGGGATACCATTTTGAGGTTCTGGCTAGGAAGGCAGTTGTTACTTTGCACAGTGCATTCTCTATGCACAGGGCTTTACATAAAATGCAAATGAAAAAATCCAACTCCTGTCTGCTGGAGTGCAGACTATAAGACATGAACCGAATTACACCATATGACTCATCGAGTCTGCTCCGCCATTCCATCATGGCTGATTTATTATCCCTCTCAATCCCTATCCTCCTGTCTTCTCTCTGCAAACTTTTTGAGGCCCTGACTAATCAAGAACCTGTCAACCTCCACTTTAAATATACCCAATGGCATGGATTCCACAGCTATCTGTGGCAATGAATTCAACAGGTTCATCATCTGGCTGAAGAAATTCCTCCTCATCTCTGCTCTAAATGGATGGCCCTCTATTCTGAAGCTCCCCCACCCAAAGGAAACTTCCTCTCCACATCCACTTTATCTAGGCCTTTAAATATTCAGTAGTTATCTATGAGATATCCCCCCTCCCCATTCTTCTAAACTCCAGTGAGTACAGGCCCAGACCCAGCAAACACTCCTTGCACATTAATCCTTCAATTCTCAGGAACTTTCTTGTGAATCTGCTATGAACCCTCTCCAACGTCAGTACATGCTTCCTTAGGTAAGGGCCCAAAAGTGCTCACAATTCTCTGAGTGCAGTCTGACCTATGCCTTATAAAGCCTCAGCATGACATGCTTGCTTTTTTTTAAAAAAAATATTCTAGTCCAAGTTTGGATGACTTTTCTACATGTCAGTGGCAATTAAGACCATCTTCTGAAGCTATTGTCACTAGCAGCAGTGGTGATCTTCCAGCAGCCAGTCTGCAGTCACTGTTGGAGTCACTCCCTGGGATTAACATTAGCAATGCCATGTGGAAAGTAGGTAGTGAGTAAACTGACAAGGGGTAAGGTAGTGGTTAGCACAATGCTTTACAGTATAGGTGACCCGGGTTCAATTCCCACCGTTGCCTGTAAGGAGTTTGTACGTTCTCTCCGTGACCGTGGGTTTCCTCTGGGTGCTCCGGTTTCCAAAGACGTGCTGGTTGGTGGGTTTGGTCATTGTAAATTGTCCCGCGATTAGGCTCAGATTAAATCGGCAGATTGCTGGGTGACATGGCTTGACGGGCTGGAATGGCCTACTCTGCACTGTAGCTTAATAAATACTTAGCCGGCCAATTTATTAGTCAGCTGTATCACATTCCAGTGCTGTCAAGTCAACAAGCAAAATGAACGGAACTATAAAGAAGTTACAAATCCCTGTATTATGTTAAACATTCCCGCACATCTGTAAAGCGAAAGGAGCTGACCTATGGCCCTTGTTTATCAAAGTTGCCACGGTACATTTTTAACATTTCCCAGATTGTGCCTTGCTGCTGCGTGGGTGGGACCCACTAGGTAAATGATTTGTTGTTTACCGTGCAGTCGAAGTACTCCCTCAGGAATCTGCTGAGTCTTTTCTGCTGAGCAGTTCTGTACGCGTGCCAGTCTACCGATGGAATGCCTCCACATCCCACTCAACGGGGATTGCAATGACTGAATTTGGGTGGTATTTCACAAAAAAATTCTTAACTCTTTGAAGTGTGGCAATGGCCATCATGTGAAAGTGTAATCTGGGGATGATGTGATGATCTAAGGACACTTCTCCGAGACCTTTTTCAAAGCAAACCCATTATTTCTCATGAACTGTGGCAATCTGTAAACTGACCCGTGTGTCCACTCCGCAGGATGTTCAGCGATAGAACATTGAACCGTATGGGCTCTTTGGCCCCACAGTGTTGAGCTCCCCTCTAGTTCTACTCCGATATCAATTTAGTCCTTCCCTCCCACATAGTCCTACATTATTATTCATCTATTTACCTATCTATTTATTGAGATACAATGTGGGATAGGCCTTTGTGGGCCTTCAAGCTAGGCTGCCCAGCAACCTCTGATTTAACCCTAGCCTGGTCACGGGACAATTAACCTACTAACTGGTATGTTTTTGTACTGTGGGAGGAAAGCCACAAAGTCACGGGGAGAAGGTACAAACTCCTTGCAGGCAGTGGCGGGAATTTTGTTTTCTGAGATACAGCATGGAATGGGCCCTTCTGGCCCTTTGAGCCATGCTGCTTAGCAACTGCTGATTCAACCTTAATCTAATAACGGGACAATTTACAATGACCAATTAACCTATCAACCAGTACGTTTTTTGACTATGGGAGGAAACTGGAGCCCCAGGAGGAAACCCACGCAGTCACGAGAAGAATGTTCTTACAGATGGTGACGGGAATTGGATCCGGGTCTCCTGTACTGTAAGGTGTTGTGCTAATGAGCCACCTTCACTGTGGCACAGCAAATGTAACGGGAGGATGCAAACAGTGTATCGTCAGCAAGCATAGTGTTATCGCACAGCATAACCTTTCTCATAATGTAATATTGATTTCAATCCATTTGTATGTTGCATAAACAAAGATCTCATCGTGATGTCTAAACGTCTCTAATGTATCTGTCTTTACCAACACCACTGGCAGTATATTCCAGAAACTTGCCACTTTTTAAAAAAAAACACCTCTGACATTCTGTCCCCCACCCCCCCCCCATACATCTCTGCAATCACCTTAAAAATGTCTTTTCATATTAGTCTCTGGCATCCTGGGGGGAGAAAGGTTCTGGTTGTTCACTCTGTCTGTACCTCTCCATCTTAATACACCTCTATCAAGTTGGCTGTCACACCTTTGTTCCAAGGAGAACATTTTTAGTTTTCTCCAAGGTTTCCATATCCTTTCTATAATGAGGTGACCACAACTGAATACAATTCTCCAAGTGTGGTCCAACCAAGGTTTTGTATAGCTGCAACATTACCTTGTGGCTGTTGAACTCAATCCTCCAGCTAATGAAGAACAACACACCATATGCCTTCCTAACAAATCTATCAAATTGACCAGCAACTTTGAGGGATCTATGGATGTGGACCTCAAGGTCCCTCTGTTCTTCCACACAGCTGAGAGTCCTGCCATTAATTGTAGTTAGGGTATAATTCTGCCTGCAATTTTCATCTTTGTTCACCAAGTGCGAATGGGCTCTGCTTAATCGATCACCACATCCCTTTATAACCCTGACTGTTCTCCACCCCATCCATCCTCTATGACCTATTCTTCATTCTTTCACACCCTGATTTCCATTGGTCCACCATGGCACAGACTGGATGGGCTGAAAGACCTGCTTCTGTGTTGTATGTTCTCTGACATTGGCAGATGTTTATCTTTGAATAAAGAGCTTTGTCACATGGTCAAGAGTAAAGGAGTTCTGAGGACATCAGTTCCTCCCAGATCACAGATCATTGTAACTTATGTAAGAACATTATGGAAGGGGTACTGCACAGGATTGGGAGAAGCTTCAGAAAGTTGTCAACTCTGCCAACTCCATGGGCACCAGCCTCCCCAGCATGAAGGACACTTTGAAAAGGCAATGTCTCAAAAGGTGGCATTTATCCTTAAGGACCCTCACCACACAGGACATGCCCTCTTCTTACTGCTACCATCAAGGAAGGAGGTACAGGAGCCTGAAGGCACACACTCAACGATTCAGGTACAGCTTCTTCCCTTCTGCCATCAGATTTCTGCATGGACAATGAACCCTTGAGCACTGCCTCAGTATTTCTCTCTTGCACGGCTTACTCAATTTAATTTTCTTTTTTTCTATATACTTATTGCACTTGTTTTTTTATTATTTGTATTGCAATGTACTGCTACTGCAAAATAACAATATATGCCAGTGATATTAAACCCGATTCCGAACTGGTTTATTATTGTCCCATGTACCAAGGTGCAGTGAAAAAGGTTGTCCTGCGTACTGTTCATACCGATCAGATCACTACGCAGTGTATTGAGGTAGAACAAGGTAAAACAATAATAGAGTGCAGAATAAAGTGTAACAGCTACAGAGAAAGTGCATTGTACGTAGACAATATAGTGCAAGTTCGTAATGAGGTGGATTGTGAGGTCAAGAGTCCATCTTGTCATACTAGGGAACTAATAGTCTTATTGAAGTTGAACAGAAGCTGTCCTTGAACCTGGTCGTACATGCTTTCAGACCTTTGTGTTTTCTGCCCAATGGGGGGTGGAGTGTTGGGGAAGAGGGTATCTGGGGTGGGTGAGGCTGCTTTTACCAAGGCAGTGAGAAGTGTAGACAGGGTCTAGAGAACAGAGACTGACTTCTGTAATGTGCTTAGCTCTGTCCATAACACTGCAGTCACAGGCAGAGCAATTGCCATACCAAGCCGCGATGCATCCAGATAGGATGCTTTCTGTGGGGCATCGATGGGTTAATTGGACGTTGGAAGTTGCCCCTTAGTGTTGAAGTAGTAAGTGTTAGAATCTGGGAAGAGTTGTGGGGAGACTGAAATGGGTGCTTGGTGGTTAGTACGAGTTCAGGCCTATTCCATGCTGTATGGCCAGCTGACTTCCTGACTTCACAAACGTTTAAAGACTAACTTTATCTGCCCCAAGTACAGTGAAATACATCCTTTTTGCATCAGTGACCAACGCAGTCTGGGGATGTGATGGGGGCAGCCTGCCAGTGTCGCCACACTTTTGGGGCCCCCCTAGCATTCCCACAACTCTGTAACCCTAACCCGTGTGTCTTTGGAACGTGCGAGGAAGCCAGAACACTCGGAGGAAGCCTACGTAGTCATGGGGAGAACGTATAAGCGCTTCACAGATGGTGGCGAGAAATGAACTGGCATTCTAATGGTGTTACACCAACAGCGACGCTATCGTGCCATTGTTATAGGAGGAAATTACGGCAGTGTAGCAGTTCGTGCGTGGCTGTTACAGCCCGGGGTGTCCATCACCATCTGTAAGGAGCCTCTGTACATCGTCCCTGCGGAATGCTGGCTTTTTCTGGCTGCTCCAGTTTCCTCCTCTAGTCCAAAGATGTGTCGGGTATGTTTGATGGGACCATTTATGGTGACCATTGATCAGGTGAGGGTTATGGGGGTTGTTGGGGAGTGCCGAGAGGGCCTGTTCCACACTATCAATAAATTAGACAAACGTGCAGTCACAGAGAGGAAGTACAAACCCTTGCAGACTGTGGTGGGAATTGAACCCCACTCCATCTGGTACTGTAATAGTGTGAGCCCCAGTCACTGGGACTGTAAAGCATTACAAAACCACTACACTACCACGCTGCTCCCGTTGTGGGCAACCACTGCACAAGTCAGTGGGTACGCCTTGCTGATGTGCCTCGTACCTCAGCGGACAACTGCAAAATAACTCCGCAAGCTCATTACTTCAAAAAGCTCGCCTGACAGAACACTAAAGCACATAATTATGTCAGCTGTATGAATATGACAGCTCGCTGAGTCAAAGAGATCTGTGCAATATAACCCGAAGGGATTTAGTCCACAGATGCTCCATCTGTTCCTTTGTCATCAGTGTTTGGATGAGTGCTCTGTGAAGTCACAGAAAAACTGTCATGAAGATGAGGAAGCAACAAGCGGCTGATATCCTTTAAATTACTGTTTGAGTTGGTAGTCAGGAAAGCAAATGCAATGTTAGTGTTCATTTTGAGAGGACGAGTACGTAAAAGCAAGGATGTAATGCTGAGTCTTTGTAATGCATTTGTCAGATTGCATTTGCAGTATTGCCCACCCCATCTAAAAAGAGGTGCTGGCATTGGAGCAGATCAGAGGAAATTCATGAGATTGATCTTGGGAATGAAAGAGTTAACATATGGGGAGTTTTTGGTGGCTTTGGGCCTGTTCTCACTGGAATTTAGTAGAATGAGAGGGGAATATCATTGAAAGACTGAAAGGCCTAGATAGGTAATGGCTTCTGTTGGTGTGGGGAGAAAGAGGACAGGAGAATGGTGTTGAGAGAGAGAGAAAACAAATCTGCCATGATGGAATAGCACAATGGGCAGAATGACCTATTTATTGTCTGTTTAATGGTCTTAATTTTGATATGACTTGATTTAGTATATCTACTGCAAATTAATATTTCCATGTAAAGTTCCATCAAGAGGCATTGGCTTTCCAGGTGCGAGTCTTTCCCGGCTCCCCTTACATGCCCCCCCACGACTCCCCTTATACACGCCCACCCCCCCCCCCGGCTCCCCTTATACACCGCCCCCTCTTCAAAGAACTTTTGATGTGCTTGTAATGTTCGATCTGGGCTGTTAACACTTAGCTTTGTCTCTGCGCTTTTATGTGCTCCCCAGGGTGTGTCTGAGGACTTGGCTCACAGTGCAGCAAGTGTTGTCTTTCAGTACTGTCGTTTTAACGCTGCCGTGGGAGTGTGTGGGGGGGTGGGTGGTGGAGTGATAGCGTAATACTTGGCAGCAATAGTGGTAAGCGGATAAGTTTCAGTTTCTGCTGCTGCCCGTAAAGAGTTTGTGTTCTCCCCGTAACTGCATGTAGGACAGGGATTTGCTGTTCTGTGTCGTTCTGCCAAGCATGGTGGAGCAGACTTGATGGACTGAATGGCCTAATTCTCCTATGGTCTTGTGCAATACTGGCACTGGAATGTGTGACAATACTTGTGGTCTCCCACAGCACTTCTGAGGATGTGTTGGTCGTTGATACAAGTGGTGCTTCAATGACTCCGAATTAGAACCCTCGTTCGATGTTCTAGCTGTTTGACTGAATATATGGTGCTATTTTGTGAAGTATTCTGGCCCGATATAGATCTTGATCTCCATCATTTGATTAAGATCTCAATCTCTAACCTTAAAGATGACAAAAGCTTCCCTGCTGATTTAGCTCACTGAGAAAACCATGGTTTTGCTGTTGGTGGGAGTTTGCTGTGTGCTAATTGGCTGTTTCCTGAACTATGGAGATACGTCTCGACCAAAGGAGGTGGAAGGCGCTCCTTTCCTCCGCTAGCCTGCAGATCACTTTTGGGCAAGGCGTAGCACCTGCTTAGCCATCCTCCACCCTGGTCAGGGTCACTTGAAGCCATGGGAGCAGGTGGTGGATGGTCATATGAGCAGCTAGTGCATGTCACGAATGCTAGTTATGCAACCACTAATGCCAGGCAGACAGTTGATAATGGCTGGGGTCACCCGTCTTGTAAAGACACTGCCTGGAAGAAGGCAATGCCAAACCAGTCCGGTAGGAAAAATTTGCCAAGGACAATCATGGTCACAGAAAAAGAATAAGAACAAGAGATAGAATACGGTGATCACCTATGCCATAGGCCACGGCACATGATGATGTTTACTGTACTGTGGCCGTGGCAGCACTTTGGAGCATTTCATTGGCTGTAAAGCTCTTTGGGGATGTCCTGAATTGGGAAAAGATGCTACAGTAATGCTGATCTTTCAGTTGGTGTGTTTTTACTGGTGGCATTAGGACTACAGATCAGAACAAGCTAGTGGTTGGTTGGTGAGGAGGGCAGTAACCCTAAAGAACAAATAAAATAAGGCTGCTGGATGGTGGTGGGCTGTAAACCGAGAAGCACTGGGCCAACCAAGTAGAATCTGAGGAAACTGAGACCAGTCAATGCTTCTGGTCAATAACCCCACCCAACCTACCTTCTTAAACTGGAGTCTTCCTCTAAATATAGCAGTCTTCCCAGGAGAAAGTACAAAAATCTCAGCCGTCACTTTAGTTATGTTTAAACATTACCAAACTTTGTGAGTTTGACATTTGTAAACTTGTTGTATTTGTTTATTTTCTGATAATTTAATCTTGTCCCGATGGATGGAAAATTGCTGGTTAGTAAGGCAGGCCAGCTTATTCCCTGAGAGGTAAAAGCTTTCCCATCAGTGTGCATCGCTGTGAATAATTGAAAAATAGGGCTGTACTAATTGGAGTATTCAAGATAATTTAAAAATCCTTATGAGTGTACAGAGTGGGAAATTATCTTCTCTGGTGAGATGAATTAGGGATCAGGAAAAATATCTTTAATATTGAAGCTTATCTGCTTTGGTGTGTTGTGACAAAGCCTTGTTGAGGCTGTAAATCAGGCCCTGTGTATTGATTGAGTACTGTTGGGGGGGACAGCTTACCCAGGGGAAGCGACAGTGGCCGTGCCTCTGGCACAGAGTCTGGCCCTGTAGCTCAGAAGGGTAGGGCAAGGAAGAGGAGGGCAGTTGTGATAGGGGACTCAATAGTAAGGGGGTCAGATAGGCGATTCTGTGGACGCAGTCCAGAGACCCGGATGGTAGTTTGCCTCCCTGGTGCCAGGGTCCGGGATATTTCTGATCGTGTCCAGGATATCCTGAAGTGGGAGGGTGAGGAGCCAGAGGTCGTGGTACATATAGGTACCAATGACATAGGTAGGAAAAGGGATGAGGTCCTGAAAGGAGAATATAGGGAGCTTAGGAAGGGAGTTGAGAAAAAGGACCGCAAAGGTAGTAATCTCGGGATTACTGCCTGTGCCACGCGACAGTGAGAGTAGGAATGCGATGAGGTGGAGGATAAATGCGTGGCTGAGGGATTGGAGCAGGGGGCAGGGATTCAAGTTTTTGGATCATTGGGACCTCTTTTGGCGCAGGCGTGACCTGTACAAAAAGGACGGGTTACACTTGAATCCTAGGGGGACCAATATCCTGGCAGGGAGATTAGTGGGGGCTACTGAGGTGACTTTAAACTAGAATGGTTGGGGGGTGGGAATCAAATTAAAGAGGCTAGGCGTGAGGAGGTTAGTTCACAACAGAGGGATGGGAACCAGTGCAGAGAGACAGAGGAGTGTAAAGTGAGGGTAGAAGCAAAAAGTACAAAGGAGAAAAGTAAAAGTGGCAGGCCGACAAATCCAGGGCAAGCATTAAAAAGGGCCACTTTTCAGCATAATTGTATAAGGGCTAAGAGAGTTGTAAAAGAGCGCCTGAAGGCTTTATGCGTCAATGCAAGGAGCATTCGTAATAAGGTGGATGAATTGAAAGTGCAGATTGTTATTAATGATTATGATATAGTTGGGATCACAGAGACATGGCTCCAGGGTGACCAGGGATGGGAGCTCAACGTTCAGGGATATTCAATATTCAGGAGGGACAGACATGAAGGAAGGGGAGGTGGGGTGGCGTTGCTGGTTAAAGAAGAGATTAACGCAATAGAAAGGAAGGACATAAGCCGGGAAGATGTGGAATCGATATGGGTAGAGCTGCGTAACACTAAGGGGCAGAAAACGCTGGTGGGAGTTGTGTACAGGCCACCTAACAGTAGTAGTGACGTCGGAGATGGTATTAAACAGGAAATTAGAAATGCGTGCAATAAAGGAACAGCAGTTATAATGGGGGACTTCAATCTACATGTAGACTGGGTGAACCAAATTGGTAAAGGTGCTGAGGAAGAGGATTTCTTGGAATGTATGCGGGATGGTTTTTTGAACCAACATGTCGAGGAACCAACTAGAGAGCAGGCTATTCTGGACTGGGTTTTGAGCAATGAGGAAGGGTTAATTAGCAATCTTGTCGTGAGAGGCCCCTTGGGTAAGAGTGACCATAATATGGTGGAATTCTTCATTAAGATGGAGAGTGACATAGTTAATTCAGAAACAAAGGTTCTGAACTTAAAGAGGGGTAACTTTGAAGGTATGAGACGTGGATTAGCTAAGATAGACTGGCAAATGACACTTAAAGGATTGACGGTGGATATGCAATGGCAAGCATTTAAAGGTTGCATGGATGAACTACAACAATTGTTCATCCCAGTTTGGCAAAAGAATAAATCAAGGAAGGTAGTGCACCCGTGGCTGACAAGAGAAATTAGGGATAGTATCAATTCCAAAGAAGAAGCATACGAATTAGCCAGAGAAAGTGGCTCACCTGAGGACTGGGAGAAATTCAGAGTTCAGCAGAGGAGGACAAAGGGCTTAATTAGGAAGGGGAAAAAAGATTATGAGAGAAAACTGGCAGGGAACATAAAAACTGACTGTAAAAGCTTTTATAGATATGTAAAAAGGAAAAGACTGGTAAAGACAAATGTAGGTCCCCTGCAGACAGAAACAGGTGAATTGATTATGGGGAGCAAGGACATGGCAGACCAATTGAATAATTACTTTGGTTCTGTCTTCACTAAGGAGGACATAAATAATCTTCCAGAAATAGTAAGGGACAGAGGGTCCAGTGAGATGGAGGAACTGAGCGAAATACATGTTAGTAGGGAAGTGGTGTTAAGTAAATTGAAGGGATTGAAGGCAGATAAATCCCCAGGGCCAGATGGTCTGCATCCTAGAGTGCTTAAGGAAGTAGCCCAAGAAATAGTGGATGCATTAGTGATAATTTTTCAAAACTCGTTAGATTCTGGACTAGTTCCTGAGGATTGGAGGGTGGCTAATGTAACCCCACTTTTTAAAAAAGGAGGGAGAGAGAAACCAGGGAATTATAGACCGGTTAGCCTAACGTTGGTGGTGGGGAAACTGCTGGAGTCAGTTATCAAGGATGTGATAACAGCACATTTGGAAAGCGGTGAAATGATCGGACAAAGTCAGCATGGATTTGTGAAAGGAAAATCATGTCTGACGAATCTCATAGAATTTTTTGAGGATGTAACTAGTAGAGTGGATAGGGGAGAACCAGTGGATGTGGTATATTTGGATTTTCAAAAGGCTTTTGACAAGGTCTCATACAGGAGATTAGTGTGCAAACTTAAAGCACACGGTATTGGGGGTAAGGTATTGGTGTGGGTGGAGAATTGGTTAGCAGACAGGAAGCAAAGAGTGGGAATAAACGGGACCTTTTCAGAATGGCAGGCGGTGACTAGTGGGGTACCGCAAGGCTCAGTGCTGGGACCCCAGTTGTTTACAATATATATTAATGACTTGGATGAGGGAATTAAATGCAGCATCTCCAAGTTTGTGGATGACACGAAGCTGGGTGGCAGTGTTAGCAGTGAGGAGGATGCTAAGAGGATGCAGGGTGACTTGGATAGGTTGGGTGAGTGGGCAAATTCATGGCAGATGCAATTTAATGTGGATAAATGTGAAGTTATCCACTTTGGTGGCAAAAATAGGAAAACAGATTATTATCTGAATGGTGGCCGATTAGGAAAAGGGGAGGTGCAACGAGACCTGGGTGTCATTATACACCAGTCATTGAAAGTGGGCATGCAGGTACAGCAGGCGGTGAAAAAGGCGAATGGTATGCTGGCATTTATAGCGAGAGGATTCGAGTACAGGAGCAGGGAGGTACTACTGCAGTTGTACAAGGCCTTGGTGAGACCACACCTGGAGTATTGTGTGCAGTTTTGGTCCCCTAATCTGAGGAAAGACATCCTTGCCATAGAGGGAGTACAAAGAAGGTTCACCAGATTGATTCCTGGGATGGCAGGACTTTCATATGAAGAAAGACTGGATGAACTGGGCTTGTACTTGTTGGAATTTAGAAGATTGAGGGGGAATCTGATTGAAATGTATAAAATCCTAAAGGGATTGGACAGGCTAGGTGCAGGAAGATTGTTCCCGATGTTGGGGAAGTCCAGAACGAGGGGCCACAGTTTGAGGATAGAGGGGAAGCCTTTTAGGACTGAGATTAGGAAAAACTTCTTCACACAGAGAGTGGTGAATCTGTGGAATTCTCTGCCACAGGAAACAGTTGAGGTCAGTTCATTGGCTATATTTAAGAGGGAGTTAGATATGGCCCTTGTGGCTACGGGGGTCAGGGGGTATGGAGGGAAGGCTGGGGCGGGGTTCTGAGTTGGATGATCAGCCATGATCATAATAAATGGCGGTGCAGGCTCGAAGGGCCGAATGGCCTACTCCTGCACCTATTTTCTATGTTTCTATGATTCTGCAGAAGTAGATGTATCTCAATGCTATCTACCAAACACATTGACCATTGGTTAGAGTAGTCACTCCCTCAAAGCAGTCCTGCATCTATAGACAAGAGACCTTGCTTATCTCTTCAGCAATTATATGAATAACATGCTGATGTTAATTTTGGATTCTTTGTGCTTTCAGTCAGTGCCAACTGCAAAGTACAAACTCGTTGAGCTTGGACTGGTTTACAAGGGTAGACTGGGTAAATACAAGCTGGTGTTCATGCACATTTTGTTCCATATTCGTACTTGAACTTCTAACTTTATACGAATAAAGAATTGGTTTAAAAAATAGAATATTATTTTCTGTTGCATGTCGCATTAACACACCACAGTAAACTTAATACAGTAAATTCTGGTAATTGGGCCTTCGGTTAGTTGGGGCGGCTGTTTATTTGGGACAACTCGTAAGGAACAAAATCAAATTGAGAAAATAACTGGGATTCCATTTGTTTATTTTTGCACATTATGCCACTTAAAATTGGGTCATTGTTGCTCAACAGTTTCTAGCTAGCATCAGCCATGTGCACTTGCATGGTCGTTAGACACTACATCATGCTTTGAGCGAGCAGTTTTTAAATAGCTGTGCGTGTTCGTTCAAAAAGCAGAGATATTGACACTGTTGATCTCGGGGTTGTATACTGCATATGTACTTTGACTTTGAGATATAAGATATCCAGATCTGAGTCGACGTAGTAGTAATAGAGATACAAGTCCTAAGACAATTCAGAACTGTTTTGCTGTCTGTGGTTTCAAGCATTCAGGCTTTAAGGTGCCAGAAACGGCAGGGAGTAAAAATGAAACTATTTCACTACTTCAGGTTAGGGACTACAAAGAATGTGATGGCATTGACAATCATCTTATCTGTACAATGAAAGTGAAAATTTGGTGGCTGTGATTGTCGATAGCACTCTATGGACACGTTCTATTATCTGCACTAGGTGTCTGCGCTGATTTTGTTCATTGCGTACACTGGATGAATGCCTTCATCAGTAACTATTAGGAAGTAATACAGTTTTTCAGTACTATTGGTAGTGTTATTTGTTCTGTATTTCGAGTAGTACAGGCCCTTTGGCCCACAATGTTCTGACTTTTTAATCTGCTCAAGTCAATCTAACCCTTCCCAACCACATAACCTTTTTTCTTTCATCTGTGTGCCTAAGAGACTCTTAAATGTTCCTAATATATCTGCCTCTGACATCCCCCGATACTTTTCTCCAATCGTCTTAAAACTGTCTCTTTCCACCCCTCCCCCAATTAGTCAACTGTTGTTTTCATGGCAATGTGAAGAAAGGACAGTGAGAAAGTCTGCACTCCTTATTAAATGTTTCTCACAGTGGCCAGAATCGACCCACTTTGTGGACAGTCAAACTTTGAAGCGCATGCTTATGTGGTGATTATCTTACCAGAATCCCTCTGATACTGTACAGCAGAAGAACTTATAATCATAGAACACTACACAGAAACAGGCCCCTTTGCCCATATAGACTGTGCCAAGCCGTCAATCTGCCTAGTCCCATCAGTCTGCATCCTTGATACTCCTCCCATCCATGTACCTATCCAAATTATCTTAAAAGTTGAAATTGGCCCTGCATCCACCACTTGTTCCACACTCACCATCTGAGTGAAGTTGCCCCTCAAGTTCCTCTTAAACGTTTCACACCCCCAAAGATCTTGGTGTCATCTGCAAATTTGCTAATCCAGTCTGCCATGTTATCATTGAGAGCATTGATATAGATGACAAACAACAGCACCGATCCCGGTGGCATTGCACTAGTCACAGGCCTCCAATCAGAGGGGCAACCATCTACGACCACTCTGGCTTCTTGTCTACTCCAATTTCCACCCTCCTCTTGAATGGCAAGCAGCTGAACCTTCTTGACCAGCATCCATGCAGAGCCTCGTCAGAAGCCTTGCTAAATCCACATGGAGAATATCCACTGCCTTGCCTTCAGCTTGCAAACTTACCCAAAAAACTTTATATTGTCCCTTGCTATCCTTTTGCTCAATATATCTGTAGAAGCCCTTAGTATTCTGCTTCACCTTGTCTGTTAGAGCAGCTTCATGTCTTATTTTAGCCCTCGAGTGTTCTCTTGCATTTCTTATTTTCCATAAGCACCCCATATGCTTCTGCCTGCCTGTACCTGCTATGTGCCTTCCTTTTCCCTAACCAGGGTCTCATAATCTCAAAAACCAAAGTTCCACAAACCTGTTATCCTTGCCTTTTATTCTGATAGAAACATACAAGCTCTATTCTTAATTTTATTTTTGAAGGTCTTTCTTTTACCAAATATTCCTTTGCCAGAAAGCAAACAACAGGAATTCTGCAGATGTTGGAAATTCAGGCAACACACATCAAAGTTGCTGGTGAACGCAGCAGGCCAAGCAGCATCTGTAGGAAGAGGTGCAGTCGACGTTTCAGGCCGAGACCCTTTGTCAGTCCTGACGAAGGGTCTCGGCCTGAAACGTCGACTGCACCTCTTCCTACAGATGCTGCTTGGCCTGCTGCGTTCACCAGCAACTTTGATGTTTGCCAGAAAGCAACCTGTCCCATCCACACTTGCCAAATCCTTTCTGACCTTTCTCCAATTTAGAATCTCAACGAGGGCCAGACCTATCCTTTTCCATAATTAACTTGAAACGAATAGTGTTATGATCACTAAATGCAGTGTAACCCAACACAAACTTGTACCACCTCTACTGTCTGATTCCCTAATAGGAGATCAAGTATCTCACTGTCTGGTTGGCATTTCTAAAGAAAACTTCCTGAACACATTTGACAAACTCTTTCCCATCTGGCCCCTCTACAGTATGGGAGCCTCAGTCAATATGTGGAAAGTTTAAAAAATTACGTATTATAACCTTATGTTTTTTTGCAACACTCTGCGATCTCGCAACAAATTTGTTCACGTAGATCCCTTGGACTGTTGGGTGGTCTGCAATATAGCCCCATTAATGTGGTCATACTTAATCCTCAGTTCTACCCAAAAAGCCTCACTAGACGAGCTCTCCAGTCTGTCCCAACTGATGACTACAGTGACATTTTCTGTGTCTAGTAATGCCACCCCTTCCTCTTTAATCCCTCCTGATCTAGCACATCTAAAACAATGGAATCCTAGAACATTGAGCTGCTAGTCCTGCCCCTGCAACCAAGTCTCACTAATGGCTACAATGCCATAATTCCATGTGTTGATCCATGGCCTAAGCTCATCTAGCTTCCCTACAATACTCCTTGCATTGAAATAGACGCATCTCAGAACATTGGTCCCACCATGCTCTACCTTTTAATTCCTGACCTTGTATGTAGGCTTAACAACATCCTTCTGCACAACCACTCCACAATCTTTTGTGGCACTATGGCTCCCGTACCCTTGCAACTCTTTCGTTTAACCTCCACCCCGATGCAGCGCCAGCAAACCTCCCTGCTAGGATATTAGCTCCCCTCCAGTTCAGGAACAAACTGACCCTTCTGTACGGGTCCCACCTGTCTTGGAAGAGAGCGTAATGATCCAAAAATTTGAAATCCTCTCTCCTGCACCAACTCCTTAGCCATGTATTAAACTATAGGACGTACATTTAGAACAGAAATGCAGAGAAATTACTTTAGTCAGAGGGTGGTAAATTTGTGGAATTTGTTGCCACAAGTGGTTGAGGCCAAGTCATTGGGTGCATTTAAGGCAGAGATAGATAGGTTCTTGATTAGCCAGGGCATCAAAGGGTATGGGGAGAAGGCAGGGGAGTGGGGATAACTGGAAGAATTGGATCAGCGTGTGATTGAATGGCAGAGCAGACTCGATAGGCCAAATGGCCTACTTCTCCTATATCTTATGATCTTGTGTATGATCTTCCTATTTCTGACCTCACTAGCACATCCTGAAATTGCAACCCTGGAGGTCCTGTCCTTAACTTAGCACCTAACTCCCTGAACTCACTTTGCAGAACTATGTCCCTCTTCCTACCTGTGTCAATTGGTACCAGTGTGAACCAGAACCTCTGGCTGTTTACCATCCCATTCAGTCCAAGGCGTCCATGACCCTGGCACCCAGGAGGCAGCAAGCCACCTGAAAATCTCTTTCTCCTCCACAGAATCTCCTTTTTGTTCCCCTAACCAACGAACCCCTATCACTACAGCTTTCCCCTTCTTTTCTCCTACGCTCCCTTCTGATCAACGGAGTGAGCCTCAGTGCCGGAGACATGCTCGCTGTGGCTTCTCCTTGGTAGGTCCCGTCCCCTGCCCCCCCACCAACATATCACAACACGCTGGAGGAACTCAGCAGGTCGGGCAGCATCCGTGGAAATGATCAGTCGACGTTTCGGGCCGGAACCCTTCGTCCAAGTTGGTATACATTATCGAGTGGAATGGCCATCGGGTCGCTCTGCACCTGCTGCCTCTTCCTTTCCCTCTTCTGACAGTTACTCGGGTACCTGCCTTCTGCAACTCAGGTGTGACTGCTAACTGTCACCTCCTATTCTCAGCTATGAGCCAAAGGTCGTCGAGTTGCAGCTCCAGTTCCTTACCACGGTCTCCAAGGAGCTGCAGCTCGGTGCACTTTGTACAAATGCTGTTATGAAGGAGAATGGAGGTCTCCCAACATTCCCACGTCTCACCCAAGGAGCGTACCACTAACTCTGGACCCATTCTCAGTGCATTAGCTATGTACTAACAGGGGGAGGGGTTGTGGGTGGAAATTACTTGGACCCTGAATCTGTGTTTGCCCTAGCCTGTTGAGCCAAAGCCAGTGTCACACGATGGCCACAACCTCAGTGAATATACCCAATCTGAGATGGCAGCCGGGCTGATGACTGTGAACCAACCAGCTGTTAAATCCAGCAGCTTTATTCATCTGTGTCTTTTTGACAGACGACTTTCTGCTTGGGTCACTATGGCCCAGAAATGTTGCAATTGGCAGCCTTGCAGTGAAGGCCTGGCACCACATCAGTTTGAGTATTGATCTGCTGTCTGACGTGTCTGCTCAATTATGACTTCCAGTCGAGAGCAGCGAGCATTTCTTGTGAACTCAATTCTGGTTCCGATGTGAATCACCTGTGTTGGAACTTATGTGAAGAGAGACTGGAAGATTTAAGAACTAGTCTGCCCAATCTGCCTGTGCCAAGAATTTCCTTAACTGTAAGCAATTTGGTGATTCTTAATCAAATGAAATGTGTTAACAACCAACACACCCAAGGATCTGATGGGGGCCGCTCTCAAAGTTTCACCAGCCATGCCCACCTGGATACACATAGACTCTACTAAGATACAGTGAAAAGCTTGTCTTACGTATTTTTTATACATTACACAGTGAATTGAGCTAAAATAAGGTCAAACAATAACAATGCAGAATAAAGCATAAGATCTACCAATAGAATATAGTGCAAGTAAATGAAGTGCAAAATCATACTGAGGTAGATTGTGAAGTCAATAGTCGATCTCATTGTACACGGTCTGTTAAAGAGTCTGTTTATCAGTGAGATTGAAGCTGTCTTTGAACCTGGTGGGTACGTGCTTTCAGGCTTTTCTCTCCTCTCCTATCTGGTAGAAGATAGAAGAGAACATTTCTGGGTTGGGTGGGGCCTTTGACTATGTTGGCTGCTTTACAGAGGCAGTGAGAAGTATAGACAGAGTCCATGGAGGGGAGGCTTGTTCCTGTGATGTGCCGAGCTGTGTCCGCGACTATCTGCAGTTTCTTGCATTGGGGGGCAGACCTGTTGCTTCACCAAACTGTGATGTATCCAGGTGGAATGCTCTGCAGGTGCATTGAGGAAGAAGTGGTAGGAGTTGACGGAGACGATGATTAACATTAAGTTGTGTACTCATTTGGCAAGCTGGAATTGTTTCTTTGTCATTCCATCCGAATTATTTACTGCAAGTTAATACAGGATCAGAAACCATTCTTTACCCATTTTGTCACCCTCCGTCCTGAGCCATTCAAGTCTGTGCGTAAATGTTTATTGTGTGTTAAACCTGAGCTGATGTTTGGTGTTGTATCAAGTACAGGTAATAAAACCGTCCCGCTTGGAAGACGTTTTTCTGTTAATCTGTTTGGCTGCTCTGACCAGACATTTAAAACGGAAACATACAGCAAATCTTTCCCGTTTGGTCTCAATATTAAAAGAGGAGAAATATTGACTAGCAAGCCTCTGGGCAATGCTGGAGACGCTCACATTACCCAGTGAGTCTTACTGAGAAAACTTCTGTTGAATGAGGGACAAAATGCTGGAGGAGCTCAGCTAGTCGGCCAGCATCTATGGAGGGGAAAAAATAGTGGGCATTTTGGGCTGAGACCCTTCAGAATTGGGTTTATGGTCACTGACGTGTTGTGACCTTTGTTTTGCAGCAGTACAGTGCAATATGTTAAAATTACTGTAAGTCACAATAAGAAATGTTAGAAAAGCAGTGCTAAAAGTGAGGCAGGCTTCAAGGATTAATTCATTGTTCGGAAATCTGATGGCAGACAGTAAGAAACTATTTCTAAAATGTTGAGTGTGTGTCTTCAGACTCCTGTATCTCCTCTCTGGTAGCAATAAGAAGAGGGCATGTCCTGGATGGTCAGACTCCATGATGGATGTTCCCTTTTTTTTTGAAGCATTGCCTATTGAAAATGCCCTTGATGGTGAGGAGGCCAGTGCCCATAACGTAGCTGGCTGTGTTTACAACTTTCTGCAGCTTTTTCTGATCCTGTACGTTGGCCCCTTCATACTCGACGGTGATGCAACCAGTCAGAATACACTCCATGGGTACATATGTAGAAATGTGCTAGAGTCCTTGGTGATATCAGAGCATCTGTTGAATGGTTCTGGGATTGTGGTTGGAGTGTATCTTGAGGTTTTAGACTGAGGAGCTGTTGCTGCAGAAAATCGGTGGCAACCTCTTACCAATATTTGAAGATCTTCCTCTTTTAGTCCTTTCATGTCCTCGTATCACCAAATTTCTCAACTTTGCTCAATCTTCTCTTTCCTGTTTCACACAGCAGCTGTCAGTGACAGTTCTCTGCTCGCTGTGCCTACCCTTTGTACTCCTCTTGCCAAAGCCTCCTTTAGAAAAGAAATCCTTCTGTTTGTACTTGTGCCTTGATCGCATTTGCTTTTTCTTTACTTCTCCCCTGCTGTTCTGTCGTTGATGCTTTTGAGATGCCCTGCTTTAATCATCAGCTGGTTAGAATTGCTGCTCTGTTTCAGATCTGCCAGAGCTACCATGAGCTGTATTACTGTTTACATGCTACTGAATCCGTGATAGGTTTGCTAGGACCGTTGTCATTCTTGTTAAATGCTTGTACCTATTTTCAGTTAAGTGTAGTATTTACTTTCCACAAAAAATCTAATCTAGTTGATGCTTGTAGGTACATTTTGCTTGTATGCACTTCTTTGTATAGAAGAATTAGAGCAAGAATAGGCCACTCAGCCCTTCAAATCTGCTTTCCCATTTAATGCAATTGACATAGAACTTTGAACACTAGAGCACACAGTACAAGCCCTTCGACCCGTGGTGTGATACCGATCTTCTGACCTACTCCAAGATCAATTAAATCCTTCCCTTCAAGATAGACCTCCATTTTTCTAACATCTATGAGCCAATCTAAGCATTTATTAAATGTCCCTATTGTATCTGCCTCTACGTCCACCCTGGCAGCACATTCCACACACTCTCTGCTCTGTGTGTGTGTGTGTGTGTGTGTGTGTGTGTGTGTGTGTGTGTGTGTGTGTGTGTGTTGGGGAGAGGGGGTAGAACTTGCCTATGACATCCCCCCCACCCCCACACTTTCTTCCAATTGTCTTAAAATTTTAAAATTTTGCTTCCTTGTATTAACCATTTCTGCCCGGGGTGGGGGGGAGTCATCTGTGGCAGTCCTCTCAATCAATGCCTTTTATCAACTTGAATACTTCTATTAGGTCACGTCTTGTCCTCCTTCGCTCCAAAGATTAAATCCCTAGCTCGCTCAACCTCTCCTCATAACACATGCTCTCTAATCCAGACAGCATCCTGGTAAATCCCCTCTGTACCCTCTCTAAAGCTTTTATTCCTTCCTAAAATGAGACGACCAGAACTGAACACCATATTCTTAGTGTGGTCTGAGTTACGACATTACTTCGTAGCCCTTGAACTCAATCCCCGGACTGCTCAAGGCCAAATTAACATACATCGTCTTAACACCCCTCTCAACATTGCCAGCTTCCTTAAGGGTCTATGGATGTGGACACCAAGATCCCACTGTTGATTGTGGCTGACTCAGGTTGTGGGTGGCTCGGGTTATCTATGCTTTTAGTAACGAGATATCTGCACTGGGAAAACTGAGTGGGGGGGGGGATGTGGGAACAGCAGACCCAAAGGCAATGTCTAAAAAGCAACGCAGAGAGAAACCAAAGCACGGTCAACATCAGGAGGGTAGGAGCTTCGAGCAATTCTGCAACAGAGTTCAGATCAAAGTATAAAAAAAATTGAAGAGTGATTATTTTGAGGATTATCACCACTATCAATCAGGCTAGAAAAAAACAAGCAAAAGCAAATCATCTTTAAAATTCCTTTCATTTATGAATTTCAAAATTTAATCTGAACTAGTCAAAAATAGCTATGGGTTTTAAAATAGGATAGTCTGTTTGTCTTGGAGAATTAGAATACTGAACAAAGTTCAAAATAAATTGACTATCAAGTACATAATGTCACCATATACAACCTTGAGATTCTTTCTTGAGATTCTCAGTAAATACAAGAAACAATAAAATCAATGAAAGACCACATCCAACAGGGTGAGCAAACAACCAGTGTACAAAAGACATCAAACTGTGCAAATCCAAATGAGAAATAAGAATTAAATAACCAATTAATATTGAGAACATGAGATGAAGAGTCCTTGAAGGTGAGTCCAGGTTGTGGGAACAATTCAGTGATTGGGTGAGTGAAGTTATCCCTTCTGGTTCAGGAGCCAGATGGTTGAGGGGTACTAACTGTTCCTGAACCTGGTGATATGTCCTTCCTCTGTGATGGCAGGAGCAAGAAGAAAGCGTGGCCTGGGGGAGTCCATGATGGTGCTTTCCTGTTACATTGTTTCTCATAGATGTGCTCAATAGTGGGGAGGGCTTTACCTGTGATGAACTGGGCCATATCCACTACTTTGTGAAGGCATCTCCATTTGGGGGCGTTGGTGTTCCCATACCAGGCTGTGGTGCAACCAGTCTGTATACTGTCCACCACATGTCTACAGAAGTTTGTCAGGTTTGACAGGTTGGGTGAGAATGCAGATGCGTGGCAGATGCAGTTTAATGTGGATAAATGTGAGGTTATCCACTTTGGTGGCAAGAACAGGAAGGCAGATTACTATCTGAATGGTGTCAAGTTAGGAAAAGGGGAAGTACAACGAGATCTAGGTGTCCTTGTTCATCAGTCATTGAAAGTAAGCATTCAGGTACAGCAGGTAGTGAAGAAAGCTAATGGCATGTTGGCCTTCATAACAAGGGGAGTTGAGTACAGGAGCAAAGAGATCCTTCTGCAGCTGTACAGGGCCCTGGTGAGACCACACCTGGAGTACTGTGTGCAGTTTTGGTCTCCAAATTTGAGGAAGGACATTCTTGCTATTGAGGGAGTGCAGCGTAGGTTCACAAGGTTAATTCCCGGGATGACGGGACTGTCATATGTTGAAAGATTGGAGCGACTGGGCTTGTATACTCTGGAATTTAGAAGGGTGAGAGGGGATCTTATTGAAACATATAAGATTATTAAGGGATTGGACACGCTAGAGGTAGGAAACATGTTCCTGATGTTGGGGGAGTCCAGAACCAGAGGCCACAGTTTAAGAATAAGGGATAGACAATTTAGAACAGAGTTGAGGAAAAACTTTTTCACACAGAGGGTTGTGGTTCTGTGGAATGCTCTGCCTCAGAAGGCAGTGGAGGCCAATTCTCTGGATTCTTTCAAAAAAGAGTTAGATAGAGCTCTTAAAGATAGCGGAGTGAAGGGATATGGGGAGAAGGCAGGAAAAGGGTACTGATTGTGGATGATCAGCCATGATCACAGTGAATGGTGGTGCTGGCTTGAAGGGCTGAATGTCCTACTCCTGCACCTATCATCTATTGTCTAATGTTGGTATTATGGGTTGTATTGTCTGTTCTCGTCTTTTTCATTCTTGGGAGGGCAGTGCGGACTGTCCATCCCCAATTATCCTTGAGGTCAATGGTGGAGGTGGTAGAAGATGACACATCACAATGACAGTGATGATGGAGGTAAACTACAGCAGTGACGGGTCCTCAGTCACCTTCGATGTCGTCACTGGACACTGACCATGATCTGTCAAGGACTGTGTGTTGGCTGCCCATGCATCAGCCTCTCCACATTACATAGGTGTCCTCCATTAATGGAATAATCCCTTAGGAGAACATCAAACCCGACTGAAGTGATCCCTTGAGATGGTGCAAAGGTTCATGAAAAAGCTGCAGGGAGTTGTAAACTTGGCCAGCTCCGTCAAGGCTGCAGGCCTCCCACACTATTGAGCATGTCTTCAATGTATATATGACAATTGGTGATTTAAGGAGAGCACTTTGGGGCAGTGATGGGGCAAAGCTCAACTAAACCCTTTTGACACATCAGCCAATATGCTAAGATGCAACACATCTGGAACCACTTTCTTCAACATCTTGGATGTTTGTCAGTTGGAGTATGTAGAAGAAAAGTGTAGTAGAAATTAGACATTACAGCAGAAGTTAAACAGTTTCCCTCAAAACCTCATCGGCAGGTCAGCTTCTTTCATCTATGATCCTACACTGTTGAATTAAATTCCACAAAATATAAGGGATATAAACTCAATTTACACTTTTAAAAACGAGCTATGTATTTAATTTTGCTTTTAACAAGCTTTTTTTAAACTTTTATTTTCGTTCTGGCATTTTATCCTATTGGGAAGTACTTTGAACTGCATCATTTATATGAAAAATGCTCTGAAATAAGTTGTTATTGTGAATGCTCGTCAGGTTGGTCAGCAGTTCTGGAGGGAGAAACGGGCAGTATTTCATGTCACCTTCCTCTGTGTATGCAGTGTTACCCGTACTGGGTAGAATCAGAATTGGGTTTAATATCGCTAGCGTATGTTGCAGTAACAGTCTGCGGGAAGAACTCAGCGGGTTGCGCAATATCTGTGGGAAGAAAGGAATTGTTGACGTTTTGGGTCAAGCCTACACTGTTTTATTCTGGTAATTCATTAGAGACTGGCGATAGGCGTGAGTTATTTTAGAAATCGAACCTGCTCAGAAATACCACATGCCCGAGTAGCTGCCACACCAAGCTGTTATGCACCTGGAAGGGATGGTTTCTCTGGTGAGGGGATATTTTGGTGCCCAGCACTGGGGGTAACTCCCTGGCTGTCTGTTGAAATGGCACAGTGGCAGTCTGTCATGCTGCTCATGAGGAGAGATGGGGTCTATTTATTTACTTGGAGATGCTCCGCAGCAGAACAGACTCTTAGTGCCCATCAATCTGCTCTGCATAGCAACTCACGTATTTAATGCCAGACAAATTCCAGGGCAATTTACAATGACCCTAGCCAGCCGATCAGACTGTGGGAGGAAACGGGAGCGTCTGGAGGAAACTGGAGCACCCAGAAAAAAACCACAGGGTTCATGGGGAGAACATTCAGTCTTCTTCCAGATGGTGCCAGAATTGAACTTCAAGCTCTGGTACACCACAGGTGGTTAGCACAATGCTGTTACAGCTAAACTACTCTTTTCTAAGTTGGCCTCATGAACGATGCAGTTGTCCTGCAGATGTGCTCAGAAGTGTCGGTGAGCATCCAAACTCTGGAGATGGACTGAACACAATGTTGATCCTTAACATTTGAGAGCAGTGCAGAGACTGGCTCTGGATTGTGACTCCATGAAGCATAGACTCGAGTCACGGTTGAATGATATTTATGCACTTGGGATTCCTCTGTGATTCAGCTTTCAAATGTGCTTGGCACTGAAAGCAGGATTTCTCTTTTAACTCTGAATTCTTCAAATTTTAATTAATTGTGACCTTTCTTGACATTATTTTCCCTCCAATATTAACAAATTATAAATATTTTAATACCAGTTTATGGAGCATTTGATTGGGGGTAGCGGTCAAGAGTAGAACGTGTAACACTAGAGTGCAGGAACAGGCCCTTCAGCCCACAATGTTGTGCTGAACTAATTGAATTAGTAATCAAATGGCTAACTAATCTCTTCTGCCTACACAATGCTTTCTATTCATGTACCTATGGAAATGTCTCAAGTGTAATCTTTCTGCATCTACCACCACCCTAGACAGTGCAATCCTGCACCCACCAATCTGTTTTATTTTAAAAAAACAATCCTTGCCCCTCGCATCTCCTTTGAAATTAGCTTCTCTCACCTTAAACACATACCCTCTGATATTAGACATTTCAATCCTTGGGAAAAGATACTGTCTATCTACTCTTATCTATGGTACTCATCTTGTAAACCTCTGTCAGATCTCCCTGCGAACTCCGCCGTTCCAGAGAAAACAGCCCAAATTTATCCAACATTCTAATCCAGGCAGCATCATGGTAAACCTCTTCTACAGAGAAGTGGGTTTCCTTTCAGCTACCTTTTCATTTAGAATGGTGTCTAATGAGAGTAATGAACTTATCAAGAATTGTTACTGAATAGCAGAGTTGGACAAACTGCAAGAGGCCATCAAAGCCAGGATATTTTCAGCAGTGTTTAGTGAAGTATCGAGATTAAATGATGAAGGCCTTTTGCTGCAAATCAGAAAGAATGCATTTAACCCTACAGAACCATTAATCTGTGAAGCTCCTATGCGATGGAGGGAATGGAAGGGCCGCTGCAGAGGGTTGTGAACTCTGCCAGTTCCATCGTGGGCACTAGTCTCCCCAGCATCCAGGACAGCTTCAAAAGACAATGCCTCAAAAAGGTGGCATCCATCATTAAGTACCCCTATTATCCAGGACAAGCCCTCTTTTCATTGCTGCCATCAAGGAGGGGTACAGGAGCCTGAAGACACATACTCAGTATTTTAGGATCAGCTTCTTTCCATCTCTTATGAGATTTCTGAACGGACATTGAACCAACCCATGAACACTACCTCACTATTTTTGCACTACTCATTTTTTTTAGATACTTTGATCCCAATGGAAATTACTGTGTCACAGTAGCATTATAAGTGCACAGATATACAAATATTAGAGAAGTAAAAAAGAATAAGTTAGCTCAAACAGTCTTTAACAGGAGGGGGTGTCACTCCCCCAACTATAGATTGACTCGTTACAGAGCCTGATGTCCGAGGGTAAGAATGACCACTTTGGAGCACCGCAGTTCTCTTGGACTGTAACTGAAAGTGCTCCTCTTTTCAGCCAAGGCAGCATACGGAGGGTGAGAAACATTGTCCAGAATTGCCAGGATTTCCTGTAGGGTCCTTTGTTCTACCAGTGTGTCCTATTTGACTCCTATAACAGAGCCAGCCTTCCCAATCAGTTTATTGAGCCTGTTGGCATCACCCGTGTTGATGCCATTGCCCCAGCACACCACTGCATAGAAGATTGTACTGGCAACAACAGACTGGTAAAACATGAGGGAGGGGCTTCCATACTCCAAAGGACCTCATTCTCCTCAGGACATAGAAGTGACTCTGGCCCTTGTACACAGCCTCTGTGTTGGTGCTTCACTCAAGTCTGTCATCCAGATGCAGCCCCAGGTACTTGTAGGTCCTCACCACATCCACATCCTCACTATCAATAATAACAGGGAGCAGTGCAGGCTTAGACTTCCTGAAGCCCATCACCATCTCCTCTGTCTTACTGATGTTGAGTTGCAGATGATTTAGCTTGCACCATTTGACAAAGTCCTCCAGCAGGGCCCTGTATGCATCCTCCCAACCTCCCTTTATACACCCAACTATTGCTGAGTCATCAGAGAATTTCTGCAGATGACATGACTCAGTGTTGTATCTAAAGGGTAAACAGGAAGGGAGCCAATGCAGTCCCCTGTGGGGCCCCCGTGCTGCTTATGGCCATGTCTGACACACAGCTCTGAAGCTGCACAAACTGTGGACTGCCAGTCAGGTTACTGTTATCCAGGATACAATGGAAGTGCAGCCTGCATTGAACATATATTTCTTGTTGTAATTGATAGTTTTTATTATTACGTATTGCAAAGCACTGCTGCTGTAAAACCACAAATTTCATGACATATGTCAGTGAATATTAAACCTGATTCTGATGGACATTGCTGTAGTCTCAAGCCAGTGGTGCATTTTCAGTCATTTGCCCCTTGAGAAAGTAGGGGGTTCTGCTTGAAGGACTTGGATAGATTAGGAGAATGGGCAAAGTGTCAGATGGAATATAGTGTAGGGAAGTGTATGGTAGAATGCATAAGTGCGTAGACTGTTTTGAAAACGGGCAATCAATTCAGAAATTGGAGGTGCAAAGGAACTTGGGAGTCCTCGTGCAAGATTCCCTAGAGGTTAAGTTGGTGGTAAGAAAAGCAAATGTAATATTAGCATTCATTTCAAGAGGAATAGAATATAAAAGCAAGGATGTAATAGAAACAGAGAAAACCTACAGCACAATTCCGGCTCTTCGGCCCAGAATGCTGTGCCAAACATGTACGTACTTCAGAAATTGCCTAGGGTTACCCATAGCCCTCTATTTTTCTAAGCTCCATCTTTCTTTCTCTTTCATAAGTTTTATAAACTCATAAGGCAAACAATAAATTTCTGTTAAATAGCTGGCTTAAGCCAAAATGGGATTTAATTTTTCTAAAGGTAGGCTCAGTAGATTTAATTTAAATAAAGGTTATAAATTGATTTTAATGCTATTTACAACATGAACATTTGTTGACAATGCTGAATAATAAAGTTACTAAAAACCATAAGCCAAAGCCTGAGACACAATTCTATACAAGACTTTGCAAAAACATTTTCTTACTAAATTACATAATCAGGCCATGTTGGGACTTTATAAAGGATTTGTCAAAATGCACTTGGAGTACTGTGTGCAGTTTTGGGCCTCATCTAGGAATGATGTGCTCGCATCAGAGAGAATCCAGAGGAGGTTCACGAATGATCCTGGGAATGAAGGGTTGATGCATGTGGAGTGTTTGGCTGAGGGCCTGTACTCGCTGGAGGTTTGGAAGAATAAGGGGGTGTCTCACTGAAACCCATAGAATATTGAAGGGTCCAGATAGAGTGGACGTGGAGAGGATATTTCCATTAGTCCATTGGTCTAGGAGCAAAGGGTGCAGCTGCAGAAGAGAAGGTTGTCCCTTTAGAACAATTCCTCCTCATCTTTTCTTTAGCCAGAGGGTGGTGAATCTGTGGAATTCATCGACACAGGTCGCTATGGAGGCCAAGACATTTGGGTGCATTTAAAGTGGATGTTGATAGGTTCTTGATTCGTAATGGCCTCAAAGGTTATGGGGAGGAGGCAGGAGAATGGAGTTGATCGAATGCAGAGCAAACTTGATGGGTCGAATGACCTAATTCTCCTATGTATTATGCAGTAATTGAGCAGTTTCCTCTGATGTCCATTCATGTAACTCATGGCTGTGTTTACTGATGGGGACAATTGAAAATCTTCCCTCGGCTTTAATAGGTCTTATTTGAAGAACTCCCTGTCTCTTCCAGAATTCCCGCCTCACCTATCCACCATTACCAGCTCTGAGCAAAGGTGATGCAATGCCTTGAGATCCTGCTGTGCACAGGGCATGTAGTTAAGTTGAGAGGGGGGTCATTTCAAAGAAGATGCAAGGGACAAGGTTTTTACAGTGGTGGGTGCCTGGAATGCACTGTCTGGGGTGGTGATAGAGGCAGAAATATTAGGGACTTTTTAGAGATATTTAGATAGGCACATGAATGTGAGGAAAATGGAAGGATACGTACATTGTGTATGCAGAAGAGATGAGTTTAGTTAGCTATTTGATTACTAATTTAATTGTTCCAGCACAATATTGTGGGCTGAAGGACCAGTTCCCGTTCTATACTGTTCTATATTAACAGCTACCAGATTTTCTGCAGTGTTAAAGGCCTCAGTAACTGTAAAGTCATTTACTTTGTACAGTTTTGGACTTGTTCATCTTGATGCTTCCTGGTAGAATCTGGTGGCACAGATGAAAAGCATTTGGCCCATTGTGTCCTTTCTAGTTGAGGATTGTTGCTATCTCCTACTCCTTACACCTGGTGACTCCCAACACTTTATTGTTTCTGATGTTTTAGATGCCACAAGGGTTTGCAGCTGCTGCTCTTCCAGGCAATGAATTCCCGACCCCTGCTCCCTAACTGAGGTAATTTCTCCTCTTCTCCCAGCGGATTCTTTTTCAAACCTGACTCCTTGCCCGTTGGCCGTCTGTACGGACACTGCTGGAAGCCTGCGCTCATTGAAGAAGATGGAGAGGGGGTTAAAAGCTGACCTGTGTTGCTCTTGTAGAAATACTGTTCTTTCTGTTTAGTAGGAATTGATCCAACAAGTAAACAAAGAATCCTTGAACAAAGCTGGAAAAGGGGTTCATTTACCTTCAATGTAGAGAGTTGATAATTGGAATTGATTGCCACATGATTAACTTGTGCCTTGTTCATAGAACATAGAGTACAGCACAGGAACAGGCCCTTCAGCCCACAATGTTGTGCTGAACCAGTGAAATTAGTCATCAAATGGCCAGCTAAACTAATCCCCTCCTGCCTACACGATGTCCAATCCCTCCATTTTCCTCACATTCATGTGCCTATCTAAATGTGTCTTAAAAGTCTGGAATGTATGCTCCTCTACAAGACCCCATGCAGTGCATTCCAGGTACCCACCACTCTGTTTATTTTAAAAAAAAAGTCCTGTCTCTCTTGAGTAGTCAGAGTTATTAGCCCTGAGCTGAACCCCTGAACCTGGAGGACTGGTGAACCACTCTTGGTCTGACTTCTGCCCTTTGACCCTCCCATGGAATGGGTGACCTTCCCAAGAGCAAAGCACAAGGCCCTGACTCCAGCCAACATAGATCTCTAGGTCATTGAGGCATGCAACACTCCAAGCTCTACAACAAAGTTGTGGTCCACTTGGAGGATTAGACTTTTCTAGACACATTCTCTACTCGGTCCTAGTATTATAAGCTTCTATCAGCCTCTGCTGCTCCAGAGAAAGCAACCCAAGTTTGTCCACCCTCATGCCCTCTAATCCAGAGCAGCCTCCTGGTAAAGCTGTGCACCATCTCCTGGGGTAAATTTCAGAATAGGTTTTCCAGCTTGACAGAGGAATTAATAGCAGGATTTTTAAGTGTGGAGGAACAGAGAGATCTTGATGTCCATGACTATAGATTCCTCAGAGTTGCTGCATAAGCTGATAATGTGGTTCAGAAGGTGTATGGTGTGTTGGCCTTCGTTAGTCGGGGGATTGAATTCAAGAGCCATGAGGTAATATTACAGCTCTATAAAATCCTGGTTAGACCACACTCGGAGTATTGTGTTCCCTCTGGATGCCTCTTTATAGGAAGGATGTGGAAGCTTTTGGGAGGGTGCAGAGGTGATTTACCAGGATGTTGCCTGGATTAGAGAGCATGTCCTATGGGGAAAGATTGAGCAAGCTCGGGCTTTCTCTTTGGAGTGAAAGGTGATAGGAGGTGACTTGATGTGTATAAGATTGAGAGGAATAAACAGAGTACGAGAGGAATAAACAGAGTACGAGAGAGCATAATATTAAGGTAATTGCAGGAAAGTATAGGGAGTAGATGTCAGAAGTAGGTTGTTTTTTAGAGTGGTGAATGCATGGAACTCACTGTTCCAGTGGTGCTACAGGCAGATACAAACCCCATTTCCAGAAAAGTTGGGATATTTTCCAAAATGCAATAAAAACAAAAATCTGTGACATGTTAGTTCACATATTTAACTGACAAAAGTGCAAAGAAAAGATTTTCAATAGTTTTACTGACCAACTTAATTGTATTTTGTAAATATACACAAATTTAGAATTTGATGGCTGTAACACACTCAACAAAAGTTGGGACAGAGTTAAAATAAGATTGGAAAGTGCACAGAATATTCAAGTAACACCGGTTTGGAAGACTCCACATTAAGCAGGCTAATTGGTAGCAGGTGAGCTATCATGACTGGGTTTAAAGGTAGCGTCCATCAAAGCTCAGTCTTTGCAAGCAAGGATGGGTCGTGGCTCACCCCTTTGTGCCAAAATTCGTGAGAGAATTGTTAGTCAGTTCAAAAGGAACATTTCTCAACGCAAGATCGGGAGTGCTTCGGAAAACCATTGTCACTCAATACAGTCTGTCTTTCATCCAGAAATGCAACTTGAAACTGTATTACGCAAGGAGGAAGCCATACATCAACTCTATGCAGAAACGCCGGCGAGTTCTCTGGGCCCGAGCTCATCTCAGATGGACCGAAAGACTGTGGAACCATGTGCTGTGGTCAGATGAGTCCACATTTCAGCTAGTTTTCGGAAAAAACGGGCATCGAGTTCTCCGTGCCAAAGATGAAAAGGACCATCCAGATTCTTATCAGCGAAAGGTGCAAAAGCCAGCATCTCTGATGGTATGGGGGTGCATCAGTGCCCATGGCATAGGTGAGTTGCATGTATGTGAAGGTACCATTGACTCTGAGGCGTATATTAGGATTTTAGAGAGACATATGTTGCCATCAAGGCGACGTCTCTTCCCGGGACGTCCATGCTTATTTCAGCAGGACAATGCCAGGCCACATTCTGCATGGGCTACAACAGCGTGGCTTTGTAGACAGAGCGTATGTGCTTGACTGGCCTGCTGCCAGTCCAGATCTATCTCCTATTGAAAATGTATGGCGCATCATGAAGAGGAGAATCAGACAACGGAGACCACGGACTGTTGAGCAGCTGAAGTCTTATATCAAGCAAGAATGGACAAAATTTCCAATTGCAAATCTACTACAATTAGTATCCTCAGTTCCAAAATGATTAATAAGTGTTATTAAAAGGAAAGGTGATGTAACACAATGGTAAACATGCCTCTGTCCCAACTTTTGTTGAGTGTGTTGTAGCCATCAAATTCTAAATTTGTGTATGTTTACAAAATACAATTAAGTTGGTCAGTAAAATTGTTGAGAATCTTTTCTTTGTACTTTTGTCAGTTAAGTAAAGGTTCATGTGAATTAACATATCACAGATTTTTGTTTTTATTGCATTTTGGAAAATATCCCAACTTTTCTGGAAATGGGGTTTGTACATTAGGAGCATTTAAGAGACTCCTAGATGCAGTAGGCACGTGGATGATAGAAAAAAATGGAGGGCTCTGTGAGAGGGAAGGGCAAGATTGAACTTGGAATAGGTTAGAAGTAGGTTAAGAGATTGAAACAACATCATGAGCTGAAGGGCCTATTCTTTTCTCTGTTCTCTAAAAGAGTTGTATTGAAAGCAAAACCTGTCAGCTGGTTCTGATACAGTGGAGAATAACCCATCGTCAACCACCAAGAGAGGAAATTACCCTTGAAAAAAGATGTAGTGCTTTCCTGGTGTGTATGACAAATGAACTTTTCTCGGGCTTCCAGCCAGGTTCAGGTATCAATGACAAACTCTGCCATCTTCATCAAGGATGATGCTTGGGCATGTCTAGTCCAGTGGTGTTTATACCCCTGTCGTCCGTCCTGTCTCAGTGGTGAGTCCTCACCCAATCAGGTTTCTGTTGTCCCACCTTGTTCACAATCGAATTCCAGTTCTTAGAGTGAGATCTTCATCTTTGTCACCAGTTGATACACAGCTGACGCTGGCATTTACAGGATTCGTTGTGAATGCCAAGCAGCGCACATCGGCCAGACAGGAAGCACTGTGGAAACCTGTATCAAGGAGCACAAGAGTATCAGTTTTGGATTCCTGGAGAAATCAGCAATAGCAAAACAAGAACATTGCAATAGCCATAGGATTGACTTTGGCACAAAATCACTGTGCCACACCAATGGCCTTTGGGACTGCCTGGTGAAGAAAGACATTGAAATAAAACTAGAGGATAAGAATTTTCATGAAGATGAAGGTCTTGCTTTAAGTAAGAGCTGGAATTCAATTGTAAACAAGGTGAAAGAATGGAAATATATATACCCACCCCGTTGGAGCAGACATGCCTGTTGCACTTGAATCTGAGGGGGACCAATATCCTGGCTGGAAGGTTTGCTTAGGCTATTGGGAGAGTTTAAACTAGAATTGTTAGGGGGTGGGAACTGAACTGAAGTGACGGAGGAAAGGGAGGTTGGCTCACACTTTGAGAAAGCTTGGAGACAGTGCAAGACGGAGGATAGGCAGGTGATAGAGAAGGGATATGGTCAGACCGATGATTTGAGATGTGTCTATTTTAATGCAAGAAGCATCATGAACAAAGGGGATGAGCTTAGAGTGTGGGTCAGTACTTGGAGCTATGATGTTGTGGCCATTACAGAGACTTGGATGGCTCAGGGGCAGGAATGGTTACTTGAGTGCCAGGCTTTAGATGTTTTAGAAAGGACAGGGAGGGAGGCAAAAGAGGTGGGGGCGTGGCACTGCTGATCAGAGATAGCGTCACGGCTGCAGAAAAAGAAGAAGTCATAGAGGGATTGTCTACGGAGTCTCTGTGGCTGTAAGTTAGGAACAGGAAGGGGTCAATAACTCTACTGGGTGGTTTTTTTTATATATAGACCTCCCAATAGTAACAGGGATATCGAGGAGCAGATAGGAAGACAGATTCTGGAAAGGTGTAATAATAACAGGGTTGTTGTGGGAGGTTTTAATTTCCCAAAAATTGATTGACATCTCCCTAGAGCAAGGAGTTTAGATGGGGTGGAGTTTGTTAGGTGTGGTCAGGAAGGTTTCTTAGCACAATATGTAGATAAGCCTAAAAGAGGAGAGGCTGTTCTTAATCTGGTATTGGGAAATGAACCTGGTCAGGTGTCAGGTCTCTCAGTGGGAAAGCATTTTGGAGATAGAATTGTGATCACTTTCTCCTTTCTCATAGCATTGCAGAGGGTTAGGAACAGGCAAGTTAAGAAGGCATTTAATTAGAGTAAAGGGAAATATGAAGCTATCAGGCAGGAACTAGAAAGCATAAATTGGGAACAGATGTTCTCAGAGAAATGTACGATAGAAATGTGGCAAATGCTCAGGGGATATTTGTGTGGCGTTCTGCATAGGTATGTTATAGTGAGACAAGGAAAGGATTTTAAGGTACTGGAACCGTGGTGTACAAGGACTGTTGTAAATCTAGTCAAGAAGAAAAGAAAACCTTACGAAAGGTTCAAAAAAACTAGGTAATGATAAAGATCTAGAAGATTAAGGCTAGCAGGAAGGAGCTTACGAATGAAATTAGGAGAGCCAGAAGGGGCCATGAGAAGGCCTTGGTGAGCAGGATTAAGGAAAACCCCAAGGCATTCTACAAGTATGTGAAGAGCAAGAGGATAGGATGTGAGAGAATAGTACCAATCAAGTGTGACAGTGGAAAATTGCGTATGGAATCAGAGGAGATAGCTGAGGTACTTAATGAATACTTTGCTTCAGTATTCACTACGGAAAAGGATCTTGGTGATTGTAGGGATGACTTACAGTGGATTGAAAAGCTTGAGCATATAGACATTAAGAGAGAGGATGTGCTGGAACTTTTGGAAAGCATCAAGTTGGATAAGTTTCCGGGACCGGACGAGATGTACCCAGGCTACTGTAGGAGGCGAGGGAGGAGATTGCTGAGCCTCTGGCAATGATCTTTGTATCATCAATGAGGACAGAAGAGGTTCCAGAGGATTGCAGATGTTGTTCCCTTATTGAAGAAAGGAAATCGGGATAGCCCAGGAAATTATAGACCAGTGAGTCTTACTTCAGTGGTTGGTAAATTGGAGAAGATCCTGAGAGGCAGGATTTATGAACATTTGGAGTGGTATAATATGATTAGGAATAGTCAGCATGGCTTTGTCAAAGGCAGGTCATGCCTTACGAGCCTGATTGAATATTTTTGAGGATGTGACTAAACACGTTGATGAAGGTAGAGCAGTAGATGTAGTGTATATGGATTTCAGCAAGGCATTTGATAAGGTACCCCAAGCAAGGCTTATTGTGAAAGTAAGGAGGCATAGGATTCATGGGGACCTTGCTTTGTGGATCCAGAATTGGCTTGCCCACAGAAGGCAAAGAGTGGTTGTAGACGGGTCATATTCTGCTTGGAGATCGGTGACCAGTGGTGTGCCTCAGGGATCTGTTCTGGGGCCCCTTCTCTTCCTGATGTTTATAAATAACCTGGATGAGGAAGTGGAGGAATGGGTTAGTAAATTTGCTGATGACACAAAGGTTGGGGGTGTTGTGGACAGTGTTGGAGGGTTGTCAAGAGGTTACAGCGGGACATCGATAGGATGCAAAACTTGGCTGAGAAGTGGCAGATGGAATTCAACCCAAATAAGTGTGACGTGGTTTATTTTGGTAGGTCAAATATGATGGCAAAATATAGCATTAATGGTAAGGCTCTTGGCAGTGTGGAGGATCAGAGGGATCTTGGGATTCGAGTCCATAGGACACTCAAAATTGCTGCGCAGGTTGACTCTGTGGTTAAGGCGGCATATGGTGTATTGGCCTTCATCAATCGTGGGATTGAGTTTAGGAGTCGAGAGATAATGTTGCCGCTATATAGGACCCTGGTCAGACCCCACTTGGAGTACTGTGCTCATTTTTGGTCGCCTCACTGCAGGAAGGATGTGGAAACTATAGAAAAGGTGCAGAGGAGATTTACAAGGATGTTCGCTGGATTGGGGAGCCTTCCTTATGAGAATAGGTTTAGTGAACTTGGCCTTTTCTCCTTGGAGTGATGGAAGATGAGAGGTGACCTGATAGAGGTGTATAAGATGATGAGAGGCATTGATTGTGTGGATAGTCAGAGGCTTTTTCCCAGGGCTGAAATGGCTATCATGCGGACATAGTTTTAAGGTGCTTGGAAGTCGTACAGAGTAGATGTCGGGTAAGTTTTTTTTATGCAGACAGTGATGAGTACATGAATGGGCTGCCAGCGACTCTGCTGGAGGCAGATACGATAGGGTATTTAAGAGACTCCTGGATAGGTACATGCGTCTTAGAAAAGTAGAGAGCTATGGGTAACCCCTGTTAAGTAAGTACATGTTCGGCACAGCATTGTGGACCGAGCAGCCTATAATTGTGCTGTAGGTTTTCTGTGTTTCTATGTTCATATACCTAGGCATCATCCCTGATGAAGATGGCAGTTTGTGTCATCAAAACATTGGTTAAAATCGATACCTGTATCTGGCTGGAAGCATGCTTATTCAATCTGGAGTTGACTTTTCAAAGGCCATTTTTAAAATAAGTTTATAAAAATATGCTGCAGGGGCAGATAACTCCTTGTCTAATATTCTTAATGTTGATTAAATTTGCCCTTTCTCCACAAGGCGCACCTTTGAAGAGTCAGTTTTCCTTGTGTAGTTTGACCACAAAGGACCACATCCTGTCTTTTACAACTGCTGGATCTCCGCCCACAATTGTCAGACCTTTTGATGTAATGTTTAGGAAAATGAACTCCATTAATCAAAGGGACTTTATTTGCAATGAACATTTATGTATATCAGAGATTTGCTGTGGTCAGTTGGTCAGAGTGTGACATGCAACAAAAAAACATTCAACAATTTCAACTAACAGTTACACAATCTTAAATTGTATTTAATTTTAAAGAAAGCTAATTAAGTGGGCAGTTAATGGACGGATACAGAATAAATGTGACAGATATAGAAAACAAAACCCTACAAAAGGTAGCAGATCCATCCCAGTACATCACTGGTAAAGCCCTCCCAACTATTGAGCCCATCTACTTGAAACACTGTCATCGGAAAGCAGCATTCATTATCAGGGATCCTCACCACCCAGGCCATGCTCTTTTCTCGCTGCTGCCATCAGGTAGAAGGTACAGGAGCCTCAGGACTCACACCACCAGGTTCAACAGTAATTACTACCCCTCAATCATCAGGCTGTTGAACGAGGGGATAACTAATCTCACTTGCCCTATCATTGAAATGTTCCCACAACAATTGATCTCACTTCGGGACTCTTGATCTTTATTGCTATGTATTTATATTTGCATTTACACATTTTGTTGTCTTCTGCACTCTGGTTGATCTTTCATTGATCCTGTTAATATTCTAGAGATTTGCTGAATATGCCCACAGGCAAATGAATCTCAGGTTTGTATACAGTGACATATGTACATTGTTAATAAAATTTACTTTGTGCTTTGAAATGTACATAAATACCAGCATGTATTTACGATGTAAGCAGCATTGTAAAAAATGGTTTAAGATGCAGAGATGGGAGTAATAGAGGGATGGTTGGGTCAAAATAGAATGGTTGATCAGATTAGCAGCTGTGTTAGATCAACCCATGTGTGAAGATGATGCTCAGGAACAAAGAGTAAAGTGTTGGAGCAGAGTGACCTCTTCAATAGGAATCTTGGAGATGAGCTCTTCCCCAGTGTGAAGAATGGCTATCTGGTTAATTGAGCATTGTAAATTCTTCCCTGGTTAGGGTTAGGATTAATCGGGGTTGTTGGGGCTACTCCGGAAGAGCCTACATACTCTGTGCTGTATCACTAAGTGAATAAATATACTCTGATTCTATCTTATTGCAATGCACAGAAGAGGCTAGATGCCATCAGGATGTTTCCTGTGGTTGAGAATTCCAGGACTTTGTGGGGGGGGGGGCTTTTTTTCAAAATAAGGTGTCACCTTTTGCATTTGAAGTTGAGGGGGAATTTCTTCTCTGAGTATTCTGGGCCTTTGGTATTGTGTGCTTCAGAGAGCTATTATGGCAGAGTCATTAAATATAGTGGATTCCATTTCACTGGGTCAGCGGCTAATCAGAGCAACCATTTATTTGGGATGACTGAAAGAACAAAAACTAATCAGAAATGGTTGGGATTCCCTTCGTTTATTCGGCGCACTATGCCATGCAATTGGGACAGGAGACTGTTGCCAAACAGTTTCTAACTGGCGTCAGTTGCGAGCACTTGTGTGGTCACTAAACACAACACTGCTCAGAGCGATTAGTAATTAAATAGCGTCATTTCTGTGTGTGTTCAAAAAGTGACTTTTGTCACTGATACTTGGTGGGAAATAAGCAGTGAGACAATTCAAAATGGTTTTGCTCACTGCGGTTTCATGCATCCAGAATTAGAGATGCCAAAAACAGCCAGGAGTGAAAATGAAACAATTTCACATCAAGTTAGGAACTAAGAATTTGAGGGTATTGACAATAGTTTTGAATTTTACAATGAAAATGAAGATTTAGAGGATGTAATCATCAAAAGCATTGTATGAAGGCAGTCCATAATCTGCACTAGGTGTCTGCATTGATCTTGTTCATTTACTGTCAATCATGAATACACGGCAACATAGACTGGGTGAATTCCTCTGTTGATAACTGTTAGGAACTAATACAGCTTTATAGTACTGTATTAGGGTTGGTAGTGTTCTAATTTGTTCTGTATTTCAATTAAATACATAACTTGCTACTCATTTAAACCATAATTTGTCTTTTTTATACCATTTTATTTCCATGAAGCTTTGATTAATTGGGGCAGCCACTGAATTGATCCGAAATGTACTGGTCCTGATGTGACCCAGGTAACCAATTCACTGTATATTTAAAGGTGTGATGGACAGAATTTTGGACAAAGGAAGGTCAGTGTGTGTGTGTGGTGGACAGGTAGCAATGTGAAGCTGAAGTGATGGCGAAATCACCTGTGATACTATTGACTACAAGAACAGGCTTGGGTTCAGGGGCCATATGCCCTCACCAAGCTTTTTAAAAATATTTTCTTAACTTCTGTTTTCCATCAAGACCCTTCTACCAAAGTTAATTTGATGTATAGGAAGACAAATTGAACTTGGAAAGTACGATGCCAAAACACCACACGGGGTTATTCAGAAAGCAGTATGAATATTTTCCGGAGGAAAGGTTTTCGAGAGGTCAGCTAGCAATGAAAGCAATGGAACAGTCACTTTTTACAAAAGGTCTAGTTTAATGGGCACTACACATTCCAGATTTAAATGGCTCTCTTGGAAGTTTCAGTGTTGCTCCAGTTTTAAACCTTGAACTTGATTCCATCCTGCTTTCAGGAATTTTTTTTTTGCTTTGCCTTGAAACTCGTGCCAAAGTTGTTTGATTGGCTGCGGTATTCAGCTGTAGAAGTACAGTGATTTCCTGCAAGCAGCCGCACCGATGATATCCGTACTGCATGAGCCTCTGGAAAAAACTCAGAACAAACAGAGGCGAGTGTGGCTCACTGGCTGGATACTTCGTTGGTTTATTTCAGGAAATCTGAAAGCAAAGCGTTCTGGACCAATTCAAACGGCAGCTTAACATCTTTTGCCCCTCTGTGACTTGTGGCGGCCCCATCCTCCCTGCTGACTTGATGGTTCTCAGCGAACGGGGAACGCGTGCAATCAGCAGGGGGCTTGATTTGTTATTTTTACTTGGCCATGGTGGTTGAAGTAGCCAGTGAACATTAATAAATTAATGTACATGACCAGGGACCTGGTGTTCCATTAGGACAAGGAACAAGACTGGGAAACTAAGCAGGTGACAGTGAGTGATTCTGCGCCGGGTTTGCAACTGTTCTGTCCTGCTGCTTGACCTTGGTTGTTTGATTGGGCGGCACACAGTAACACTTCACAGTGCCGGTGAGCGAGGTTCCATTAGTCGATTCCTGCTGCTGTCTTTAAGTTTTCCCCGTGATCTCAAGGCTTTGCTTGGAGTGCTCCAGCATCCTGCCATGCTCCAAAAGGTGGTGGTGACTCTGGAATTCATTGTCACAGAGGGCTGTGGAGGCCAAGTGTTAAGGCAGAGATTTGATAGCTGCTTGATTGGGAAAGGGTTACGGGGAGAAGGTGTGAGAATGGGGCTGAAGGACACGCGGGTTAGGGTTAGTGAGTTGTGGGCATGCTCTCTTGGTCTTTCGGGCTGCCCTGGCACATCCTTGGACTCTTGGTAGTTGATGCGAACAGTCAGTTTCACTGTTTCAACATACTTGTGACACATGAAGCTAATATGGAATACGTCAGTGATAATAAACTTGATTCTCATTTTAATCTTTAAAGCTAATCTAACTGCTGATGAGATCACCATCACTGTGTTACGCACTGCTCTTTCCCCAACTGCTCAGAATTTAAAACCTTTTCAATAGCTTTCTCTCCTCTATTCCCCCTCTGACATTTTATCTTTTCTCACCTGCCTGTCACTTCTCCCTGGGTTGTCCCCCGCCTGCCTTTCCTGCCCACCTGCATTCACCCATCTGCCTTGGCCTACGCTGATCCCTGCTTGTGGCGTGGTTTTTCTCCCCCCGGAAGGTGTCTTGCTTCCCTCGTCTCCCATCAGGCACGCAGGTGGCCATTTCTCAGCTTGCAAGCACAAGTGAACACAGATGGGGCTTGTCCTGGAGGTAAAATTAATACTACCATTCCCCCCCCCCCCGAACCTGAGGGTCTGAAACTTTGTTTGTGGCCTAGCTGACTTGACACAGTTGGGTCCTGTCAGGCAGACAAGCTCCTGCAGATTTGCTTATGCTTTCACTGAAGAGAATACATACGGCAGTGTTGCTGAGAATGCAAAAATTTGACATAAGCCAAGCCTCTGCCTGTTTAGTAACTGGACAGGAAAGCTTTAGAGGGAATTGAACTGAATACTGTCAAATGGGCCTAGCTTGGAACATAAAACAGCACAGCAGAGAAAGTCCTTTTAGCCCATGATGTTATGCAGAACTAATTCAAGATTAAGATTCAAGATCAAGATTAAGTTTCTTTATCATGTGTTCATCAAAACACTGAGGTCAGAACTTTTTTCCTTGGAACGTAGAAAACCAAGGAGATTTGATAGAGGTATACAAAATCATAAGTGGTATAGATAGGGTAAATGCACATCGGCTTTTTCCACTGAGTTTGGGTGGGACTACAACCAGAAGTCATAGGTTAAGGGTGAAAGGTAAAATGTTTAAGAGGAACATGACAGGAAACCTCTTCACTCAGAGGGCCGTGAGAGTGTGGAATGAGCTGCCAATGCAAGTGGCGCACGCAAGCTTGATTTTCAACATTTGAGGTTTGGATAGGTACATGGATTGTAGAGGTCTCGAGGGCTATGGTCCTGGTTCAGGTTGATGGGAATAGGCAGTTGACTAGATGGGCTGAAAGGCTTGTTTCTGTGCAGTACTTTTCTACGGCTCCAACTATGATACGTACAGTGAAAAGGGATTCTATTAACAACCAACACACCCAAGGATGTGCTTTGGATGATCTGTAAGTGTCGCTGCTCATTCCAGCGCCAACATAGCACGCCCACAATGCTCCGCAGAACAACACAGAACACAAAAAGCAACTAAACGATGACAACAGGAAAAACAAGGTCCGTGCCTCCTCCTCACCCGTGCACAGACACAATCCTTTAACCCCAGGATAGACCTTGGTCACAGGCATGTAGACGCTGGCTGTTGACTTCCCCAGTGGATCTGCAGACCCACTTCAGCCAACAGGCTTCAATTTCCAGAGTTCTGATTCAGCTGCCAGACCTCAATTCTCAGTGTCAATCCCAGGACATTTAATTAGCTGGTAATTAAATGGCTAACTACACTAACCCCTTTCTGCCTACATAATGTCTATATACCTCTATTCTCTGCATTTTCTTGAGTCTCCTAAATGCCTTTATTGTATCTGCCTCCACTACCACCTCCTGGCAGCACATTCCTGTCACCCACCAATGAGGCTGTAGGTTGGTTGGGGTTCATTGTGGATACTGCACCCTAGCTGTCCACCTGATACGCAAGCCAGGACAGTATGATATGGAGAGCAAGCTGTTGCCCTTGCAGCAAGCTCCCCCTCTCCACGCATCTGATAAACCCAAAGGAACTGCAGAGACTGATGCATTTTGGCACCAGTGGTGTCTCAGGAGTTGCTAGTCAGCATTAAACTCAATGTAGTACTGCCTTAGGGTCTCCAGCTGTGGGTTTTTCCCTTTGGGGTTTACTCCCAAAGTCTTCCCCATGAGTGGGAGCAGAGGTTTGAGATCAGAGTTTTCCTTCCAAATGAGCTGACAACCACGGCTGACAAGCCCCATCTGCCCAAAGCAGCTGGTTTTAAGGCATCAGTAATCCACCTTTGCCCCTTCTCCTGTCAGTAGAAATGGTTCCGCTGAGCTTAGTAGCTAAGCCACACATGAAGACCAGGAGCGGGACTTGGTTGTCAGAGGCTATTTGAGACACGCACCTTTGGAAGCATTTAATAGGTAGTGGGAGCAGGATCCCGCTACCACCCCCCAGCTATAACAACCTTAAGGAACCAAGGCACCCAACACTCTTTTTTAAAATTAAAATAACATGCCCTGCCCATCTCTTTTGAATTTGCTCCCACTCACCTTAAATCTATGCCCTATGGTAATTAGAGATTTTGATCCTGGGTGAAAGATTCTGGCTGTCTACCCAATCTATGCCTCTCACAATCTTACATTTCTGCCAGGTCTTGCTTCAGCCTGTGCTACTAAAGAGAAAAGAAGCCAAGTTTATCCAGTCTCTCGTTATCACTTAGCTGGGCACTTTGGTCAGCACGGACGAGTTGGGTTGAAGGGCCAGTTCTCATATTCTGACTCTGACAGAAGGAAAAGTAATAGAAGGGCTGATCTTGGAAATGAGCGCACCTTGGTAATTGTCACAAATAATCTGATACAGTGAGCTTTTGTTTGCATGCCATCCAGACAGATTGGGTGTTTTACTGATAAAAGATCATATTTGAAACGTGTATGTTGAAACATGAAGTGAAATGTGTTGTTTGTGTCAACGCCCAACACTGTCCAAGCATCTCATGTGGACACGCTTCCAGTGCCAATATAGCATGCCCACAATTCAATAACCTTAGACATATGCTTTTGGGATGTGGGAGGAAACTGGAGCACACACGAGTTCCCATCCTAGGGTCCACTGACTGCTTGCTTAATGGTATTGGTCTATGGCACAAAGATTGGGTACAGCTGACAGAGTGAGCCCATACAGTGACAGGGAGAATGTACAAACTCCTTAAAGATTTTTTTAATTGCCCGTTACGCCACTGGTGTTTAGTGCAGTGATGAAGGTCTTCCATCTCTAACTGTCCTCGGCCATCTTCTCTGTTGTACCCCAGATGTGGTTAGGGTCCTCGTTTCTGCCTCTACAGTACGGCGCCAAGTTTTTGTTGGTCTCCCGCGTTTCCTCCTCCATTCAGGGATCCAGTGAAGTGCTGTGTTGATGATGGAGTTGGCCTCTTCTCATCACGTGCCCCATCCGTCTCCAACGTTTCCTGCTGATGATTGTGGCCGTGTCCGTAATGGGAATGGAATCCTGACCAGTGATGAAACTCTGTGCACGAGCGAACGGTGTTAGTACTAGCTGAAGCAAAACAATACCAGAATGTAGAATATAGTGTTTTGGCTGGGGAGAAAGCACATTGCAGATAGACAAATAAGGTGTAATGTTAAAATAAAAGCTAGCCTCAGCCCGAGGACATGTTTTTTTTTCGCATTAGTCCTGAACCCCACGTGTATCGTCAGAATATTTGGATTCAGGGTTTGTAAGCATGTTCGCTCACACTCTTAATCCGTGCGGACAGATACCCTGACCCTTCTTCCTCCTGCTCTCCCACACACTGAGCACTCGTGCTCACTTGCTGCATTACACAACGTTCTCTTCCTCTTGAAATGCAAAGCATCATCCTTTCCATTTGCAGCAACTTTAATCCTCGAGGCTAAAGTGATTCCTCCCTGTAGCAGCGAACTGTCAATAATCATCACTACTGCAGTCAGTGTACACAAAGAAAGCACATTAACTCCCTTCTCTTCCGTTTCTTCAGCAATTGATCAATTTCTTCAGCGTATGATCCTTTTAAAAAAAAAACAGTTTTCATTAAAATTTAACACGGTGTTGTGATTTCTCCTCTCATCCCAAAGTTGACACCATCACCCCACTTACTGACTACTTGTTGGAATATTTATGGTTCTTTTATCCTGTATAGTTCTGCCATAAGACCATCCTGCTGAGCATACAATAACCCTGTTAGCAGCTTGATGTTCAAGAATAGGCTCCTACCTTTGGAATTGACTCCCTGCTGCCTCTGTATAGATCTGAACCATCGCCCCTTGCTATGTTGTCTGAATAATTGCTGACTCTTTTTGTGTGAACCTTGCCAAACTCTAGTGTCCAAGAAATATTTTTCTGTGCTCAGCTCTAAGAAACTTTGCAGTTTGTACCCAGTCAAATATTTTTTTCGTAATCCTTCAAAACAAATAATGAAATTCTAACCTTGCCTTAACAATTCATTGATTGGATGAAATATTAGTATATATTTGAACCACTTAATAAAATGGAGAGCACCTTGCTCCTTTCAAATTGAGTTGTGAACTTGAAGTACATTTCCCACTCCCAGTATTTGACCCAGGGTCTCCCACCCTTTCTATCCCTCCCCCTCTCATTACCAGAACTCGTTACCCTCCTCCTCCCACCCATCTCCCACTGGATTTCTTCTTCCTTGAGTGATATTTCCTAATTCTTCCCCCATCTGGTTCCATCAGTCCATCATCCCTCCACCCATCTCCTTCGTCTCCACCCCAGTCTGGTTCCACCTCCCTAATCGAGGCATACACCACGGAGACAGGACCTTCGGCACAATTCATCCATGCTGACTGTTGCCTGGTGAGCTAGTCCTAGCTAAACTTCTCATATCCGTGTACTTAACTAGAAGGCATCTAAACTTTGCTGACGTACCTGACTTGCCCATTATTTAGAGTCATAGAAAAGTACAGCACAGAAGCAGGTTCTTTGGCCCATCTAGTCGATGTTGAACCATTCAAACTGCCTCTCCCATCGACCTGCACCGGGCCCACCTGGCAGCTCATTCTACATACTCACCACCCTTTTTGTGAAGAAGCTGCCCCTGAAGTCCATTGTAAATCTCTCGCCCTTAAACCTTTGCCCTCTTGTGTTTTTTTTTAGCAATGCTCCCTAGGGGTAAAAAGGCATTCACCCTATCCATGCTGCTCCTGATCTTGTATCAGGTCATCCTCAAATCACCTACGTTCCAGGAAATAAAACCCCTGACTCCACAACCTCACTCTGTAACTTAGGCTCCCAACTTGGGAAACATCTGGTAAATCTTCTCTAGTTTAATAACGTCTTTCCTTTAATATAATATCAGTGTTGTATGTCACACATGCGTCGAAACATTGAAACACGCAGTGAAATCATCACTTGCGTCAATAATCAACACAGTCCAAGGGTGTGCTGAGGACAGCCCACAAGTGTTGCCATGGTTCTGGCACCAACATGGTATGCTCACATCTTTGAAACCCTTTCTAAACCTAGACGTTTTTGGAAGGCGGGAGGAAAGCAGAGCGCCCAGAGGAAACCCATGCAGCCACTGGGAGTGCATAGAAACTTCTTGCAGGCAGTAACAGCATTGAAACGCAGCCACTGGCAGTGTTTAAGTGTTATGCCGGCCTCCACACAGCCATGCCACCCCTGTGGGGTGGCTGAATCCTGTCCATAGTGCTCCATTACTGCAAGGAGCGCTGCCACAAGAAAGCAGCATCCATTGTCATGGACGCCCACCATCCAGGCCAGGCTCTCTTCTAGCTGCTGCCAACAGGAGGGAGTTACAGGAGCCTTTGGACCCTCACCACCAGGTGCAGGAACAGTTATTACCCTCAACCATCAGGCTCTTGAATCAGTGTGGATATCTTCACTCACCTCAGTGCTGAACTGATCACTGAACACAACCTATGGACTCACTTTCAAGACTCTACTCGTGTTCTCAGTAATATTTATTTACTTATTTGTATTTGCACAGTTTGTCATTTACACACAGGTTGTTAATCTTTGTGGGCAGTTTTTTCTACTGTGAATGCCTACAAGAAAATGAATCCCAAGGTCTGTACTTTGATAAATATAGTTTGAATTTCTAAGGTGCGGCCTCAGAGGCAGTCACATACCAGCCGCTTGAGATGTCTTCTCCTTCTCGTGTGGTCCCGTGTATTTATCATCCGATCCCACCCTCACCCACCGGTCTGTTCAACCCCTCTCTTCTATTGTCACGCCACCCTTCCTCAGCCGTTTCAGCCCTGATGCAGGGTGTTGACTTGAAATGACAACCATCCCGGAGTCCTGACAGACCAAGTTACTAAAGTGTTTTTCTTTTATTTTTAGTCCAGATTCATACCTCAGCATTCCCTCCTGTCTCAGAAATTTCCATGAAAATTTAGAAAGGCTCTTCATTTTCAAGAATCTTTTATTCACTGCAAAACAGTGACCAGGGTCAGGGAGAAATGAAATGTTCATTGGCTGTCATTCAGGACCCCCATCAGCCAGGACGTGCCTCCTTATTACTGACATCAGGGAGGAGGTACGGGAGCCTGAAGACAGACCCTCGACGTTTCAGGGACAGCTTCTTCCGTCCACTATCAGTTTTCTGAATGAACAATGAACCCATGCATACTACTTGACAATTTTTTTCTTTTTTCAGTTACTTATTTCATTTATTTTTTAAATGTTTCTTTCTGTACCCTTTTTTTTATTGTGTTGCAATCCCCTACTGCTGCAAAACACCAAATTTCACAACATTTCCTATGAGATTAAACCTGATTCTGATTTTTGAATCGCTTACAAGTTCTGGAGATCATGAACAGCTCCAAGCAAGTATGAATTGCATAATAATTATAGGAATAATATTTTATCAAGCTGGGAAAATTTCCCCAGTGTGTTATAACGAGCACTTAAATATTATGAAGAATGATAGAGAGATTTGTCATCCCCTCCCACACTTGCATTAAAACTTGGGTATGTTATTCATGAGGCGATGAGTGGGGAATATCTCTGGCTGTGGTTCCTTTCTTTCTTGCTATCTTCCTCCCCCCTGCTTCAGATTGTTATTTTCAATTCTCTTTTTGTGTCCCTGTTGAGTGAGCAACGAGGCTGATCCAGCTGCGTCAGCACTCCAGCACCCTTGAGTTTTGGCAGACTTCAGGGAGCAGACAATCACAGGAAAGTGTTGCCTTGTGCTCCCATGGCCCTTGTGCTTCCAAACTATCATTTCAAGGTCCCTTCCCACATGGAGATACCACCAGCTCTTGCAGTCAACTATGTTTTAAATCAGTTGCAGAGGCAGACAGGCGTTCTCAGCTTGGGTTTGGACCAGCGACGAATAGTAATGACTCACACTGGATCTATAGTACAGGCCTCGTTTCAATCCCCCGCAGGTTATCTGGCCCTCGGTACAGTGATAAACATATGTTTGGTGGTAATTTGATTCTGTTGAACACATGTCCTGCTTCAGGGGCAAGGAATTGTTTACATTGGGTCTTAAACTAGACACCAGTCAGATCAATTCACCTGAAGTTAATTCGAAGTGATCTGCTCCAAGTTCCTAATATTTCCATTGTCCGTGCAGGGCCTGAAACTGGCTCAGTAATCCATCCACTCTTAAGACACTTCACAAACTGTTTACTGAATTACTAAACTACACTCAGTGACCATTTGATAGGTACGCGAGTCTTCTGCTGCTGTAGTCTGTCCACTACAAGGATCGACACATTGTGCCTTCTGTGATAATCTTCTACACACCACTGTTGTAACACATGGTTATTTGAGTTAGTGTCACCTTCCTATCACCTTGAACCAATCTGGCTATTCCCCTCTGACCTCTCTCATTATCAAGGCATTTTCACCCGCAGAACCACTGCTCAGTGGATATTTTTATTTTTTGTTCTTTGCACCATTTTCTGTAAACTCTAGAGACGCTGAACTCCTGGGATTTTCACACACAGTTTCTGAGGTACTCAAGCCACCCTGTCTGACACCAACAATCATTCCATGGTCAAGGTCACTTAGGTCACATTTCTTCCCCATTCTGATATTTGATCTGAACAACAACTGAACGGTGACCATGTCTGCGTGCTTTTGTGCATTGAGTTGCTGCCACTTGATTAGCTGATTAGATATTTGCGTTAACGAGCAGGTGTACACAATAAAGTGGCCACAGAGTGTATGTTCCTTGCAGATTTTTTCAGGGACTATTTTCTGAATAGCTTTACCAGTTTCTGAACTTTCAATGCAGTATTGAATTGACTGCATCGAAGTAGGTCAGATGCAAGTCAGAGTGAAGGAAATGAGAATTTTCCCATAAAGATATTTCATTATTGCTTGTACCTCCAACTTTTATTAAAATTACATTATTAATATTATATAGAGCTCTTTAGCAGCAGGGCAACCACTTAAGAATTTCTTTATTGATCTAATGGGATGTGGTTGCCACCGCCAGTATTTATTACCCAACTTTAATTGCCCTTCAGAATGTGTGAGTGAACCACTGTCTTGAAACACAGCAGTTTTTCTGATTTTTGGAAGAATGTTGAGAATTTGGAGAGGGTGCAGAAGAGGTTTATACCAGGATGCTGCCTGGATTAGAGGCCATATGCTATAACGAGACATTACACAAACTTGAGTTGTTCTCTCGGGAGAGGCTGAGGGGAGATCTGGTAAGAAGTTTTTACAATTGAGTACATGTGCAATATCTTTTTCCCGGGGTTGAAATGTTTAATACTAGAGGACATTTAAGGTGAGGGGATAATTTTAAAGGTAAGAGAGGCAAGATTTTTACACGGTGGTGGGTGCCTGGGGTGGTGATGGGAGGCGGGAACATTAGGGACGTTTGAGATGTTTAGATAGGCACATGGGGATGAGTTTAGTTGTCCATTTGATTACTAACTTAATTGGTTCAGCACGACATTGTGGGCCAAAGGGCCTGTTCCTGTGCTATACTGTTCCAAGATGTTCTTCAGTGTTGTGAAGGAGGTATGGTAGCATACTGGTTAGGGTATGGCTTTACAGCGCTATTGGTCCGTGATGGGGATTCAATTCTCAGTGCTGTCTGTAAGGAGCTTGTATGTTCTCCCTGTGACTAAGTGAGTTTTCTTCGTGTGCTCTGGTTTCCTCCCACGTTCTAGAATGTGGATCAGGGTTTGTGAGTTGTGAACGAGCTTTGTACAGGAGGCGAGACTTGTGGGCTGCCCACAGAACATCCTTGGACTGTGGTTGTTGATGCAAACAGAACTTTTCACTGTTTCTATGTACCTGTGGTAAATAAAGCTAATCTTTAATCTTCTTTATCTTTACGGAGTTCCGAGCTTTAAACGCAGTGACAATAAAGGAACAAAACCATTGCAAAGTCAGGACAGTGTGCAGAAGGAGGGGAAGCTGCATGTGGTGGTGCTGCTGTCATGTGCTCCTCTTTGGGGAGTATGGTGGTCACAGGGTAACAGGCATTTTGTAGATTGCAGACACTCCAGCCGCAGAGGAGGAGGCAATGAAAATTCATTTCTGCTCAGTTCTAGTCACCCCTTTATAGGAAGGATGTGGAAGCTTTAGAGAGGGTGCAGAGGAGATTTATTAGGATACTGCCTGGATTAGAGAGGATAGGTTGAGTGCTAGGGCTTTTCCATTTAGACTAAAGGATGAAAGATGACTTGATCAAGTTGTACAAGGTGATAAAAGGCATAGATTGAGTGAACAGCCAGAAACTTCTTCTCGGGGTGGAAAAGGCTAATAGGAGGGGGCATAATTTTAAGGTGATTGGGAGAAAGTATAGGGGATGTCACAGGTAGGTTATTTTTTTTAAAGAGTAGTGGGTATGTGGAATGCGCTGTTGGGGATAGTGGTAGAGGCAGATACATTAGGGATATTTAAGAGACATTTAGATAGACACACAGGTGATAGAAAATTGGAGGACTAGGAGGGAAGGAAGGGTTAGATTGATCTTTATAGAGTAGGTTATTAGGCCAGAGTAACATTGTGGGCCGAAGGGTCTGTACTGTTCTATGTTCAGGATGGTGGATGGGATGTGTGTTCTTGCTCAGGTTACCTGTACGGGCTCTGTAACATTCTGTCAATGCAGTCATCTGTCCAGATGGAAAGTACTCTCTCATACTCCGCAGACACGAGGAAATCTGCAGGTGCTGGAAATTCAAGCAACACACATAAAAAAAAATGCTGGTGGAATGCAGCAGGCCGGGCAGCATCTATAGAAAAAGGTACAGTCAACGTTTCGGGCTGAGACCCTTTGTCAGGACTAACTGAAAGAAGAGATAGTAAGAGATTTGAGAGGGGGAGGGGGAGATCCAAAATGATAGGAGAAGACAGGAGGGGAGGGGTGGATCTGAGAGCTGGAAAGTTGATTGGCAAAAGGGACACCAGACTGGAGAAGGGAGAGGATCATGGGACGGGAAGCCTGGGGAGAGAGAGAAGAGGGGAGGAGGTCCCTTCCCAAAATGTCAACTGTACCTCTTCCTATAGTTGCTGCCTGGCCTGCTGCGTTCACCAGCAACTTTTGTGTGTGTTGTTCTCATACTCTGGGTGGTTGCAGAGTATGAGAGCATACTCTGCTCTATCAAGGTGCAAAATACTCTCTCATACTCTGGGTGGTTGCAAGCTCTCAGGTAATGGGAAGGTGATAGCCTTACAAACCACAGTAAAAGGGAGGTTGTTGTGAGGATGGTCAGACCAATCCTCAGCTCAGGCCGAGAGTGGAAATTCCAACATACAGCTCTTCCTTTTTAAGATGCTCCTCAAAGCTTCACTCTCCAAGCCTTTGATCACTAGTGGCTAAAATTTCCATGATTTCCACTCTTTCTGTATGTTTAGCTTTTATTGAGAATGCTGCTTGTATGATGCTGTGCACCTGCGCTGCTGTCACAAGTAACCTTCACTACATTTGTGTACGTGTACAAGAAACTCGAGGCTTTTTATTGATTTTTAAGGAAAATCTGTAAATATCTACAAGGAAATGAATCTCGAGTTAGTATATGGAATATAAGTATTTTGACAATAAATTTACTTTGAACTTTGAGATGTATGGGGCATGTTTTTTTAACCCAGAGTGGTGGTTGTGTACAATGCATTCCCAGGGGTGGTAGTGGAGGCAGATATGATAGAGGCTCTTAAATAGACATATGAACGTGCAGAGAATTGGAGGATATGGACATTGTGTCGGCAGAAGGGACTAAATGTATTATTAGTTCATTTCAGATTATTTTGTGGGGCTCTACTGGTCTATATTCTAATCCTCCAAGACCCTCAACTTCGTATCCCTAATTAAATATAATCGCTCTTCCATTGGAGGGCGTGTCTTCAGCCTTTGAGACCCGGGGTTGCTTCCCCGAACCACCATTCAGGGCCCAAGCACTCCTTCCAGGTGAGGTGAACCTACTGTATCTGGTGTCCCGGTGTGGCCTCTTCGCAGTGAGATCCACTTTGATGAGCACCTTTGCTCGGTCCACAATGCGTAGGATTTCCTGGTGATTCCACTTTCTGACATGTCAGTCTGTGGCCTCTTCTCCAGCATGATGAGGCCACTTAACGCCTCGTATTCTGTCTAGGTAGCCTCCAACCTAATTTCTCCAACTTCCACTTTCCCTCCTTTCTTTTTCCATTCCCCATTCTAGCTTCCCTCTCCCCTTCTCTTCTCATCACCTGCCACTGCTACCCTCATCCGACTCTTTCTCCCAAGGTCCACTCTCCTCTCCTATCAGATTCTTCCTTCAGCCATTTACCTCTTCCACCTAATTCCCTTTCAGCCTCTTACTTCATCTCCCCTCTCCCACGCCCCCCCACCTCCTCTCCCACGCCCCACCTCACCAGGTTTCACCTATCATCTGCCTTTCTGCACTCCTTTCCCTTCACCTACTTCCTTATTCGGCCTCCATTCCAGTTCTGATGAAAGATCTCAGCCTGAGACGTTGACCATTATTCCTCTCCATTGATGCTGCCTGACCTGAGTTCCTCCAGTATTTTGTGCGCGTTACTTTGAACCTTTTTTACGCTAAAGATGAGGTCTTGATCTCTCGCCCTACCTCATTGTGCCCTGTGCACTTCACTTGTCTGCATACACTGCAAGCCACTTTAAAAAATATTTTTATAAATGTGAATTATCCAACTCATGTTCTTGTTTCACCTGTACCCTTGCAATAAGAAGCGAAACTGGGAGGCAGAATTTTGAAAGAATTTGATATTTATGGTTGCAGTGGATTGCCCGGGGTTTTACACAGTGCCCATTACAGTAACTAAGGATTTGTTTGCTTCAGGCCTCGGCCTTGTCTAACATATTGCCTCTCTGCAATTTGATATTTCATGTGTTCTCCTTTCTAACAAACAAAACTTGTTTTGGTGCCTTGGCTTCAGAATGAATGAGCCTATTGTTTTGCTGAACACTGTGTTGATTCAGCCAAGCAGCGAAGGACTTGGGCTGGCTATCAGAGGATAGTTTGCAGGTGCAGTTGAGTGGTGCGGGGTCAAGGTGGGAGAGGCTGACCTGACGCTCTGTTGAATGCCAGCTCTGTGGACGGGAAAGAAGGGAGAATTCTCAAAAGAAGGCTCAGAATCTGGGACCGAGGGTGTGGCAGTTTTGGGGCTGCAGTGTTGTTTCTGATCGGATGTTTGCACCAAGTCCTTGTGTCACAGGGCTTTGGCGGACAAGGTAAGGGCCTGGTTTATGTCAATGATCTCTCTTTGTGTTTCGCTTTTGACCAAGGTGTCTTGACACTCAGTGCCTGGTCTGTCACTGTGGCCCATGGGCTCCTGAGGTGGACCTTTTGCAACAGATCGATAATTGGTTTATTATTGTCGTCTGTTCCAAAATGCAGTGAAATGTTTTTTTTCCATCCAGACAGACCCTTTTGTACATAAGTACATCAAGATGGCATGGGAGAAGAATTGGGAAATTATAGGGAAAGGTTGACTAGATTTGGACTTTACTCCCTAAAACACAGAAATGTGAGGGGAGATGTGAGAGAGGTATAAATAATTGAGGGATATAGGTAGGGTAAATGCAAGCAGGCTTTTTCTACCCTCATGAAGAAGTAGACTGAGAGATGAAGAGTTCATCTTTAGTGTATCAGGAGAATATTTTCAGGAATGTTATTAAAGTGATAAAGGTGATGTCTTTGGGGAGAGAAGGCCTGGCCTGGAATTGGAAGACTCCGAGTGAGTGGGTTGGAGGGATGAAAGGGGCCTGTTTTGATGCTTGTTGTGTTCTGTGTTGTTCTGCTGGGCATGCTATGCTATATTGGTGCCAGAATGTGCAACAATACTTGTGGGGCTTCCCTCAGCACATCCTAGATGTGTCAGTTATTAAACACAAATGACTCATTTCATTATATGTTTCAATGTACATTCAAGATTCAAATTTGCTTGACATCATTTCCATAAGACCATAAGGTATAGGTGCAGAATTTGGCCATTCAGCCCATCAAGTCTGCTCTGCCATTTTGTCATGGCTGATCCACGTTTCCTCTCAACCTCATTCTCCTGCCTTCTTCCCATAACCTTTCATGCCCTGATTAATCAAGAATCTATCAACCTCTGCTTTAAATAGACCTAGTAACCTGGCCTCCACAGCTGTCTCTGGCAATGAACACAGATTTACTACCCTCTGGCAAAAGAAATTCCTCCATCTCCATTCTATAGGAAATATCCTCTCCACATCCACTTTCAATATTCGATAGGTTTCAAAGCGATCCCTCATTGTTCTAAACCCCATTGAGTACAGGCACAGAGCTATCAAACACTGCTCATACGATAAACTTTTCACTCCTGGAATTATTGTCTTGAACCTCCTCTGAACCCTTTCCAAATTCAGCACATCCTTTGTGAGATAAGAGGCCCAAAGCCACTCTCAGTACTCCAAGTGAGGCCTCACCAGTGCCTTATAAAACCTCAGCATTGAATCCTTGCTTTTATATTCCAGTCCCCTCGAAATGAGTGTTAACATTATATTTGCCTTCCTCATCACAGACTCGACCTGCAAGTTAATCTTTAGGGAATCCTGCACGAGGACTCCAAGTCCCTTTGCATCTCAGATTTTTGAATTTTCTACCTATTTAGAAAATAAATTTTCTGTACATGTGTCTAAGGACAACAAGATGGTTGTTACTCTGGATCCAATGCAACACAAAAACCACTAGAATAAGAATATAATAATAATAATAAACACAATAAATACAAATACATGAGAGAGTTTATACACTGATTATATGTTCATAAAGTAACGCTAGGCTTTACTGACAGGAAATAAAGCGATGGTGGAATTGGTGGGTGGAGGTGTTGATCAGCCTTGCTGCTTGGGGAAAGTAACTATTTTCTAGTCTGGTGGTCTTGGCTACATAGGCTCCTCCTCGATGGGAGTGGGACACAGTCCATGATCAGGGAGGGTGGGTTCCTTTACGATGTTACTGGCCCTTTTCTAGCACCTTTCTGTGTATGTGTCCTTGATGGCAGGTGTGCTGGGCGCCAGTGGTGCGTTGGACAGTTTTGACTACCCGTTGTAGAACCTTCCTGTCCTTAATTATGTGACAAATAAATCTGAAGGGGAACACAGAATCATCTGAGCGAGTGTGGTCCCACTTTACCACGTCAGCAGTGCTGCACGGGAGCATCAGACTGGAATTTGGAGATGCAGTGATCAGTGACGTGATAGTGTAGTAGATACATTATTATAGTGCCACTGACCTGGGTTCAGTTCTGCCGCTGAACATAAGAGGTTTGTATATTTTCCCTGTGACCACGTGGGTTTCCTCCAGGTGCTCTGGTTTCCTCCCACATTGCAAAGTCTTGCAGGTTAGGCTAAGTAAGTTGCGGGCAAGCTACATGGCACCTGAAGCGTGGTGACACTGATGACCTGCCCCTGGCACATCCCCAGGCTGTGCGGGTTGTTGACACAAAATGGTGCATTTTACTGTATGTTTCGATGTGTATGTGCCAAAGCTAATCTAGTTTAAAACAACTTCTGTACAGCGTCCAGGTAGACCGTGCCCTACATAAGTACACCAAGGTAGTAAAAAGAAACCAATGTTTGTAAAGTTCAGGCTAAACTTGAAACCTGAATGGGCATGAACATTAGTAATTTAATTAGCAAAGCTGTTGCTTCATGGAGTAAATCGATTGATCGGACTGAGGTGCCTGCAACTGGCTTTCGGTGTAAACTTGCATAAATAACCTGTGGACTGTATTCAGTTGGGTGGCACAGGCCCATAGGGCTGTAAGGGACTGTTACTTTATTTATTGAGAAACAGCACGGAATAGGCTTTACTAGTCCTTCGAGCTGTGCTGCCCAGCAATCCCTAATTTCATCCTAGCTGAGCCGCAGGACAATTTACAATGACCAATTAACCTACCAACCGGTGCATCTTTGGACGGTGGGAGGAAACCGGAGCATCCGGAAGAAACCTATGCAGTCTTGGGGAGAATGTACAAACTCCTTACAGGCAGTGGTGGGAATAGAGCCTGTGACACTGGTACTGTAAAGAGTTGTGCTAGCCATTACTCTACTGTGCTGTACCTCTGTTAAAACAAACTTACCTGTAAGCAGCAGAGGTGTGTGCACAGAACACTAATGTTTCTGAAATTTCCTTATTTGAGCTGAGCAGATCTCACTTGTTGAGGAAGAACATTCCATAACTTTAACTTTAGTTAAGTTTACTGTTTTGCCTGCTTTGGGGGTGGGTGGGGGAAAGTGTTTTGAAGAAAATAAAATGGTGCTGGCAGTGTGGTTGATCAAAAAAGTGAGTGATAATGGATCATTAAAGTGGGAGAATTCAACCTGCTGCATATTGATTGTGCCTTAATTGGCTTTGGACGAATTGAAAGTTAATTAGTTTTCCCGCGGTTTGTCACCGGGCTTTCCTTTGAATACAGTTCGATAACACCGAACTAATTCTCAGCTTTGATTTCTCATTTTCATCACCCCTTGAGGTCAGGTGAAACTTTTACATTTGATGTTGCCTGAAGCAAAGGCCTGCAGGACTATCACCCGAGGCAAATCAGAGACTTCTACTAGGGTCTCGACCCTTTGTAATTTCCTCTGGCTCTATATTCCTCAGATTTCTATTTCTGCTTTCAGCTCAGCCTGTCCTCACCAGTGCCTCTCCCTTCAGCTGTCCAGCCTCCAATTCCCTCCCATTTACTCCTGTGGGACCCTCCATAGAACCTGCCTCTGTGACCAAGGTATCATAGAACATAGAAATCTGCAGCACCTTGCAGGCCTTTTGGCCCACAATGTTGTGCTGACCATGTAAACTACTCCAGAAACTGCTTAGAATTTCCCTACCTCCTAGCCCTCTATTTTTCTAAGCTCCATGTACCTATCTAAGAATCTGTTAAAAGACCCTATTGCATCCGCCTCTACCACCATTGCTGGCAGCTCATTCCATGTATTCACCACTCTGTATGAAAAACTTACCTAACATCCCTCCTGTACCTATTTCCAAGCACCTTAAAACTATGCCTCCTCGTGTTAGCCATTTTAGCCCTGGGGGAAAATCCTCTGACTATCCACACAATCAGTGCCTCTCATCATCTTATACACCTCTATCAGGTCACCTCCCATCCTCTGTCGCTCCAAGGAGAAAAGGCCAAGTTCACTCAACTTTTCTCATAAGGTACACCCTCCAATCCAGGCAACATCCTTGTAAACCTCCTCTGCCCTCTGTGTAGTATCTACATCCTTCCTGTAGTGAGGTGACCAGAACTGAACACAATACTCCAAGTGAGGTGAGGTCTGACCAAGGTCTTATATAGCTGTAACATTACCTCACAGCTCTTGAACTTAATCCCACGGTTGACGAATGCAAACACACCATACACCACCTTAACAATACTGTCAACCTGCACAGCAGCTTTGAGTGTCCTATGGACACGGACCCCAAGATCTTGCTGATCCTGCACACTCTTACCATTAGTATTATATTCCATCTTCAAACCACTTCACACTTATCTGTGTTGAACTCCATTTGCCACTTCTCAGCCCAGTTCTGCATCCTATCAATATCCCGCTGTAACGTCTGACAACCCTCCAGACTATCCACGACACCCCCAACTTTTGTGTCATCTGCAAACTTACTACCCACCCTTCCACTTCCTCCTCCAAGTCATTTATAAAAATCAAAAAGAGGAGGGGTCCCAGAACAGACCCCTGATATGATCCTTCATATTAGCCATTTCTGCCCTGGGGAAGAAGTCTCCAGCTGTTTCTCTCTGAACTGACTTCCATGGTGGCTATCTGGAAAAGAAGAATCTCAGCGTTGTGTACTGCATACGTACTTTGATAAATAAATCTTTGAACCTGATCAGGGTCTTGCAGAGCTGGAACATTACCTTGCAGATCTTGAACTTAATCCCCCGAATAATGTCAACACATCCTTAACCACTCTGTACCTCCCTCTGCAACTGGAACCATCAGATTTCTGAATGGTTCATGAACATTTTGCTTGCTTTGTGTAATATTTATTTGTTTATTTACGTAACTTGTAGTGATTTTTGTCTTGGACTGTACTGCTGCCACAAAACAAATTTCACAACACAGGTCAGTGGGTCAGCTGGGGAAGTTGAAGTCCCAACATTTGCGAGTCTGACCCCACTGGATTCTGAGAATGGCTGTCCCATGGTTGGAGGACTACATGTGCATTTGTGGGAGGGAGGAATGGGTGCTTGTTTTTGTTGTTTTGTTGGTTGCTGTGCTGAGCATTGTGGGCACGCTATGTTGGCACTGGAGTGCGTGGCAACACTTGTGGGCTGCCCCCTTTTGTCTTGGCCGTTAACGCAAATGACGCATTTCACCCAGTTTTGTGCACGTGATAAATCCGAGTCTTGAATAACAAATCTGATACTAATCAGACCGTGGGCTTGAACAGTTCTTCAGTTGTAAAGTACTTTGGATATTTCTGAAAAGGGCATAAGAAATTCAGCAGAAATGCATAACGTTTTCTATTTTTGGCTGCCTTGCCTGTGCCATTCGTTACATTTTGATAGATCTGAGACGTTGGCAGGTGTTTCAGTTGTTGCAGGACGAGTCTGGTAGCAATCCTTCTGACCTAGAGATACTTGGACTTGGAGGTATGACAGGGTCATGTGGCATGCATGTCCCTGGGTTTTAATTAAAAGCGGGAAGAATCTTGTACAGTGAGAGCTTCTTGCCTGGCAGTGCAAATAGAATCTGGCAGACGCTATAAAAACAGTTGATTGGGGAAGGATGCAGATCTCAGGCTTTTTACTTTGGGAGCTGAGTGTTTTGACTCTCAGGGTTGGAGAGGATGTTGAACACAAGCAAAAACTATCACCAAAAACCTCATCATCAAAGGAAGCAAACTGGCTGCTGCAGAGTGCAGTTTATTGTTGATTCTTTAAAATGATTTATGAGTAAAAGCAAATGCTGCCTTTTTTCCACAAGGTATGTTCAGCTGAGTGAACGTAGAACAGACACTACTGTGCAGTATAGGCCCTTCGGCCCATGATCTTTTAACTGACTCTAAGATCAATCTAATCCTTCCCTCCCATATAAACATTCATTTTTCTTTCATCCATGTGCCTATCTTAAGATTTTCTTAAATATCCCCTAAAGTCTCTGCCTCTATCACCACCCGGACAGAGAAAGTGACTTCAGGATTGAATGGCTTGTCGTATTCACTAGAATTCAGAATAATGAGTGGTGACCTCAGTGAAAGGCCTTGATAGAGTGGATGTGAAGAGGATGTTTCCTTTGGTGGGAGAGTCTAAGAGGGGGACAGCCTCAGAATAGAGGGGTGTCCTTTTAGAATGGAGATGAGGGATTTCTTTAGCCAGAGAGTGGTGAATCTGTGGAATTGGTTGCCACAGGCAGCTCTGGAGACCAAATCTTTATGTATATTTAAGGCAGAGATTGATAGATTCAGGACATGAAGGGATGCGGGGAGAAGGCAGGAGATTGGGGATGAGGGGGAAAATTGGATCAGCCATGATGAAATGGCAAGATAGCCTAGTTCTGCTCCTATGTTTTATGGTTTTTATTTCATGCACCACCAGTCTCTGTGTAAAAAGCCTCTGTCTGAATCCCCCCCCCCATACAGTGACCTTAAAACAATGCCCCCTTGTGTTAGCCATTTCCACCCTGAGATAAAGGCTTAACTATCCACTGTACCTGTGCCTCTTGTCTTGTACACTTCTGTCAAGTCGCTTCTCATCCCCTTTTGCTCCAAAGGGAATCTGTATGGAAGATTGACTGGCTGGAGGTCAAGAGTGGGAATATAGGGGGCCTGTTCTGGTTGGCTGCCCGTGACCAGGTGTTCTGCAGGGGCAGGTGTTGGCACTGCTTCTTTCCACATTATAACGATATGAATGACAGAATTGCGGCCAAGTTGGCAGATGATATGAAGATAGGTAGAGAGTCAGGTAGGGTTGAGGAAGCAGGGAGCTTCCAATGACATGGGCAGATTTGGAGAATGGGTAAAGAAGTGGCAGATGGAATATAGCGTAGGGAAGTGTATAGTCATGCAATTTGGTAGAAGGAATGAAAACATAGACTATTTTCTAAATGGGGAGAAAATCCAGATATCGGGGATGCAAAGGGAATTGGGAGTCATCAGGCAGGATTCCCGAAAGGTTAACTTGCAGGTTGAATCTGTAGTAAGGAATGTTAGCATTCATTTCAAGAGGACTAGAATATAAAAGCAAGGATGTAATGCTGAGTCTTTGTAAACACTGGCCAGACTGCACGTGGAATATTGTAAGCAATTATGAGCCCCCTGTCTAAGAAAAGATGTGCTGCATTGGAGAGGTTCCAGAGGTGGTTCACAATTGATCCCAGGAATGAAAAGGTTAACGTATGAGGAGTGTTTGGCTCTGGGCGTGTACTTGCTGGAGTTTAGAGGAATGAGGGAGGGTCTCTTCAATCCAGACAGCATGGTAGTAAATCTCCTCTGCACCCCCTGTCAAGCTTCCACGTCCTTCCCATAATGAGGCAACTGGAACTGAGCACAGTATTCCGGGCGTGGTCTAACCAGGTGAAAGAACAAAATTAGGTAACTCATTTGGTTCTTTCTGAGAAACCTATGTGACGATTCAGGTGCTGAGTGTCTGCATAGTCTTGCTGATGTTGCCCTTCATCTGTCAATATGTCCACCTTTTTTTTTCCCCCAAGGTGTTGTAGGGGTATTTTTCCTCTGGGAGTCTGTGACCCTCAGCATTGTATTCATGCCCTGGTAGACCAGAGGTATCTTTATTGGGTTTACTGATGGTTCTCTCTACTTCTTGGATTGGAGGTTGTACTGTGGTCACAGCTGTCAGACTGGATGCTAAAGACCCTACAGCACTGTTAGAAGAACTGAGACCTGAGTGGTGTCCTGGCCAACATTCTCAGTGAGCAAAACAACAAAGGAAAGCAGGCCAGCATTTCGTCCAGTGTGGGAGAGTGGGACACAGGGCCATACCATTGTCATCCAGTCCACACACTACAGTCTTTACAATGGTTTCAAATAACTTGCACGTTGAACAAGAAAACCTGCCCACGGGAAAGTTGCTGAGCAGATAACTCTTGTTTACATTGGCCATTTCATGCCATTGCATAACCATTTGCAAATGTGCATTCTGTGTTAAATAATATTCTTTTGCAGTTGAAGTGTTCACTGTCTGTATACTACTGCAGCCCAATAATAATTTCAGCTTTTTTAAAAAAAAAAGGAACAGTTATTTAAAAAGTTTGGAGTGGGAAGGAATACTGAGAAAGTGGGTCTGCCAATTCATAAGACATGTAGAATAAGCCAGCCATTGCATCACCAGCAGACACCAACAGAATCAACAAACTCATTCGTAAGGCCAGTGATGTTGTGGGGATGGAACTGGACTCTGATGGTGGTGTCTGAAAAGAGGATGCTGTCCAAGTTGCATGCCATCTTGGACAATGTCTCTCATCCATTACATAATGTACTGGGTGGGCACAGGAGTACATTCAGCCAGAGACTCATTCCACCGAGATGCAACACAGAGCGTCATAGGAAGTCATTCCTGCCTGTGGCCATCAAACTTTACAACTCCTCCCTTGGAGGGTCAGACACCCTGAGCCAATAGGCTGGTCCTGGACTTATTTCATAATTTGCTGGCTTAATTTACATATTACTATTTAACTATTTATGGTTTTATTACTATTTAATTATTTATGGTGCAACTGTAACGAAAACTAATTTCCCCCGGGATCAATAAAGTATGACTATGACCATTCAGCCCATTGAGTCTTCTGCTGGCTGATCTATTATCCCTCACAACCCCATTCTCCTGCCTTCATCCCTTAACCTTTGACATTGTTACTAATCAAGAAGTTATCAACGTCTGCTTTAAATATGCTAATGACTTGGCTTCCACAGCTGTCTGTGGCAATGAATTCTACAGATTCACCCCCCTCTGGCTAAAGAGATTGCTCCTCATCTCTGTTCTGAAAGGAGGTCCTTCTATTCTGAGGGTGTACCCTCTGGTCCTAGAGTTCCCTGCTGTAGGAGTTATTCCCTCCACATCCACTATATCTAGGTCTTTCAATATTTGGTAGGTTTTAAAGAGTTCCTCTTCTCTCATTCTCTCCCCCTGCCCCCCCCCCGTTACTCTAAACTCCACTGAGTGTGGACCCAAGGCCCTCAAACGCACCTCAGCAGGGAGCAGGGCGAGAAGGAGCAGATGACTGGGTTGGTCGAAGTGAGACTTGGTTCACCGAATAGCAGCTTCCTGCTGTGGGTTACTGAGGTCCCCCTGACCCGCTGATTTTCGGATTGTGGTATGTTGAAAATGATTGCTACATTCCGTACATAACCAGAATTGCTCAGCGATGTCCCAATGGATGTACTTTAGAAAAGCAAATATGTTGTTTGATGTTTAGTATGATTACCAGTTTGCTTTAAAATGGGACTGACACAATCTTGGGATCAAACAGCACCGAAGCTCACCAAATCCATGGTAACCACTAGCATCCATTTATGGCAATTCTATTTCACTCTCTCCACACATTCCACGTGACTCCAGTTTATTTTTCACACGTGGTCATTAAGTTCAAGTTCATTACTGTGGACGCACATACACAGGGTGTCAGTGCTATGGAAATCAGCCTTTATGCAGCAGCACAGTACTTTACAAACATGACAAACTTAGATTAATGATCAGCTTTATCCACCGTTTACATTTACATTTGCTGTGGTGTGTTGGCTGACAAAAAAACACCAACATTCAACAATTACAAACTATAGAAAATCTGCAGATGGTGGAAATTCAAGCAGCACATGCAAAATGCTGGAGGAACTCAGCAGGCCAGGCAGCATCGATGGAGAAGAGTACAGTTGATGTTTGGGGCTGAAACCCTTCATCGGGTTGCCTGAATTAGGCCATTTGGCCCATCAAGTCGACTCTGCCATTTCATCATGCCTGATCCATTTTCCCTGTCTGCCCCAATATCCTGCCTCCTCCCTGTAACCATTCATACTCTGACTAATCAAGAATCCATCAACCTCTGCCAGTGACTTGGCCTCCAGAGCCACCTGTGGCAATGAATTCCATAGATTCACCACTCTGGCTAAATCAATTCCTCCTCGTATCTGTTTTAAAAGGACACCCCTCTATTCTGAGGCTATATCCTCTGGTCACGATAGGAAATTTAAATTGTGGCAAACGCCAGTTAATGTAAATGCCATTTAATATAAATTATACATACACAAAAACCTCCCCAGATTCTCTCACTTGGACGTACACTAGGTGAAGCTTTCAGCAACTGGTTAGCCTGCTGATCCACAAGTCTCTGAGATGGGGGAGAAAGTGAGAGTTCCTGTGAAACCCTCACAGTCAAAGGGGAATTTGTTGAAACAAAACAACAAATTTCATGCACTTGACTGTAAATCTGATTCTGAGAATGTGCACAGACAGTGCTGAGGCCAGATGTGATCCGGGCTGTGAGGCAGCGGCTCCATCAGCTCTGCTGCTGCTGGGGAGTGAGGGATGTTGGCTGTCGGGTGCCATGACTACTGAATGCCACTCCGTCTGAGTACAGCGGCAAGCAGCCAGCTGTCTGCGTTGCATTTCCTGCGATCTACGTTCCAGGTGCCCTCAGCACTGTGTGCACTGATGCATCCAGGGGCCTGCAGATGCGTAGGGCCGCCAAGTGACATGCGGGGGTGGATATCATTTTTGTAGGATAGGTTTGTGCAGAGCATAGTATTTTTGGGCAGAACTCTTGAAGAATGAGTGTGAATGAGGATGAGCAATGCGTTTGGCATGGTAGCGTAGGAGTTAACATAATGCTATTACAGCGCCAGAGTTAGTGAAAGGTACTTTAGAAATATGACCTTTCAGTGAATGGAAAAAAAAGAACTTCAAATAACTGCAGGAGAAAAGAGAGGAAGGTGAGCCCTCACACATCTGCATTCCGCATATCAGGTCACACTAATTGCTTCACAGCCAATGAAGCAACCACATGAAAGGCTGTGGCTTTTGCGTCGCTGGAATTTACAGCACCCTAATTATTCTTGGAATAAGTTGTTTCTGAGTAGTTTAAAAGATAGAGATTGTTATTTAGGGACATCTGCAAGACTCTTATAAGCACATGGATGATAGAAAAATAGAGGGCTATGTGGGAGGGAAGGTTAGATTGATCTTGGAGTGGGTTAAAGGGTCAGCACAGCATTGTGGGCTGAAGGGCCTGTACTGTGCTGTAGTGTTTGATGTTTGTGAAAACACAGTCATCAGTGCAAAGTTTGTGAAGTGCCAATTTGGCAGCAGACGAATTAGCACTGTTCAAGATTCAATTCAAGATTAAAGATAGTTTATTGTTATTCTTCTGTACTCAAGTGTAAAGGAGAATGAAATGATTGTTACTCTGGCTGCAATGCAGCATTAAAAAACACAATAAGCATAAAGAACCCAATTAAAAATAAAAATATCAGTATAAAAGCAACCCTATAAAACAGAGTACAAGTTGTGTACATAGATAAAGTGACACTAGGTGATGTGTATATAGTGGGGCAGGATTATTGGGTGGAGGTGTTGATCAACCTGACAGCTTGGGAGAAGTAATTGCAGTGTTACTGGTGCGAGTGAAGCTAAAAAAGTTGCAGGTTTGAGTCTCACTCGAGGACTTGATGCCTCGCGCAGTTGAGATTCAGATGGTGGAATAGAACAGGTGATTATCTTTAAACCCAAATCCTTACTGCCTGGTTCGCTGCAATTGTATCACCCCTGGATGCTTTCCACAGGTCAGGGACTATCTCAGTATCCTGTCCAACAGTCAGGCCAGCAGTGCCTGCAAGTGACCAGATTTGTTCTTCAATCCATGCCTGGGCACTGGGACCCCTCTGCACCCAAACCGGAAGGTGGGCCTTTGGGACCCCTCTGCACCCAAACCGGAAGGTGGGCCTTTGGGACCCCTCTGCACCCAAATGGGAAGGTGGGCCTTTGGGACCCCTCTGCACCCAAACCGGCAGGTGGGCCTTTGGGACCCCTCTGCACCCAAACCGGCAGGTGATGAGCCTTGTTAACAGTGATGACTTTCTCAGTGCTTGGTAGCACACACTCAACGTTTTAGGACCAGCTTCTTCCCCTCTGCCATCAGATTTCTGAATGGTCCATTAGCACTACCTCACTATTTTTTGCACTTTTTAAAATATTTCTCACTGTAACTTGTGGTAATTTTGAATGTGTTACACTGTACTGCTGCTGTAAAATAACAAATTTCTTGGATGGTGGAGGTCCTTAACGATGGTGACATTGATAACTAAGGACCCTCACCACCTAGGACATGTCCTTGCCCTTTTCGCATTGCTACCGTCAGGGAGTAGGTACAGGAGCCCCCCCACCCCCCATGACCACCCGTCTCCTCATTACACCCTCTCTTCCTTGTTTATGTGACCTTAAACTCCCCCACTAGGTATTTATCAGTGTTTTTCTTTGTGCATTGCAGGTTCCTGAAGCCTTTGGAGTAACCATCTGATGATCTCGTCTGGCCAGGAATTTGAGTGGTCATCTGTGTGGACAAGGCGACGGGGGAAAGGGGTATTTCTTCAACATGGCCAGGGCCAGCCGGTCGCTGTGACACCCAGTCTGGTGCCTGTGGGATTTTGAGCACAGAAGGGTGGGGCTTGGGGGGCGGTTGTTGACAGTGGACAGAGAGGGATGGGATTGTTTTGCCATGGTCACGTAGAATAAATGGCAGCTCATGAGGAGTGGCTTACTGCTTGTCGCTGCTGCTGGTCGTCCCCTCCTTTTCGCCAACCTCTCTCGGACGCTTTTCCCGTCAGCGAGCCTGGGACAGCCCCGTGCTCACCATGGTTAAGTTTTGGAAGTTTGTGCGGAACTTCCGGCAACTTGAGCTGCACCGGCTGATTGTGATGCTCATGGTTTTCAGCTTGGTCTCCATGTGCTTCCTGGCGTACTATGTGACCAACAGCCCCAAGATCAAGGAGGCTTTGCCTCTGCCCATCAGCGATTGCAACAGTCAACACAGAATGTCTCACCCCCCACGGCGTTACCTGCCCCCTCTGGACACATCCAGGACTGACCCCGTGGTTCTGATCTTTGCTGAAAGTATTTATTCTCAATTGATACAAGAGATTGTGACTATTTTGGAATCGAGCCGCTTTAAATACAGGACAGAGATAGCCCCAGGGAAAGGGGATGTGCCGACATTAACAGAGAAAGATAGGGGGCGTTTTGCCCTCATAGTGTATGAAAATATTCTGAAGTATGTGAATCTGGATGCCTGGAATAGGGAGTTGCTGGACAAATACTGCATAGAGTATGGTGTGGGAATTATTGCTTTCTTCAAAGCCAACGAGAACAGTTTGCTAAGCGCACAGCTCAAGGGATTCCCTCTGTTCCTGCACTCAAACCTTGGCCTGAAGGATTACCATGTCAACCCCAACGCGCCCCTGCTTTATGTCACTCGAGCCAACCAGGTGGAACAAGGCCCGTTGCCAGGCGACGACTGGACTATCTTCCAGTCCAACCACAGCACCTACGAGCCAGTGCTGCTGGCCAGTACGAAGTCAGCGGAGTACATTCCCCACCTGAACAGCCACAAGGCACTGCACGCCACGGTGGTCCAGGACCTGGGTTTGCACGACGGCATCCAGAGGGTCTTCTTTGGGAACACCCTGAACTTCTGGCTGCACAAGCTGATTTTCGTCGATGCGATCGCCTACCTCACCGGCAAGCGACTGTGTCTGTCCCTGGATCGCTACCTGTTGGTGGACATTGATGACATCTTTGTGGGGAAGGAAGGAACCAGGATGAAGGTGCTGGATGTTGAGGTAAGCAATCCAACCCGAGTTCATTAACATGGAAAATTGGTTAATTATCGGCACAGTAATGTAGTGGCTAGCATTTTGCTTGAAGCACCAGTGACCCATGTTCAATTCTGCCACGGTCTGTAAGGAGTTTGTACATTCTCCCTGTGACTGTGTGGGTTTCCTCTGGGTGCTCCTGATTCCTCCCACAGTTCAAAGACCTATGGGTTAGTCAGGGTTAGCAAATTGTGACTATGTTATGTTGATGCCGGAGGCCCTCGCAAACTCTCCTGAGCACATCCTGTGGCTGTGGCTGTGGATGCAAACGACATACTTGATGTTTCGATGTACATGTGACAAATAAAGCTAATCCCTTAATCACAAGTACTGAGGTGCAGTGAGAAACCTGCCTTGCTTATTGTTCATATAGATCAATCCTGTACAATGTTGCATCTAGGTAGAACAAGTAGAAAACAATGCAGGTTGAATCTTTGTTGATGTGAATCTTGGTTGGCATGGAGCAGATGGACAGAAGGGCCTGTTTTGTGTGCTGTATGACTCTGACTCTATTGCTCTCATTATGTGCCGTGTCATATGATATTGGCGATCATGGTGTTTCCATGACCATGATTGTTCTTGGTAATTTTTTTTCTACAGAAGTGATTTGCCATTGCCTTTTGGGCAGTGTCTTTACAGGATGGGTGACCCCAACCATTATCAGTACTCTTCAGAGATTGTCTGCCTGGCATCGGAGGTTGCATAACCAGGACTTGTGATATGCAGCAGCTGCTCAATGTGACCACCCACCACCTGCTCCCATGGCTTCACGTGACCCTGATCGTGTGTGTGGGGGGCGGGGGGCGGGGGAGAGTTGCTAAGTAGGTGCTACACCGTGCCCAGTGGTGACCCGCAGGCTCGCAAAGGGAAGGAGTGCCTTGTGTTTCCTTTCCACTCAAAGACATTGGTGTTTGTGTCACAGCCTGGTATAGGAACACCAATGCCTTTGAGTGGAAAATCCTCTGAAAGGTCGTGGATTTGGCCGAGTCAACCATGGGTAAAGCCCTCCCAACCATTAAGCACAGCTGCATGAAATACTGTCGTAGGAAAGCAGCATCCATCATCAAAGATCCTCACCACCCAGCCCATGTTCTTGATGCTGCCATCGGGTAGGTGGTACAAGAACCTCAGGACTTGCACCACCGGGTTCAGTAACAGTTACCATCTCTGCATTGAAGAAGAGAGGGGGTATGTTCAAGGGCGATGTGAGAGGCAAGTTTTTTAACTCCAAGGTGGATGCCTGGAATGTGCTGCCTGGTATGGTGGTAGAGGCAAATACATTTAGAGGCTTTTAAGAGATGTACATGGATGTAAGGAAGATGGAGTAATATGTACATGGTGTAGATAGGAGGAGTTAGTGTTTGGATGGTTTTGATTTACTTAGTTGGGATAGCACAACATTGTGGGCCAAATGGCCTGTTCCTGTGCTCTACTGTTCGATCTTCTGTATGACCATCAAGATTTTGATCTACACTCACTAGCCCATCCATTGAGATGTTCCCACAACCAATGACCTCACTCCAAGGACTCTTTACCTTGTTATTTCATGTTTTCATTATTGTTATTTATTTATATTTGCATTTGAATAGTATGTTGTCTTCTGCACCTTCATTGATCCTGTTATAGTTACTATTCTTTTGATTTGTTGAGCAGACAAAAAAATGAATCTTATATATGGTGACATGGATGTACTTTGATAATAAAATTAACTTTGAACTTTGTTGGAGACGTATCTCCACCCCGCCACCCAACTCTACCGTGCGCTAATATAGACGGAAGTCTTGTCACTTTTTCCCTACCCTTGCTATGTGACTCTGAACACTGGAGTTAGAATTGGTTTATCACTGTCACACACAATGAAAAGCTTGTCCTGCATACTGTTCATGCTGAATAATCCATTACAACCATGCATGGAGGTAAATAAGAGTGCAGATAAAATGTACCAGCTACAGAGAAAATGCAGTGCAGGTAAGCTGCAAGGCCATGACAAGTTATATTGCAATGTCAAGAGCCAGTCTTGTAGTGGGTGACTGTTCAATGGTCACAACAGCAAGGCAGAAACTGTGCAACACACAGAAATTGTTTGAGGGAACTCGGCAGGTCAGGCAGCATCTATGAAGGTGAATAAACAGCCCACGTTTCTTGCCAAGACCCTTCATCAGAGGCGGAAAGAAAGCGTAGGCAGCTGTCCAAGTCCCAGTGCAGAGGGCCCCTATTCTCTGTGGGTTTCGGCCTGGGCTGATAAAGCTTATGATTCAATCCAGCTGCTGCTCATCAGAGTTGGTGGGGAGTGGGGCTCTGTTGTTTGGGGCATGTGACTGTCTAGACCCATGGTGGGTGTGGTGGATTTTTGGGTGTCTGTTGGACTTGGTGATGATAACGAACAAAAGAGGTGGACGTTGCTTGGGGTAGGGTAGCACCTGTCTAACGGTTCCAAGTTGTTTCCCATGCCCTGACGACCCCTGTCTGGGGCAGGAGGCAATCTTTGATTCTGTTGGCTACATTGCTGAGCCAGTGAGAATTGTAGACAGAATTCATGGAAGGGAGGCTGGTTACTATGATGTGCTGAGCTATGTATTTTAATTGGTTCAGCACAACAGAATGGGCCAAGACCTTGTACAATCTTACTTTGTCTGACGAAGTCAGAGAGCATAGAAAGCCCTTTGGTCCATCTTGCCTCTACCAGCCTTTTGAATTGGTTACTCAATTGGGTGGCAGGGTGCAAATACATCTCTACTAAAGGAGAGGAAGGTGCTCCTTCCCTCTGCTAGCATGCAGGTCACCCTTGCTTAACTCCTCCCACCCCAATGAAGGTCATGCGAAGCCATGGGAGCAGTGGTGGGTGACGGTATGAGCAGCTGGTGCATATCAGAATTCCTGGTTATGCGATCACTGATGCCAGGCAGACAATCTCTGAAGGGTATTGATAATGGCTGGAGTCTTCCGTCTTGTAAAGACGCTGCCCTGAAGAAGGCAATGGCAAATCACTACCATTGAAAAATTTGCCAAGAACAATGATGGTCACTGTGATTGGCCACATCATACAACATGGCTCATAATGATGATGTCATATGACATGGCACAAATGATGACGACCCAATTAGGGTTTCTATCCCCAGAGCCTGCACCTTTAAATGTCTTGGATTCAGTCTCTGATTCAGTCCCCACACCAGCTCTCAACAGAGCTTTAAGAAAAATTTTCATTTAAATCCAAGTGATTTATAAATATTTTAGTAGAATAGCACTGCTATTGCAGCTCAGAGTGTGCCAGAGTTCAGAGTTGTCTGTGAGAAGTTTGTACTTCCTCCCTGTAGGTTTCCTCTGGGTATTCTGGTTTCCTCCCACATTCCAAAGATGTATCAGTTAGGTTAATTGGTCATTGTAAATGGTCCTGTGATTATGCCAGTGTTAAGTAGGTGGGTTGCTGGGTTTGGCTGGAAGGGCCTGTTTTGTGCTGTATCTAAAAGAATACTGGTTCCTATTTCTGTGGGATAATGTTATTTAATTTGAAAGGCAAATTCTGAATAGATTAAACAAAAATCTTATAGATAGTTACATGGTAAAGATATTACTGAGACAATTTTTCCAAGACATTTGGTTAATAAATGTGGTTAATTTGGTTAATAATTTGGTATTAGAAACTATTACAGACACGGCTCTATATTTAGTCAAAGTTGGTTTAGGCCGTATTTCCCTTGCCATATTATTTGGAAACTGCATTTTTTTTTTGTTAAATTAACAGGGGAAATTGGGAGTGAAAATCTATCAGGAAGAGAAAATCCAAGCATTTACCTTAGAGTTTTGTGTACCGATTCATGAGGTGTGGACATGTCTGGCAGGCTCAATATTTAATGTCTTCAACAAAGTGACACAGTACTTCAGTCCTTGTGCAATTGGTTTGGTGCTCGAATATTTCAAAGGACAGTTAATAATCAACCAAGTTACATGTTCACCTCTCCATAGCTTCTGTGTACTCTGTGGCCACTTCATGGTCTTCTGCTGCTGTAGCTCATCCTCTTCAAGGTTTGACGTGTTGTGCCTTCAGAGATGCTGTTCTGCACACCACTGTTGTAACATGGTTATTTGAGTTACTGTCAGCCTGAACCAGTCTGGCCATTCTCCTCTGACCTCTCTCTTTAACAAGACATTTTTGCCCACAGAACTGCCACTCACTGGATGTTTCTCACATCATTCTGTGTAAACTCTGGAGACTGTTTTACATGAAAATCCCAGTTTCTGAGATATTCAAACCACCCCGTCTGGCACCAGCAATCCTTCCACAGTCACAGTTACTTGGATCACATTTCTTCCCCATTCTGATATCTGGTCTGAGCAACAACTGAACCTCTTGACCATGTCTGTATGCTTTTGTGTATTGAGATGCTGCCACATGATTGGCTGATTATCTAATGGGCAGGTGTACAGGTGAACCTAATAAAGTATATACTGTGAGTGTGTACTTCTCACAGCCTCAGTAAAGCTACCTGGTCGCATCGTAGCTCGTTATGGCAACTGCTGTACCGTGACGACATGAAACTGCAGAGTTGCGGACACAGCTCAGCACGCCACAGGAGCCAGCCTCTCCTCCATGAGCAGTTCTCACTTCCTGCTCTTAGTTCACAGCCATACAGATAGCTGCTTGTAGCTGTCAGGTGAGAGGGGGAAAGGTTCAGGGAGATGGGTGGGTAAGTGTTTTTTTTATATACTGAGAGTGGTGGGTGTCTGGAACATGGATGGTAGCAGAAGCAGATTCAACCGTGTAATTTAATAGGCTTTTAGAGAGATGTGTGAATATGCAGGGGATAGTGGGAAGTGGATCACGTGCAGGCAGAAGGGATTTAATTTAATTTGGCATTGTGTTCAGCACTGACATTGTGGGCCGAAGCGCTTGTTTCTGCCCTGTTTTTCCACGGTCTGCTCTTCTCTCCTATCAGGTTCGTCCTCCTTCAGCCCTTTATCTTTTCCACCAATCACCTCTCAGCTTTCTAAGTCATCTCTCCCCCCCCCCACCTACCCACCTTCCCACTCACCTGGTCTCACCTATCACCTGCCATATTCTTTCTTTTCCCTCCCCCCCCCCCATCTTGTTCTTGCTTCCTCCCCCTTTCTTTCCAGTTGGTCCTGTTACATGTTCTAATGTTTTGTTCTTTGTGCACTGCAGTATTCCATTGTTTCTCCTGTAAAGACGTGCAGATTTCTGGCGATTATATGTGCTGAGGTAGCCAGTGGCTGAATGGAACTTATTGAGAGATCAAGGTACTGAGGGCTTAGCACTCTTAGTCCGGTGGCTGGAGGCGATTTGATATCGAGATCCTGTACTGCTGGTGTGAGAGTTTTGTCCCAAGTTAGTGTTGAGCATTCCAGCAGCTCTGAAGAGGAATAGTTATGCTCCCCCACACCTGCTTCCTGCAACTTTCCTACAGTCAAACCTGAGCCCACTGGAGGAACATTTTATGAACTTGCATTTTAGGAGCAATTAAATGATATTAGACCTATCAACTGTTGTTGTCATAGACCAAAATCTTGGCTGAATCTCACTCATAGCTCCATGTCCTCATTCGAACAGTTTCTTTTAATTCCAATTGCCCCAAACTCTACCAATCTCCATCGTGAAAGAACAGAGAATATCACAGCAAGGTACAGGCACACAATCATGTACCGACCTTTTAACCTACTCTAAGATCAATCTAACTCTTACCAATTTGTCCTCATTCGGAACGCTGCTGAGACTTCTAACTAAAGCTAGGATGAGGGAGCATATCTTTACTCAAATGGATGAAGGAAGAGATCAGAAGAATGAGGGGGATCTCATTGAAACCTATCGAACATTGAAAGGCCTAGATAAAGTGGATGTGGAGAGGATGTTTCCTATAATGGGACAGTCTAGACCAGGGAGCACAACCTCAGAATAGAGGGATATCGCTTTAGAACAGAGAAGAGGAATTTCTTTAGCCAGAGGGTGGTGAATCTGTGGAATTCACTGCCACAGGCAGCTGTGGAGACAAAGTGACAGTGTATTTAAAGTGGCAGTTCTTGATTAGTTGGGACATCAAAGGTCACGGGAAGAAGACAGGAGAATGGGGTTGAGAGGAAAAATAAATCAGCTGTGATGGAATGGTGGAGCAGACTTGATGGGCCAAATAGCCTAATTCTGTTGCTATGATTTAGGCCTGAAGGAATGCATCCCTGGTGGATAGAGATGTCTTCAATTTGAATTATTTCCTGACTTGCTGAACGTTTCCAGCATTCCTGTTTTTTTTTCGGCACTTCAGATTTCTGACATTTCAGTTTATTTTGAAGTGTGTGTGGCTTTGTCTGGGGTGATGCTGGCCTTGAGAGTTGTTAGACCTGCTGTCATCTGGTACTTGTGGAGTATTCCATCATTCCCCTGACATTAGATGCTGACCTTGTCTGGATCACTCATATCCAGCTAATGAATTGAACAAAGTAGTAGGAAGGTTAACCCTAGCTTCCTCTCCAGTATCAAACAATATGCAAGGAGTACGTATTTTTAAGTATCATCATGGCTCTTTTCATGGACTTGGCTGTTGACAAATGTAGTGTCATGTTTCTAGCGATGAATGCTCCATGTAAAGGGACTTCAAGGTCCTGAGGGCAATGTGGAAAATCACATTTATTTGGTAGAGGAGTGGGATCCAGTGTGGCCGACTGCTGTTGCCAATCCTCTTCACAGTTTGATGTATTGTGTGTTCAGAGATGCGCTTCTGCACACCACTGTTGTAATGTGTGGTTATCTGAGTTACTGTTGCCTTCCTCTCAGCTTGAACCAACCTGGCAATTCTCTGCAGACCTCTCATTGACGAGGCATCCCCCCCCTCCCGCCACAGAGCTGCAGCTCATTGGATGGTTTTTGTTTCTCACACCATTCTCTGTTACTTTAGAGACTGTTGTGTTTGAAAATCCCAGGAGTTCAGCAATTTCTGAGATACTCCTACACCCTGTCTGTCTGCCTGTCTGTCTATTTCTTTTAGAGAAAATTGTTACAATTTTACAAGATACTTGAGCCTTTAACCACTGGTAATAGCTGAGAGATTTAGACTTTATGAAAGGAACCAGGCAAAAGATGAAAGCCTTTCTGAATACATTACAGAACTGTGCAAATGTTCCCAGTACTGTGACTTTAGAGATGGACTTTCTGATACATTAAGGGGCAGGCTTGTACATGGCATGCATAGTCAGAGCACTCAAATGAGATTACTGGTAGAAAGAAAACCATAGAAAGGGCATTGACCATTGCAAGATTGTTAAAGACGGCAGCAAAGGATGCAGCAGAACTACAGAGAAGGTTAGAATGTGAAATGCACAAAATGTTCCTGAGTGGTGCAAAAAAAGCTAAAAATGTTATCGCTGTGGGAAATCCTCCCATGATGCAAATGACTAGTTCAAAGAAAAAGTCTGCAGAAAGTGTCACAGACAAAGTCACATAAAGAGTGTGCAAAGCAAACAAAAGGAACAACAGAGTGAGAAGTCCCAAACACAAAGCTAAGCAAATGCATAAAGTTAGTGAATGTAAAACAGAATCAGACAACACAGAGTGTGACAAATGTGAACTGTCATGCCTACAACTGCATAGTATAACTGAAGCAAATCACAAAATCATCTGGGTCACAATAGATGTGTCCAGTGTAAAGGTGAAAATGGAACTGGATACAGGGTCAGCTTGATCCATAATTCCAGAGGCTGACTACAATAGACTGTTTTCTAAGATAACATTAGAGAAGACCTCAGTGATGCTAAAGATGTACACAGATGAAAGTGTGTCTTCCAAAGGCAAATTGGAAGTAAGTGTGACTTATGGAGGCCAAACACAACAGTCAGAGCTTTATGTATTGAAAAGAGGAGGGCCAGAACTTTTCGGACGTGAATGGTTGAGTAAAATACAACTTTCTGGCACTTAATCAAAGCTCTCAGTGTGGTATCAACACCACGACTGCCCAGATGGTAGCACTAACCAGAGACTTGATGCTAATGAGGAAGTGTTTGAGAAGGGGATTGGTAAATTCAAAGACGTGAAGGCCAGAATTGAACTGGATGAAACAGCAACACCAAGTTTCCATAAAGAACGTCCAGTGCCTTGCGCACTACATCCTAAAGAGAATGCTGAACTTCAGAACTTGGAGGCACCTGGAACTCTCCCCAAGGTTGAGTGGAGTGACTGGCCCGTCCATTGTCCCGGTGATCAAGAACCGGAAGGCTGGAGTCATTTGCATATGTGGGGATTTCAAGGTGAACATCAACCTGATGCTGTGTACTGTGCAGTATCCCCTGCCACGAATAGAAGGCACTTTTGCATCTTTGGCAGGCTGGGAGAGGTTTTCAAAGATTGACTTGTCACAAGCCTATCTGCAAATGGAGATTTGAGGAGTCGAGCAGGAAGTTCCTCACAATCAACACTCACGAGTATTCCTCCAGTATAATCATTCATGGAAATTGAAAGCCGCGCATGCACACGCCCGTGTGATGGAGGAACTCTACAGGTCATGCAGAGCCTATGGAGAGGGTAAACAGTCAACATTTTGGGCTGAGATCCTTCAGGACTGAGTAGGAAGGGGGAAGGGTAACAAGACTAGCTGGAAGGTGATAGGTGAAGTGACGTAGGTGGGAAACGTCAAGGGCTGGAGAGGAAGGAATCTGGTTGGGGAGCAGAATGGACCATAGGAGAAGTGGAAGGAGGAAGTGTAAAACGTTACATACTGTGCCTTAGTACCACCCAGTTTTTCACCTGTCTTTACTGTGTCCTGTCAACAGCTCATTTTAATCGATGGCAGAATATAGTATTAATGGTAAGACTCTTGGCAGTGTGGAAGATCAGTGGGATCTTGGGGTCAGAGTCCATAGGACACTCAAAGCTGCACAAGTTGACTGTTAAGAAGGCATACGGTGTATTGGCCTTAATTAACCATGGGATTGAGTTCAGGAGCCAGGAGGTAATGTTATAGCTATATAGGACCCTGGGCAGACCCCACTTGGAGTACTGTGCTCAGTTCTGGTCACCTCACTACAGGAAGGATGTGGAAACCATAGAACGGGTGCAGAGGAGATTTACAAGGATGTTGCCTGGATTGGGGAGCATGCCTTATGGAAACAGGTTGAGTGAACGTGGCCTTTCTTCCTTGGAGCAACGGAGGATGAGAGGTGACCTGATAGAGGTGTATATGATGATGAGAGGCATTGATCATGTGGATAGTCAGAGGCTTTTTCCCCAGGGCTGAAATGGCTAGCACGAGTTGCACAGTTTTAAGGTGCATGGAAGTAGGTGCAGAGGAGATGTTAGGGGTAAGTTTTTTACACAGACAGTGGTGAGTGCGTGGAATGAGCTACCAGCGACAGTGGTGGAGGCGGATACAATAGGATCTTTTAAGAGACTCCTGGACAGGTACATAGAAATAGAGGCTATGGGTAACTCTTGGTAATTTCTAAAATAAGTACACGTTCGGCACAGCTTTGTGGGGCGAAGGGTCTGTATTGTGTATGTTTTCTATGTTATAATCGGGAAAAGCAATGAATCAAGTTCTCTTCTTTTTTCAACAGTGTTTCTTCAGCACACAGTGTGCACTCAGTGGCTACAAAGGGCAGTAACTGGAATTAAATGGGATTGAATATCAGAGTTATTCTGGAGAAACCTGGGCAGGTTTTAAATTTGGAGGTGGACGCATAATAAAAAGTTTCTTTTCTTGGGTGTAGTCCCACAAGGAGATGGTGAGGGTGATGTGATTCTGAAATGGGAACCTTGCATGTCAAGAAATTTGCGATGGGTCACAGCATCTGTGCAGAGAAATGTTTCCGCTGGGGAGCTTCTGAATTGGTTTCTCTCTTTCCCCCCCCCCCCAAGAGAGTAAATGTCAAGTACCAGAGGATATGGTTTTAAGGTGAGAGGGAGAAAGTTCAAAGGTCCAACTTAATGTCAGAAATGTATACAATATACATCCTGAAATGCATTTTCTTTGCAAACATCCACAAAAACAGAGAAGTGCCTCAAAGAATGAAGGACAGATAAACGTAAGAACCCCAAAGTACCCCCCAGCTCCCCTCCCTCCCGTGCTTAAGCGGTAGCGAACAACAATCCCCCCTCCCCCCACCGGCAAAGAAAAGCAAGCATTGTCACGGCCACCGAGCACGCAAGCGTGAGCAAAGCAATAGGAAAGACACAGACTTGCAGTTACCCCAAAGACTTCATGTTTCAGCCGGCCTTCGACATCCCACAGATTCTTTCTCTCCCTGATGAGGGAGAAATAGGTGCTTCCTTTTTCCCAGCGAGCGAGGAGACATAACAAATAACTCACTGGTTTACGATGTTAAAAGTCTGTTACGTCACTTTTTTTTGAGCTCTGTGCCAGAAGATTGCAAAGATCTCGGGTCTTCGGTCCCACAGCAGATATCCAGACTCCCCCAACAGCACGCAGGTCTCCCGCCGTGATATTGACCCCTTGACCCACCCATCTCCAAAGCCCTGAGATCTTAGGCTTCCGAATTCGAGCCGGCCTCTTAGGCTGAACCTTTGGCCGTTGTTTGGCACGCCAGTCCTGAAACCCCGAGAACGGCTCCCATTCCCGCAAAGAACCGAAGTCAGCGTGTAACTCCAGGTCAGGGTCTTCAAAAGAACCCTGAAAGGGAAAAATAAAGATATTAAGATGGAAATAGAGCTGATCTGAAGATGCAAGCAAAGGAGTCGCCATTTAGCGCCATCTTAACTTCGCTCCGCCTCCCCGAAGGGCATTTACAAAGACAGTAACATGCACCAATCGCTGGAGGAGCTCAGCAGGTCAGGCAGCGTCTATGGAGAGGAATGAGCAGTGTTTCAGGCTGAGGCTCTTCATCAGTTCTGACTCTTTATTCCTGTCAAATTTCTCCTTTTTCAGCTCTTTACCTCTAACACCTGTCATCTCCCAGTTTCTCACTTCATCTCTCCCCCACCCACCTCCCCACTTACCTGGTCTCACCCATCACCTGCCAGCTTGTACTCCTTGCCTCCTCCCACCTTCTTATTCTGGCTTCTTCCCCCTTCCTTTCCCATCCTGATGAAGGGTCTCATCCCAAAACGTTGACTGTAGATGCTGCCTGACCTGGTGAGCTCCCCCCAGCAATTTGTGTGTGTTACACTGGATTTGCAGCGTCTGCAGAATCTCTTGTGTTTGTGCTCACAGGGTGATGTTCCTTTTGCATGGAGAATGGTGGGCATCTGGAAAGGGCTGTTGGGGGCGTGGTAGAAGCAGATACACTATGTTACAGATGATCTTTAAGAGGCATTTGGCCAGACTCTGGAACAGGCAGGGAATGGACTGATATGGAACAGATTTGAAGTTGAAATTGGTACTGTAATTGGCACAGATGAGTGGAAGGGCCTGTTCCTGTTCCTGTATTGTTCCATGCTGGAGATAAGCAACTACTTCATAACAGCATTGCCCAGTAACAGGAAACTGAAATGCAGGTTGGAAAGGGTTAAGCCGCCACAGACACGACTGCAGAGCACCATGAGGCTGGCTTCTTGGAGATGGAAGTGACAGTGAACTGAAACCTGATGTGCCGCTGATAAATGACTTGCCGCAGCAGTTTACATCTGCCTGATGCATCACCCATCATTCCATTCAAACGGCTCTCCGTCCTGCTGATTAATATGGACACGGGTCAAGCCTGAGGTGAAGACGCCCAGCTTCATTTTTGCTGATAGCAGGGAGCGAAATGGGAGGGTGTGAAGGGAACGGAGTGTTAGAGATTGAACAGCAGGTACCCAAAACAATTGAGTCGTATCTATATCTTCCAAGAGCTTTCCAATCAGACAAATTACTGTTTTTGATTACTGAGATGAGTAGTTAACGTTTGGGCACCACAGTATGATACTTTTGGGGTGGCATGGTGGCGCAGTGGCTAGCACAACGCTTTACAGCATCAGTGACCCAGGTTCAATTCCCACCGCTGTCTGTAAGGAGTTTGTACCTTCTCCCCGCGACCACGTGGGTTTCCTCCGGGTGCTCCGGTTTCCTCACATGGTCCAAAGGCATACCAGTTAGTACGTTAATTGGTCATTGTAAATTGTCCTGGAATTAAGCTAGGGTTAAATTGGGGGATTGCTAGGCGGTGTGGCTCAAAAGACTGGAAGGGCCTGTTTCACGTATCTCAATAAAATGAAATTAAAGCTTGAGGTGTTCTGGAGTTCACAGTTCAATTCTGGAGCTTTCTCAGCCCATCCTCCCCATCCAATGTGTGGGTTTTCTCCGCTTTCCTCCCACAGTCGAAAGGCGTACCAGTTAGTAGGTCAACTGGTCGTTGTAAATTGCCCTGTGATTAGGTTAGGGTTAAATGGGGTTATGGAGTTGCTGGGACAGCATGGCTCGATGGGAAGGAAGGGCTTACCCCTTGCTGTATCACTAAATAAAACAAACAAATAAAGTGTGTAGCCAACATGTAGATGGTAAAGGCTGAACCATGATCTGTTTGTTCATCACATTTGGACATCACTCTCAATGTGCAACAGTATAATTCTGCTCCTGTTTTATCAACTTATAGTCCTGCAACTTAGAAACAGACCCTTTGGCCCATCTATTCTTTGCTGAACTATTCTCTGCCTCGTCCCGTACCTTGGCCCTCCATACTCCTCCCATACGTGTACCTGTCCAAGTGTGTCTCACATGCTGAAAGCAAGTCAGCTTCCACCACATCTGCTGGCAGCTCATTCCACACTCTCACCACCCTCCCGGTGAAGAAGTTCCCCCTCCTTTTCCCTTTAAACATTTCATCTTTGACCCATAACCTGTGACCTCTAGTTCTAGTCCCACCCAACCTCAGTGGAAAAGGCCTGCTTGCATTTAGCCTATCTCTACCCCTCTTAATTTTGCAGACATTTATCAAATCTCCTCTCAATCGTCTATGTTCTAAGGAATACAGTCCTAACCTATTCAATCTCTCTTTGTAACTCAGGTTCTCCAGTCCCAGACACATCCTGTAAATTTCCTCTGCACTCTTTCAATCTTACTGATATCTTTTCTGTAGGTAGGTGACCAGAATGGCACCCAATAGTCCAAATTAGGCCTCACCACAATCTTGTACAACTTCGACACTGCATCCCAACTTTGAATGTAACCACATGGAGGTTAGTTTCACTGTCTCCATCTTTCTCACTCTGATTATGAACAGTTCCCTCATTAGTAACAGGCTAACATCCACAAGACAAAAAGTTAACCCTTCTGAACTTCTGGACAGTGATTGGCATCTCCTGCTATACCTGTATTCTGATCTATGTGCCATGATTTGAAATCTAATGGGGCTAGGACTTTATTCTCTGGCATGTAGAAGATTAAGAGAAGATTTGATAGAGGTATACAAAACTATGAGGCATTTTGGTTAAGATAAATGCAAGCAGGCTTTTTCCACTGAGATTGGGTGAGGCTAGAACTTGAGATCATGGGCTCAGGGTGAAAGGGGAATGCGAGAGGGAATTTCCTTGCTCAGAATGGGACTAGGCAGAGTAATAGTTTGGCATGGACGAGACGGAGACTGAATTGCTTGTTTCTATGTTGTAATGCTCTATGACTCTGACTTGACCAGGTTCCAACCTGCTGTTTCTTTTCTCTGCAGGCTTTGCTTCTGTCGCAAAACAAACTGAGAACTCTGGTCCCAAACTTCACCTTCAACCTTGGTTTCTCTGGCAAGTTCTACCACACAGGTAAAACTTTTGTATTCTCCCTTGTCACAATCATCAGTCCCTTCATGTTAGCAGCCACTCCTGTGCACTCCACAACTATACAAGACGTCCAGGTACGACCTACAAATCAAGGGCAAAAAATCAATTCCGAATGAGGTTAGAGACAAAACGGATTCCTGGCAGGGTTTTGCAGGCCATTACTTTCTACAAAGTAAAACCTGACATGAATGGCTGTTTTGATTTGCTCCCAGATGAACTCAGTGCCTTTTATACACTCTTTGTAAGGGAGAATAAAACTACCCCTGTGCAAGTCCCTGTATTATCCGGTGATCCTGTGATCTCTGTCTTAGAGGCTGACATCAGAGCATTTTTCATATGGGTGAGCTTTCGCAAGGTATCAGGACCTGATGGTGTACCTGGTAGGGATCTGAAAACCTGTGTCAACTAACTGGTGGGAGTGTCCAGAGATATCTTCAGTCTCTCGCTGCTGTAGTCAGAGGTTCCACCTGCTGCATTAGGCTCTTCTGGTGCTCAATAAGAGCAGGGTGAGCTGCTTCGATGACTGTTGCCCAGTTGCACCCACATCTGCTTTGTGAGGTTGGTCATGGCGAGAATCAACTCCTGTCTGAGCAAGAAACTCTACCTGTTGCAATTTTCCCATCACTACAATAAGTCTTCAGCAGATTCAGCATCGCTGGCTCTCGACTCGGCCTTGGGTCACCTGGACAATGGTAAAACCTAGAGGCTGCTGTTTATTGACTACAGCTCAGAGTTCAACACAATCATACCCTCAGTTCTAATCAACAAGCTCCAAAACCTGGGCATCAGTACCTTCCTGTGCAACTGCATCCTTGACTTCCTCACCGGGAGACCACAGTTTGTGCCAATCAGAAATAACATCTCCTCCTCGCTGATAATCAGCACTGGCGCACCTCAAGGATGCATGCTCACCCACTGCTCTATGCTCTACACACACTGACTAGTCATAGGTACAAATGCCATATATAAATTTGCTGATGAGAGGGTCCAGAGGAGGTTTACAAGATAGGTCTCAGGAATGAATGTATGAGCAGCATTTGATGGCTCTGGACCTGTAATCAATGGAATGTAGAAAAAAGAAAGGACAGTCTCATTAAAACCCAGTTAAATCAGCCATGATTGTTTCAGGCCAACACCCTTCAGAGCTGGAAGGGAAGGGACGGGAAGCCAGAATAGGGTAGTGGGGAGAGGGGAAGGAGTACCAGCTGGTGGTGAGTCCTGAGGACAGTGGGGTGGAGAATGGATATAGATATATTTTATATAGATTTCTGTGAGACATAGGGCGGAGGAGGAAGCAGAGCTATCACAAGTCAGCCATGGACATGGTGAGTCAGAGCTGGAGCAGTCTTCTGTCGCCAGGTTCTCCATTGGAAAAGTTAGCATAAGAACTGGATGGCGATGTGTCTCCATCAAAGGTGGTGGAAGGTGCTTGTTCACTTTGCTTGTTTGCAAGATACCCTTGGGCAAGATGTAGCACCTGCTTAGCCCTCTGATCAAGGTCACGTGAAGCCGTGGGAGCAGGTGGTGGATGGTTGTATGAGCAGCTGGTGCACATCACAAGTCCTAGTTATGTGACCACCAACGCCAGACAGACAGTCTCTGAGGAGTATTGATAATGGCTAGGGGTCAACCATCTTGTAAGGACACTGCCTGAAAAAGGGCAATGGCAAACCACTTCTGTAGAAGAATTTGCCAAGAACAGTCACGGTCGTGGGAAGACCACAATTACCTATGTTGTATGACACAATTACCTATGTCGTATGACACAACATATGATGAAAGAGCAAATCATATTCAAAGTTGAGTGGTGGGTGGTGCTGATTGAAGGAGAGGCTGCAGGTCCTGATGAACGGTCTAGGCCCAAAATGTCAACTCTTCATAGGTGGTGCTTGACCTGCTGAATTCCTCCAGCATTTTGAGTGTGCTGTTCTGGATAGTACTGTCAACAAAAGAATCTGCAAGCTTTTAAAATTAGTAATTTCAACACAATGTTCTTGGATTCCTGTAAATAGATTATGATGGTGCTTTGCTTGAGTAATTGTCTCTGAATGATATTTAATGTTAAATGATGAAAATAGCAGAGGCTGGTGGTCAGCACTAAGCAGAAAGGTTGGGGACGTGTGTTTAATGGAGGGACACATTTGGGAGGTGAGGGACATGAGGGGAGCGATTTAGAAAATTCAGGAGATTGTGGGAAAACAAGGAAGTGAGGCTAACAGCTGGCAAAAATACTTCTGTCTTCATATGGCTTTTTTTCAGCAATTAAAATTGTAATCCAAAGCAGCTGGTTTTGATAATCACAAGGCATGTCATTTTTCCAGGGTGTGACAAGTTTGGAAGAAAAGCTGGATGTTTTTGTCTTGTGGCCTGTTACTAATGAGGGAATTATTTCAAAATCAGAATGAATTGGATAGAAAGAGTGACACTAATCTCCGTGTCACTACATTCTGAGTTGGGATGTTATGTTAAAGTTGCATTAGACATTGGTGAGGCTTAATTTGGAGTATTCTGTGCAATGTCACTATCTTTTTATCCAACTCACTCTGATTCACCTACAGGAAAGGTATCAATAAGTTTGAACAAGTACAGAGAAAACTTGAAAGGATGCTGCTCGGACTTGAGGACCTGAGTTATAGGGAAAGGATGAATAGGTTAGAGGTTTTTTCTTCCCTGGAACTTTGGCAAATGAGGGAGATTTCATAGAAGTATAGAAAATTATGAGGGGTACAGATAGAGTAAATGCAAGCAGGCATTTTCCACTGAGGTTGGGTGAGACTACAACCAGAGGTCGTGTTAAGGGTGAAAGGTGTAAGAGAACATGAGGGGGATCTTCTTCACTCAGGGTGGTGTGAATGTGGAATGAGCTGTCAGCAAAAGTGGTGGATATGGGTTTGATTTCAACATTTAAGAGAAATTTGGATAAGTTCATAGATGGGAGGGCTCCGGCCCAGGTGCAGATTGGCGGGATGAGACAGATTAATACTTCAGTACAGATTAGAAGGGCCTGTTTCTGTGCTGTAGTGCTGACTTCATGACTCTCTTTCGTTACTGTGCTAAGATCTGCCCATCTTGGTCTTGAGTGTACTTGTCCGTTCAGTATTATTGGAACCCCATCAAGGATAAAATCGGCTATGATAAACCTAGGTTGCAACGATTCTTTTACTCATTCCATTCACAAATGGTAGAGCTATTATCCTTGGACACAGGACCTGTAGGTTTAATGGGGTCAAGTTAAAGTGACGACAGTTAGCTTATAAAGGACACTTAGAAAACGTTTTTTTAAAAAGGTAAATATGAGGAAATCTGCAGATGCTGGAAATTTCAAGCAACACACACGAAAATTGCTGGTGAACGCAGCAGGCCAGGCAGCATCTCTAGGAAGAGGTACAGTCGACGTTTCGGGCCGAGACCCTTCGTCAGGAATAACTGAAGGAAGAGTGAGTAAGAGATTTGAAAGTGGGAGGGGGAGATCCAAAATGATAGGAGAAGACAGGAGGGGGAGGGATGGAGCCAAGAGCTGGACAGGTGATTGGCAAAAGGGATACGAGAGGATCATGGGACAGGAGGTCCGGGGAGAAAGACAAGGTGGGGGGGAACCCAGAGGATGGGCAAGGGGTATTACAATTTTTTGAGGAAATTACCAGTAGGCTAGACAAGGGAGATGCAGTGGATGTTGTATATTTGGATTTTCAGAAGGCCTTTGACAAGGTGCCACACATGAGGCTGCTTAACAAGATAAGAGCCCATGGAATTACAGGAAAGTTACATACGTGGATAGAGCATTGGCTGATTGGCAGGAAACAGAGTGGGAATAAAGGGATCCTATTCTGGTTGGCTGCCGGTTACCAGTGGTGTTCCACAGGGATCAGTGTTGGGGCCGCTTTTTACATTGTACATCAACGATTTGGATTATGGAATAGAGGGCTTTGTGGCTAAGTTTGCTGACGATACGAAGATAGGTGGAGGGGCCGGTAGTGCTGAGGAAACAGAGAGTCTGCAGAGAGACTTGGATAGATTGGAAGAATGGGCAGAGAAGTGACAAATGAAGTACAATGTTGGAAAGTGTATGGTTATGCACTTCGGCAGAAAAAATAAACGGGCAGACTATTATTTAAATAGGGAAAGAATTCAAAGTTCTGAGATGCAACAGGACTTGGGAGTCCTCGTACAGGATTCCCTTAAAGTTAACCTCCAGGTTGAGTCGGTAGTGAAGAAGGCGAATGCAATGTTGGCATTCATTTCTAGAGGAATAGAGTAAAGGAGCAGGGATGTGATGTTGAGGCTTTATAAGGCGCTGGTGAGACCTCACTTGGAGTACTGTGGGCAGTTTTGGTCTCCTTATTTAAGAAGGGATGTGCTGACGTTGTAGAGGGTACAGAGAAGATTCACTAGAATGATTCCGGGAATGAGAGGGTTAACATATGAGGAACGTTTGTCCGCTCTTGGACTGTATTCCTTGGAGTTTAGAAGAATGAGGGGAGACCTCATAGAAACATTTCGAATGTTAAAAGGCATGGACAGAGTGGATGTGGCAAAGTTGTTTCCCATGATGAGGGAGTCTAGTACGAGAGGGCATGACTTCAGGATTGAAGGGCGCCCTTTCAGAACAGAAATGTGAAAAAATTTTTGTAGTCAGAGGGTGGTGAATCTATGGAATTTGTTGCCACGGGCAGCAGTGGAGGCCAAGTCATTGGGTGTCTTTAAGGCAGAGATTGATAGGTATCTGAGTAGCCAGGGCATCAAAGGTTATGGTGAGAAGGCGGGGCAGTGGGACTAAATAGGATAAAATGGATCAGCTCATGATAAAATGGCGGAGCAGACTCGATGGGCCGAATGGCCTACTTCTGCTCCTTTGTCTTATGGTCTTATGGGTATAGTCAGAGGGACAGAGGGAGAAAAAGGAGAGAGAGAAAAATATAATAAAAAAGATAAATAACGGTTGGGGTACGAGGGGGAGGTGGGGCATTAAGGAAAGTTTGAGAAGTCAGTGTTCATGCCATCAGGTTGGAGGCTACCCAGACAGAATATAAGGTGTTGTTCCTCCAACCTGAGTGTGTCTTCATCTTTACAGTAGAGGAGGCCGTGGATAGACATGTCAGAATCTGGGAATGGGATGTGGAATTAAAATGTGTGGCCACTGGGAGATCCTGCTTTCTCTGGTGGACAGAGCGTAGGTGTTCAGCGAAACGGTCTCTCAGCCTGCGTCGGGTCTTGCCAATATTCATTCGTCCCCCCATCCCTTCCCACCGATCTCCCTCCTGGCACTTATCCTTGTAAATGGAACAAGTGCTACACGTGCCCTGACACTTCCTCCCTCACCACCATTCAGGGCCCCAGACAGTCCATCCAGGTGAGGTGACACTTCACCTGTGAGTCGGCTGGGGTGATGTACTGTGTCCGGTGCTCCCGATGTGGCCTTCTATATATTGGCGAGACCGGACGCAGACTGGGAGACCGCTTTGCTGAACACCTACGCTCTGTCCGCCAGAGAAAGCAAGATCTCCCAGTGGCCACACATTTTAATTCCACATCCCATTCCCATTCTGATATGTCTATCCACGGCCTCCTCTACTGTCAAGATGAAGCCACACTCAGGTTGGAGGAACAACACCTTGTATTCCGTCTGGGTAGCCTCCAACCTGATGGCATGAACATTGACTTCTCTAACTTCTGCTAATGCCCCACCTCTCCCTCGTACCCCATCTGTTACTTATTTTTATACACACATTCTTTCTCTCACTCTCCTTTTTCTCCCTCTGTCCCTCTGAATATACCTCTTGCCCATCCTCTGGGTTTCCCCCCCCTCCTTTTCTTTCTCCCTGGGCCTCCTGTCCCATGATCCTCTCATATCCCTTTTGCCAATCACCTGTCCAGCTCTTGGCTCCATCCCTCCCCCTCCTGTCTTCTCCTATCATTTTGGATCTCCCCCTCCCCCTCCCACTTTCAAATCTCTTACTCACTCTTCCTTCAGTTAGTCCTGACGAAGGGTCTCGGCCCGAAACATCAACTGTACCTCTTCCTAGAGATGCTGCCTGGCCTGCTGCGTTCACTTAAAAAAGGTAAAAATGGAATACAAAAGTAAGCCAGCCAATAATATTAGAGAGAATACCAAAAGTTTCTTCAGATACATAAAGAGTAAAAGAGAGGCAGAGTGGATATTGGACTACTGGAAAATGATGCTGGAGAGGCAGTAATGGGGGACAAGGAAGTGGTAGATGAACTGAATAAGTATTTTGCATCAGTCTTAACTGATAAACACGAGCAGTATGATGGAATTTTCAAGTGTCAGGGTCATGAGGTGTGCGAAGCTGTCATAACTAGAGAGAAGGTTTTTGGGAAACTGAAAGGTCTGTAGGTAGATAAGTTGCCTGGACCAGATGGTGTACACGTCAGAGTTCTGAAAGAGGTGGCTGAAGAGGTCATGGAGGCATTAGTAATGATCTTTCAAAAATCACTAGATTTTGGAAGACTGGAAAATTGCAAGTGTCACTCCGCTCTTCAAGAAGGGAGAGAGGCTGAAGAAAGGAAGCTGCAGGTCAGTTAGTCTGACCTCAGTGGTTGGGAGGATGTCAGAGTTGATTATTAAGGACGAGGTCTCAGGGTACTTGGAGGCACATAATGAAATAGGCCATAGTCAGCGTAGTTTCCTCAAAAGAAAATCTTGCCTGACAGTTATATTGGAATTCTTTGAAGAAATAACAAGCAGGATAGACAAAGGAGAATAGGTTGATGTTGTGTGCTTGGATTTTCAGGAGGCCGTTGAGAAGGTGCCACACGTGAGGCTGCTTAACAACCTATGAGCCCATGGTATTATGGGAAAGGTTCTAGCATGGTTAAAGCAGTGGCTGATTGGCAGGAGGCAAAGAGTGGGAATAAAGGGAGCCTTTTCTGGCTGGTTGCCAGTGACTGGTGGTATTCCACAGGAGTCTGTGTTGGGATCAATTCTTTTTATGTTATATATCAATGATTTGGTCGATGGAATTGATGGCTTTGTTGCAAAGTTTGCAAATGATGTAAAGGTAAGTGGAGGGGCAGCTAGTTTAGAGGAACTGGAGAGGCTATAGAAGGACTTGGACAAATTAGGAGAATGGGCAAAGAAATGGCAGCTGTAATACAGTGTTTGGAAGTGTCATGCATATTGGTAGAAGAAATTAAAGAGTTGACTACTTTCTAAATGGAGAGAAAATGCAAAAAAAAACTGAGGTGCTAAAGGACTTGGGATTCCTTGTGCAGGACACCCTAAAGGTTAATTTGCAGGTTGAGTCTGTGGTGAGGAAGGCAAATGCAATGTTGGCATTCATTTCAAGAGGACAAGAATATAAAAGCAAAGATGTAATGTTGAAACATTATAAAGCACTGGTGAGGCCACACGTGGAGTATTGTGAGCAGGTTTGGCCCCTTATCTTAGAAAGGATGTGCTGAAACTAGAGTGGGTTTGACGGAGGTTCACGAAATGATTCCAGGATTGAATGGCTTATCATATGAAGAGGGCTAGAATTCAGAAGAATGAGGGGGTGTCCTTATTGAAACCTATAGAATGGAGAAATGCCTTGATAGAGTGGATGTGGAGAGGATGTTTCCTATAGTGAAAGACTTGTCCTCGGATACAGGGGTCTTCTTTTAGAAACATAGAAAACCTACAGCACAATACAGGCCCTTCGGCCCACAGAGTTGTGCCAAACATGTCCCTACCTTAGAAATTACTAGGCTTACCCATAGCCCTCTATTTTACTAGGCTCCATGTACCTATCCAAAAGTCTCTTAAAAGACCCTATCACATCCACCTCCACCACTGTTGCCGGCAGCCCATTCCACACACTCACCACTCTCTGTGTGTTTTTTTAAAAAAAAACAAACAAACTTACCCCTGACATCTCCTCTGTACCTACTCCCCAGCATCTTAAACCTGTGTCCTCTTGTGGCAACCATTTCAGCCCTGGGAAAAAGCCTCTGACTATCCACACGATCAATGCCTCTCATCATCTTATACACCTCTATCAGGTCACCTCTCATCCTCTGTCGCTCCAAGGAGAAAAGGCCAGGTTCACTCAACCTATTCTCATAAGGCATGCACCCCAATCCAGGCAACATCCTTATAAATCTCCTCTGCACCCTTTCTATGGTTTCCACATCCTTCCTATAGTGAGACGACCAGAACTGAGCACAGTACTCCAAGTGCGGTCTGAGATGAGGAATTTCAGAATGCTGGAGGAACTCGGCAGGTCAGGCAGCATCTGAAGTGCCTCAGCCTGAAATATTGACTGTTTGTTCCCTTCTATTGAAGCTGCCTGACCAGCTGAGTTCCTCTGTGAATTACACTTCATATTGATTGCAATGCAGTTATTCACAGTAGCGTGGATTTATTTAGATTCCAGGTGTCTTGGGTGTGGGGTTCAGTTGTCTGTTCCATTGGAAGGATTGGTCATCTCGTAGTGCAAACAATTTCCATGATGTGTCAATCAAGGATTATAGCAAGGAGAATTCTTGATGGGTCATATTGAGTGGGATGTTTAAAGGGGGTCCAGGGCATAGAATTTACAGCACAAATATACTCTTGAGTATCTCAGAAACTGCTGACCTCTTGGGATTTTCATGCATAACCATCTCTATAGCATTTACAGAGAAGGTGCAAAAACCAAAAAAAAAATTCAACTAAATATGCCCAAGTTTTCGATTATATTCTGTGTTTGTTTTTGCTTTTTTTTTTTGCCTTTTGCACTTTTTTGTGCATGGAGGGGTTTTAATGTTTTTCTTTGAACGGGTTTGTTTGTTTTCATTGTTTCATGGCTGTCTGGGGAAGACAAATCTCAGGGTTGTATTCTGCATGCGTAGGTACATACTTTGATATAAATGTACTTGGAATCTTTGAATCACTGAGCTGCAGTTCTGTGGGTGAAACTGCCTTGTTAATGAGAGAGGTCAAAGGAGAAAGGCCAGACTGAATCAAAGTGGAAGGTGCTACCCCGGCCCAGTGCCTACCTCTTTTCCGAGGCTGTGTTCGTGCCCGGCTGACCTTGGGGAGAGAGAGCACACAGTCGCGATGGGCACATGGGGGATTCCCAGGATCAGTGAACCCCCAGGATATCGACTGTTTTACAGAGAGTAGTACCCATATTTTAATTTGAGTATACTTACAGTCTTGTAAATATTGACTCTCTGTACCTTTGTGTATGTGTACTGTAAATAAACCTTTATAGGTTTTGTAAAAAAAAACTGACAGAAAGGTGACAGTAACTCAAATAACCACACGTTCTAACAGTAACGCATCTCTGAACACACAACGTGTCGACCCTTGAAGTGGATAGAAGAGCCTAAACATATACTCAGTGCGACTCTATTATGTACAAGAGATCCCTGATGAAGTGGGCACTGAGTGTTTTCCACAGCAATCAAATGGCATAGAGTTAGTGAGTCATACCAAATCCTGCATTTCCCTCATTTATCCAAAACATTGTTTGCCTTCATTTTCTGCCTGTCTTTAGCAACATGATCACTGTTGTCTGTGAGACTGATGCATCTGACATAAAGACCGACTGGTTATACAAATAGTCCCAGTGTTACACAGTAGGGATGCAGGTTCTTTGCCCTCCAGTGCATGTTCGCATGAACATTGATTTCTTTAACTTACAGAAATTTCTCCATAGCCACATGCACACCCCCTCCCCGCCCCCAATCTGGAGGAACTCAGCAGGCCAGGCAGCACCTGTGGAGTGAAATAACAAATCAGTGTTTTGGGCCGAGACCCTTCATCAGGACTGGAATGGCCTTCCAGTAACTGAAAGTGACCTCCCCCTCTCCTGTTGATGTTTCACACAGAGGTCCTTCATCAGGACTGGAAAGGAAGGGTGCAGAAGCCAGAATAAGGAGGTGGGGAGGGAGGACAAGTAGTACAAGCTAGCAGGTGATGGGTGGGACCGGGTGAGGGGGAAGATAGTTGGGTGGGTGAGGAGGGATGGAGTGAGAAGCTGGAAGGTGATGGATGGAAGAGGTAAAGGGCTGAAGAAGAATCTGAGAGGAGAGTGGACCATGGGAAAGAGTGGAAGGGGGGGTGCCAGAGGGAGGTGCTGGGCAGGTGAAGAGAAGGGGTTATAAGGGGGGGCAAGATGGGGGAATGGAAAAGAGAGGGAGGAAGGAGAAATTACTGGAAGTTAGAGAAATCAATATTTTTGCAGTCAGTTTGGAGGCTACTTCAGACAAAATATGAAGTGTAGCACTGCCAACCTGAGAGTGGCTTCATTTAAAGACGTCCTCAGGGAGGCGAGTACCCATGATGGAGCTGACTGAGTTTACAAATCTCTGCAGCTTTTCCCGATCCTGTGCAGTGGCCAGTCCCTACCAGATGGTGATGCAAACAGTTAGAATTCTCTCAACTTGACTTGAATGTTCAAACGATTTTGCAGGCAATGGGATCTGGGTACTTGTGTCCTTTTAAAACTGAAAATGCAAAGAATCAAAGTACATTTATTATCAAAGTACGTTTGCAATATACAGCCCTGGAAGTCATCTATCCACAGCAACGAAACACAGAAAACAGTGGAACCCGCTCAAAGAAAAATATAAACTCCCAACATGCAAACAGCATCAAAAAAATGAGCAGATAATAAAGTCAAACAGCATGTCATTGAAACAGTCCAGAAACATTCAGTTCAGCTCGGTTCATTTCAATTCAACACAACATCGTTCCAAGACTGCAGGCTGTAAAGCCAGTCTGCCTCGGTCAAGAGCACACAAAGTAGCAATAAAGGGGAGCAAGCGGAAACAGTGCATAATGTGAACTACAGAGTTCAATCCACAAACTGCATCGATTAAACCTAAAGTTTAAAGAGTTTGAGGAGGCATATGACACAGATCACAGGTTGTCGGTGTCTCATCCCCAATACTTATTTCCTTAAATGTAAACAGACCAAAACCTAGAAGCAACTTCAAATGGCTGGAACTTAGTTTCAGACCTCCCATTGAAATTTGTCACTGATATTCAAAGAACAGGAATTCTGCAGGTGCTGGAAATTGAAGCAACACACGTCAAAGTTGCTGGTGAACGCAGCAGGCCAGGCGGCATCTCTAGGAAGAGGTGCAGTCGACATTTCAGGCCAAGACCCTTCATCAGGACTAACTGAAGGAAGAGATATTCAAAGGCTAATTTTTAACTGTAGTTTCTGCTGGAGATTGCATTTTATATATTCCAACTCTATGAAATGTGATCCTTCTGTCCATGACAGTAGCATTTATTGAATCAGGCTAAGAGAGAAATTCCAGATATTTGGAACCCCATGTTATTAAAATAAGATGTAATTTCTGTGAATATAATTCAGTGATCTTGGAAATGAGCTGTGATCATTGTAAAGTCTACTTAGCATATTTCAGTAACTTCCTTTGCGTTGGTATGAGTGCATCTGGATTAGTTCAGGACTTAACTGGGAACCGAAGAGAGGTTTCTTCAACTAGGAAATTATTGATAATTTGATTACCAGATGTTCTTGCTGCAGAGCATTAAGAAACAGAATGTGGATGTTACCTTCCAGCACAGAGCCGATGGTTCTTCAATGTAACACACAAAATGTTGGAGGAACTCAGAGGTCAGGAAGCATCTATGGAGAGGAATAAACATTCGACATTTCAGGCTGAGGAACTTCATCAGGACAGCCTGAAGGGTCTTGGTTGGAAATGTTGACTCTTTATTCTTCTCCATAGATGCTGCCTGACTTGGTCAGTTCCTCCAGCATTTTGCATGTGTTACTCTGAATTTTCAGCATCTCTTGTGCTTAATGGTTCTTCAATACTGTTGGACACATTTGGCTATGGACTGTGTTGTTACCTCTGGCCTGTGCACCTGTGGAAAGTTGACAGTTCTCTTGCATATATTTAAGGAGAGTTTACCTAGGCAATAGCTATGCCATATGCTATTCAAAGACGGAGACTACAACTTTTAGTCTTGAATATGGACTTCCATTCACTGCATCGGAAACATTTCCCAAGTTGATCATAAAGTCATAGAACTCTGTAGCACATCTAGTCCATGTTGAACTATTATTCTGCCTTATCCCATTGACCTGCACATTGACCAAATTCCTTTTGAATGTTGACATCTAACCTGCATCTACCACTTCTGCTAGCACCTCAAAACCTAGAGTACTGTAAAAATTCTTAGGCACATGTATATAGCTAGGGTACCCAAGATTTTTGCAGGTACTGTAGTTATTTTGTGTATTACATTGCACTTTACTGCTACCACAAACAAATTGATGTCATATGTGAGTGATGATAAACCTGATTCTGATATCTGTCTCTATTGTGGACTGAGAATGAGAAGGGGGCAGGGAGAGGGGAATCATGTTGTGAAAAGCGGAAGGGAGAGGGAGCACCAGAGATACATTCTGTAATGATCAATAAACCAGTAGTTTGGATTCAAATGACCTTGCCTGGTGTCTCGGGTCTGGGTGTGTCTATACCTGTGCCACCTCTGCCAACTGTCCCTCATCCCTCACAGCACTCCACCCTTGCCATTCCCAAGATCCTTTGCTCCCTTGATAGATAGAGATACATGAACACACCAGAAAAGAGCCAATAACAACATAAAGAATTCCACTTGTCCTGCTCCTGGACTGTTCCTCCCACTCCCATCAGGGAGGAAGCATGTAGCATCCACAGCAAGACCACCAGACACAAAATCAGTTACTTTCTCCAAGCAGTAAAGCTGGTCAACATGTCCCACCATTAACTCCATACGATCAAACTATGTATATGAGCTATCTTGTGTATATATATTTATTGTGAGATTATTATTATAATTGTATTGTTTTTTGCACTACATTAGAGCTGGAGTAACAATATTTTGTTTTCCTTACACGTGTACTGGAAATGGTTATGTTTTGTATTTCCAAAAGCTAATTGAAAGAAAAGCTCGGGAACCAAAGATAAACATGTCTACTTCGTTTTACTTTATTGAGGCGTGCACGTGTGATGTGGTGGTGTAATAACGTATACCATTCACATACTTTTACATATAACAATAATGAATTATGTAAGCAAACAAGTATGGCTTAAACAATATATTTACAATATTACTCAGATATTACTGAAATATTAAATACACAACGGAAATGACGTGAAACTATTTTGAATTAGTTTGAAAGGAAAATTAGAGCAGGGAGGTGAAAAGGCGCCCAAAACCCCCAAGCTAGGAAGACATGACATGAATAATTGCTGGAAGCTAAAAGGTGCCTCGGTGGTGACCTTGGCCTGAATGTAAAAAAAAATGTGGATTAAGCAACCACTTTATGGAATCCCTTGCGCTTGTGCTTAGTGCCAGTTTCATGATATGAAATAATTTGTAATGTGATCGGGATCTGGCTTTTTGGAGCAATTCTCTTCCTTGCTACATTAGTCAGGCTGAAGAGGTTTCAACTGAAGTGTTGCAAATTCACAGTAATTGACTACCAGTTGAGTCCTCACCTCTGGTTTCCAGGGAAAGGTCAGAAACAAATGTACTCAGTGGCCACTTTATTAGGTACCTCTTATAGTCATAGTCATACCTAATTGATCCCGGGGGAAATTGTTTTTCGTTACAGTTGTACCATAAATAATAAATAGTAATAAAACCATCAATAGTTAAATAGGAATATGTAAATTATGCCAGTAAATTATGAAATAAGTCCAGGACCAGCCTATTGGCTAAGGATGTCTGACCCTCCAAGGGAGGAGTTGTAAAGTTTGTAAAGCTACCCTCAGCCTGCTGCCCCAGCACACAACAGCAAACATGATTGCACTGGCCACCACAGACTCGTAGAACATCCTTAGCATCGTCCGGCAGATGTTAAAGGACCTCAGTCTCCTCAGGAAATAGAGACGGCTCTGACCCTTCTTGTAGACAGCCTCAGTGTTCTTTGACCAGTCCAGTTTATTGTCATTTCGTATCCCCAGGTATGTGTAATCCTCCACCATGTCCACACTGACCCCCTGGATGGAAACAGGGGTCACTGGTACCTTAGCTCTCCTCAGGTCTACCACCAGCTCCTTAGTCTTTTTCACATTAAGCTGCAGATAATTCTGCTCACACCATGTGACCAAGTTTCCTACCGTAGCTCTGTACTCAGCCTCACCTCCCTTGCTGATGTATCCAACTATGGCAGAGTCATCAGAAAACTTCTGAAGATGACAAGACTCTGTGCAGTAGTTGAAGTCTGAGGTATAAATGGTGAAGAGAAAGGGAGACAAGACAGTTCCCTGTGGAGCCCCAGTGCTGCTGATCACTCTGTGGGACACACAGTGTTGCAAGCACACGTACTGTGGTCTGCCAATCAGGTAATCAAGAATCCATGACACCAGGGAAGCATCCACCTGCATCGCTGTCAGCTTCTCCCCCAGCAGAGCAGGGCGGATGGTGTTGAACGCACTGGAGAAGTCAAAAAACATGACCCTCACAGTGCTTGCCTAATAAAGTAGCCACTGAGTGTATGTTTGTGGTCTTCTGTTGCTGTAACCCATCAAGTTTCAATGTGTTGTTCATTCAGAGGTGCTCTTCTATACACCACTGTTGTAATGCACGGTTATTTGAGTCTCTGTCACCTTCATGTCAGCTTGAACCAGTCTGGCCAATCTCTGCTGAACTCTCTCATTAACAAGGCATTTTTGCCCACAGAACTGCTGCTCACTGGATTTGTTTTTGTTTCTTGTGCCATCATTTGTAAACCCTAGAGACTGTTGTGTGTGAAAATCCAAGGAGACCAGCAGTTTCCTAGATACTCAGACCACCCCATCTGGCACCAACAATCATTCCATGGTCAAAGTAACTTGGATCACACTTCTTCCCCATTCTGATGTTTGGTCTACACACAAGAGGAAATTTGTAGATGCTGGAAATCCAGAGTAACACACAAAGTGCTGGAGGAATTCAGCAGGTCAGGCAGTATCTGTGGAAATGAATAGATAACGTTTTGGGCTGAGACCCTTCTTCAGGACTGAGAAGGAAGGAGGAAGATGCCAGAATAAAAAGGTGGGGAGTGGGGCTGAACCTCTTGACCATGTCTGCATTCTTTTATGCACTCAGTTGCTGCCACATGATTGCCTGATTCGATATTTGCATTAATGAGCTGATGTACCTAATAAAATGGCCACTGAGCTTTGCTGAAATCAGATTGAGAGGTCACAGAGATGAGTGCTTCACTGCATGACAGTGGACATGCTCCTTCCTGACTTGCACTTCTGTCAGTCAGATTTCCATCCCAGAATCAGAAATGCAGTCCAAGGAAGAAGACTATTCTGCTTCTTTTCCCCAAGATGGCTGAGAACAATCTGTAACGTTTTCTGTGGAGCGTTGGAAGCTGTGAACTGGATAGCAGTTGAGAAATTATGAGAGGCAAAGTTAGAGTAGACAGTCAGGGTCCTTTTCCCAAGGTAAAAATATCAAGTACTTGACATCCCGCCGAAGGGCTTTGGCCCGAAACGTTGACTGTACTTTTTTCCATAGATTCTGCCTGGCCTGCTGAGTTCCTCCAGCATTTTGTGTGTTACTCGGATTTCCAGCATCTGTAGATTTTCTCTTGTTTGTGATTTAAATACTTGAGGACACAGCTTTAAGGTGGGGGGGGGAGCTTAAAGGCGATTTACAGGAAAGATTCTTTGCACGGAGTGTGGTGGGGGGCCTGGAGCAGGCTGCCAGGAGAGGTGGTTGAAGCAGTTATGGCAGTGGTGCTCAAGAGGCTTGAGATAGGCACATGAATATGCAGGAGTGTAGGGATATGGATCATTGAACACACTCAGTTGTTCAGTACAATGTACAGAAGGGATGTCAGAGGCAGTTCACACAGAGATTGGGTGGGTGTGTGAAACTTGCCGCTGGGGCTGGGGTGGTTGTAGAGGTAGGCACGTTAGGGACATTAAGAGACTCTTGGGTAGCAACAGGGATGAAAGGAAAATGGAGGGAAGGGTTAAATTGATCTTGGAGTAGGTTAAAGGGTCGGCCCAACATGATGGGCTGATAGGCCTGTACTATCCCCTGCTCCACCCATTCACCTTTCCCCTCACCTGACCTCACCTATCACCTTCTAGCTTGTACTCCTTCCCCTCCTCCTCACTCTGGCTTCTGTTCCCTTCCCTTCCAGTCCTGATGAAGGGTTTTGGCCCAAAATGTCCTCTCCATAGACGCTGTCTGACTTGCTAAGTTTTCTCAGCATTTTGTGTGTGTTACTGTACTACAATGTTCTAGGTTATAATTGGCACCATGTTCAGCACAATTATTGTGAGCTGAAGGGTCTTTTCCTGTGTTGTACTGTGTGTTCTAAGAATAAGACTACCTTCCTGGAGTCCTGGCCGATATCCATTTCTCAGCTTGCCTGACTCTCTGGTTGTTAATGTATTGTTGTTTATTGGAGCTTCCTGTGCAAAGGTATATGGCTGCATCTCTTTGACTGCAACATTGCAACAACCAAAAAGAGAAGTGCAGGTCTCTCTGTCCTTCTGCATCGACTCTGGCGTTTTGGTGTAAGGTAGGGTGGGGGGATTTGGAGGGCAGTACGGGCTGGCTGCTCTCTGCGGATGCTTCATTAATGGTGTTGAATGTTTCCCTGCAGGGGCCAGTGAGGAAGACGAGGGCGATGACACACTGCTGAAGCACCGGAACGAATTTTGGTGGTTCCCCCACATGTGGAGCCACATGCAGCCTCACCTCTTCCACAATGAGACCGTCCTGGCCGAGCAGATGAAACTTAACAAACAGTTCGCACTGGTAGGTGGTCGTGTGTTTGCCTTTTGTTAGGTTGTGGTATGATTGCGTTCACTTCCCAGTAGAATGTGACATGCTTGTGTTCTCTCCTCAGAAAGGCAGGTGGTTCATTTCCTGGTTGGTTGTTGTGTGCTTCTGTTAGGTGGTTGTCCTTGTATTCACTTTCTGGAAAAGTAGAGTCATAAAACACTTTTACACAGAAACAGTCCATTCAGCCAACCTAGTCCCTGGCGGACTATTAATCTGCCAAGACCTGCCGACTTGCACCCAGAGCATTGCCCTTCATACCCCTCCCATCCATGTATCTATCCAAATGTCTCTTCAACATTGAAATTGAACCTGTAGCCAGCACCTCCACTGGCAGCTCGTTCCCCTCATGTTCCCCTTAAACATTTCACCTTTCACCCTTAACCCATAACTTGCAGCCTCACCCAAGCTCACTGGAAAAAGTCTGCTTGCACCTGCTCTATTTATACACCTCTTAATATTGTCCATCAAATTTCCCCTCAAGCATCTACAGTCTAGGAAATGATGTCCTAACCTTCTCAGCCTTTCCATATTGATCGTTGACTTTACGGTAAGTTGTGTGCGTGTGTTCGCTGATTCTCTGCTTCACAGATCCCACAGTTAGTCCCCACTCCCAGTGCAGTCTATGTGGAGTTTGTCTATTCTCCCTGTAACCCAGGGCCATTGGGAGGAACCAGAGAGTTTGCTTGGCTCAGGCAGCAGTGAGAGCAAGCAATTAATCATGGAGTATACAAAGGAGGCGGAGATCCAGGTGGTTTGGTGATGGTTGGATCAATGCTGAGTGATTGATTAATACAAATCGATGGGTGGACTGTGTAAGATTATAAACAGTGGTAATTAGCCTTATGGGGAATTTATAAAGATCATTGAGGAGATGGGGAGCAGCGAGGCAGACTCAGCTGCAGATCTCGCGTGAGGGTAAATTTTGATGCTCCGTCACCTCTGGTGTCCCTGAGACATACTGGTAGGTGAAGTGTCTACATGTGGGGATTTTAAAAAAAAAAAGCAAGGGATATTCATTGGCATGTAAGAGAGAATAAGTTGCAGGGATTCAGGAAAGTGTTCTTTTTCCAAACTAATCGTCAGAAAAGTTGAACCTCGAGAACAGGGATAGGTAGTTCCTTTCTGCCTGGAATAGTTAGCTGTGTTTGCTCCCCATCTCTCTTTCATCCTCCCTTGAATTCTTCTTCACCCCTACTGGGACGAGGTCACCAACAGCAGTTCCCAGAGTCCTCTGTCCTGGGTGAGGTGTCCTGCCTTTCAAAGGTCCTTCCTCTCCGAGGGATGAGGTCTTTGGAGCTTCTGTTGGCGTTTCTGTAGCTCTGGGTTTTTATGGGATGGGGTTGCTAGCCCCATGTCCGACCCTCCACCTTTCGCAGCCGGGCTTGTAACCATGCATGGCGGAGTACTCATCTTGCAAACATCTTTTAAACTTCATCCGTGAGCTTTTCAAGTCCTGACTGCCTTCAGGGGGAGAGGTGACACAGATGAAGAGGTGTTTCCCAAGGCCACTTCAGTTAGACAGCTGTAACTCAAACAAGAGAAAATCTGCAGATGCTGGAAATCCAGGCAACGCGCACACTCACGCACACCTGGCCAGGCCAGGGCTGAGACCCTTCAGCAGGACCAGAGAAAAGATGAAGACTCAGAGTTCGAAGGTGGGGGAGGGAGAAACACAAGGTGATGGGTGAAACTGGAGAAAGGGAGGGGTGCAGTAAAGAGCTGGGAAGTTGATTGGTGAAAGAGATACAGGGCTGGAGAGGGAGGAGTCTGACAGGAGAGTACAGATGGCCATGGAAGAAAGGAAAGGGAGCAGGAGCACCAGCGGGAGGTGATGGGTGGGCAAGGGGATGAGTTGAGAGGGAGCAAAGGGGATGGGGAATGGTGAAGGTGGGGTGGGGGCATTACCAGAAGTTCGAGAAATCTATGTTCACACCATCAGATTGGAGGCTACCCAGATGAAATAGAGGTTTTGCTCCTGCAACCTGAATGTGGCATCATTGCAACAGTAGAGACAGCCACAGATTGACATATCGGAATGGGAAGTAGTATTAAAAAAGGTGGCCTCCGGGACATCCTGCTTATGGTGGGCAGAGCGTAAGGACTCAGTGAAGTGGTCTCTCGGTCTATGTCAGGTCTCACTGGTATACAGGAGGCCACACTGGGAGCACCGGATTCAGCAGATGACGCCAACAGACTCGCAAGTGAAGTGTTGCTTGACCTGCAGGGACTGTTTGGGGGCCCTGAATGGTAGTGAGGGAGGAGGTGTAGGGGCAGGTGTAGCACTAGTTCCACTTGCAGGGATTAGTACCAGGAGGGAGATCAGCGGGGAGGGACAAATGGACAGGGGAGTCGTGTAGGGAGCGATTCCTGTGGAAAGCAGAAAGTGAGGGGTTGAGGGGGGGGGGAGGGAAAAATGTGCTTGGTGGAAGGATCCTGTTAGAGATGGCAGAAGTTCCATAAAGAAGCTCTTAACTGCCTCCTTTGGCCAAGACTCCACCAGCTGAGGAGCCAATGATCTATATCTCACCTCCTTGAATCATCCCCAACTCTTCAGTGAGATCAACTCTTGATCTTCGTCACTCATGGGTGTCTGTTGCGGAATACTCTCAAGGCTTGCACGTTTTAATCTTGGAAAGAAAAATACAAAATTGAAGGAGTTTCATAGCTACAAGGGCATTTTTTATACTGAAAAGTTGTCACATGAATAATGAAGATCTGTTTATGGAACTGAAGCATGTCCATTAATCTTTGGAATTTCTGGAACCAAAAATAAAATTGCCTGTGGCTACCTCTGACTTCTATTGAAGAGAAGCGGCCTCATTATTTTCACGTTCCATTAATTGATTGCAGTTCTAAGCCATTGGAACTTGAATCTGGCTTATTATTGTTTGTAATTACTAAAGACAAATCTGGAGGGTTGCTCTCCCTGACAAGTCAATAAGAAGCTGTACTGAAACCCTAATTTGTCAAAGCAAACTGTTTAACAGTGGGGATCAGTCAGCATGGTGGTAGAATGCACTGGGGGGGTCCGGGGTTATTTTGCTGGGCGATGGGGCTTCACAAGACTCGGAATCAGGTTTATCATCACTGACTTGTGAAATGTCCTGTCTTGTGGCAGTGGTACTGTGCAATATATAAACTAAACTATACAATGAAGAACACGAGGAATTCTGCAGATGCTGGAAATTCAAGCAACACACATCAAAGTTGCTGGTGAATGCAGCAGGCCAGGCAGCATCTCTAGGAAGAGGTACAGTCGATGTTTCAGGCCGAGACCCTTCGTCAGGACTAACTGAAATAAGAGCTAGTAAGAAATTTGAGAGGGGGAGGGGGGATCCAAAATGATAGGAGAAGACAGGAGTGGGAGGGATGGAGCCAAGAGCTGGACAGGTGATTGGCAAAAGGGATATGGGAGGATCATGGGACAGGAGGTCCGGGAAGAAAGACCGGGCGGGGGGAACCCAGAGGATGGGCAAGGGGTATAGTGAAAGGGACAGAGGGAGGAATACTGTGTATGTGTGTGTATATAGCTATAGCTGTATAGAAATGGTTGTGTGTGTATATTTATATATAGTAAAAAGTGAGGTAGTGCACATGGGTTAATTGTCCTGTTAGAATTCTGATGATAGAGGGGAAGAAGCTGAAACATTGTGTGTCTTCAGCTCTTGTATCTTCTCCTTGTTGGTTCTAATGAGAAGAGGGCATGTCCTGGGTGGTGAGAGTTCTTCATGGTGAATGCCACCTTGGGGCATCGCTTTTGAAGGTGTCCTCAATGGTGGGGGGGGGGGGCTTCTACCCATCATGCAGCTGGCTAAGTTTAAAAACTCCAGTTTTTTTTTACAATCCTGTGTATTGGAACTTCTGTACCAAACAGTGATATAACCAGTCAGAACTCTCTCTGCATGCATCGGTAGAAATTTGCTCATGTTTTTGGTGACATGTACAATCTCCTGATGAAGTGTGGCCACTGGTGTGCCACCTTCATTGTTGCAACGATGTATTGGGCTTAGGACAAATCTTCAGAGATGTTGACACCCGGGAGCTCAACCCTCGCCCTTCTACTGCTGACCCTTTGAGAACTGGCGTGTTTTCTCCCAATTTCTCCATCCTGAAGTCCACAATCAATTCCTTGGTCTTAGTGACGTTGAGTGCAAGGTTGTCATTGTGACACCACTCAACCAGCTGGTCTGTCTGACTCCTGTGCACCAGCTGAGATTCTGCCAACGACGGTTGTGTCATCAGTGAATTAGTAGATGCTGTTTGAGCTGTGCCTAGCCACGCGGTAATGAATGTAGAAAGAGAGTTGAGCAGTGGGCTGAGTACACGTGTTTGAGGCACGTCTGTGTTGATTGTCAGTACTGGCTGTCGTCTCCCAATAAGGAATGCAGAAGTGCAGTTGCAGAGGGAGGTCCGGAGGTCCAGGCTTTCAGCTTTGTTGATTAGTACTGAGGGAGTGATAGTGTTGAATGCTGAACTGTAATCAACAAACAGCAGCCTGACCTAGGTATTGCTGTTGTCCAGGTGCTCCAAGTCTGAGTAGAGGGCCAGTGAGATTGCATCTGTTGTTGACATGTTGTGGTGATGGGCAAATTGCCGTGAGCCCAGGCCCTTGCCCAGACAGGAGTTGATCCGAGCTATGAGCAACCTTTCACAGAAGATGCAAGTGCAACTGGACGATGGTCATTGAGGTAGCTCACCGGGCTTTTCATGGGCACAGGTTTGGCCGTTGCCCTCTTTGAAGCAGTTAGGAACCTCTGATTGCAGCAGTGAGAGATTGAAGATCTCCTTGAATACTCCTGCTAGTTGGTACAGATTTTCAGTGCCCTACCAGGTACACCATTGGGGCCTGACACCTTGCGAGGATTCACCCTCTTGAAAGGTGTTCTGGTGTCAACCTCTGAGACCAATGTCATAGGGTTGCCAGATGCTACTGGGATTTGCTTAAGTGTAGCTTTATTCGTCCCTTTCAAAGTGTGCGTAAAAGGTGTTGAACTCGTCTGGGAGTGAAGTATCACGGCCATTCATGATGTTAGGTTTTGCCTTGCAGAAAGTAATGGCCTGCAAACCCTGCCAAAGCTGACGTGCATTGGATTCTGTCTCTAAATTCACTCGGAATTTCGTACTCGCTCTTCAGTCGGTCGTACCTGGACTTGTAGAGTTCTGGATCATCGGTCCTGCTCATCCACAGCTTTCAGTTTGGGTACGTCTGGTATGGTCTCGAAGGCACACACTCAACAACACAAGTGTTAGTGAATGTTGATCAAAGGGACAGCTCGTCCATTGGGAATTTATGACCAAGGAGCAGTGAGTCAGATTGGTTTTCCTGTCTGAAACAGTCACGTGCACAAGTGATTAATGATGGACTAAATTAAGAACACAGTGTTCCGTTTGGTTCAGTCACGTATCAGCCAATGCTGATATTTTGGGAAGACCTTATAGCTGTGCAGAATTATAAAGGGTGATTATTGGCTGCCTGTCCACACCCTCGGAATTAATGGAGAGGCTGAGGCCAGGCGTCAGGTAAGGTGAATGTGACCCACTGAAAGACACATTCTGGTATGTTTGAAGGTGATTGCCAAAAGCATCCAGAGGTGCCTACAAAATGGAGCACTAATGAACCACCATTTTGCTATATCCACCATTTAGTAAAATCATTGCTTACCTTTGATCATGGCTGATCCTCTCAGCCACAGTCTCCTGCCTGCCTTCTCCCCCATATCGTTGGCCGTTCTTACGAATCAATATAAACAAGTAAACAAACTGTGCACAAGTAGAGGATAAACATGCAGTGGCCACTTTATTAGGTACAGGTATGGAACCCAGTGTAGTCTTCTGCTGTAGCCCATCCACTTCAATGTTCAACGTGTTGTGTGGTCAGAGATATGATTCTGCACGCCATTGTTGCAACACATGGTTATTTAAGTGACTGTCGCCTTCCTCTCTTCTTGAATCAGTCTGGTCATTCACCGAATTCTCTCATTAACGAGGTGTTTTCATCCACAAAACTGACACCCACTGGATTTTTTTTTGTTCTTTTGCACCATTCTCTAAACTCTAGAGATCGTTGTGTGTGAAAATCTCAGGAGATCAGATACTTAAACCACCCGTCTGGCACCAACAATAATTCCATGGTCAAAATTACATTTCATCCCCGTTCTGATGTTTGGTCTTGACCATGTGTGCATGCTTTTATGTATTGAGTTGTTGCCACGTGATTAGCTGATTTAATATTAGATGTTTCCATAGCTTGGATGTTATATGGGTCACTGGTATTACAGTTTCAAAGGGTCAGCTTCTGAATGTGCCTTAGAATGAGATTTCCTTCGTGAGATCAAAATGTGTTATAATTTTACCCTTTTTTTGGCTTTTTCTGTCATGAAAGTTGCAGGTGCAGTGTCAAAGCAGACTGTGTGTTAATTTGGAAATTTCCTTTTCTCTAACTTCAAGTGGCTGACTCTGACAGTGTTCTGGTTACATCGCCTGACCAGGAACCCCAAGGTCTAGACAACCGTCCTGGGCATGAGCTCAGCTCCCATTAGCTTGTAAATTTAAATACAATGCTCTAAATGAGATCAGGAGTGAAAGAACGAGCCATGTGATCATTAAAATTCTGATGAAGGGTCTCAGCCTGAGAAGTTGACTGTTTATTCCCCTCCATAGATGCTGCCTGACCTGTGAGTTCCTCCAGCATTTTGCATGTGTTGCTCTACATTTCTGGCATTTGCAGAATCTCGTGTCACTAATATCTATTTTTTACCACATCTGGCCACTTGGAGTTATTGTTTCACAGAATAGTACAACACAGAAACAGGCCCTTCAACCCATCTAGTCCATGCCAAATCCATTTAAACTGCCTACTTCCTATCAGACTGCACCAGGACTGTAACCCTCCATACCCCTACCATCCATATACCTATCCAAACTTCTCTTAAACGTTGAAATTGAGTTTGCATTGCCAATTGTACTGGCTGCTCTTTCCACACTCTCAAAACCCACTGAGTGAAGATTCTCTTCATATTCCCCTTAAACTGTTCACCTTTCACCCTTAACCCATGACCTCTGGTTGTCATCCCATATCCAACCTCAGTGGAAAAAGCCTGCTTTCATTTCCCCTATCTATACCCCTCATAATTTTGTATACCAATATCAAATCTCCTCTCAATCTTCTACATTCTAAGGAATAATGTCCTAACCTATTCAGCTTTTCCTTATAACTCAGATCCTCCAGACCTGGAAAAGCCCTTGTAAATTTTCTTTGTACTCTTTCCTGTAGGTAGGTACAGTAAATATTCCGCATTGTGATTCCAGGACTTTCCATTCATTTCTAAGTCCAGTCAAAGTGAAATCTGTTATCCAGGTACATACAGTGTATGTTACCATATACTACCTTGAGATTCACACACAAAAGTTGCTGGTGAACACAGCAGGCCAGGCAGCATCTCTAGGAAGAGATGCAGTCGACGTTTCAGGCCGAGACCCTTCGTCAGCAATTTTTATGTGTGTTGCTTGAATTTCCAGCATCTGCAGAATTCCTGTTGACTACCTTGAGATTTGTATTTTTGCAGGCATTTTCTGAAAAATAAAGGAATAAAAGAGCATTCACCCAAAACCGTACGTAAAGATTGACAAATAATGTGCAAGAGAAGACAAGGTGTGGAAATAAAAAACTGATACTGACAACATGAACACTAGAGTTCTTGAAAGGATCAAGGGTGAAAGCCACCTTTACTCATCAAAGCAAGGATGTAATGCTGAGGCTTTATAAAGCACGGGTGAAGCCTCACTTGGAGTATTGTGAGCAGTTTTGGGCCCCTTATTTAAGAAAGGATGTGCTGACATTGGAGAGGGTTCATAGGAGGTTTGTGAAAATTATTCCCGGATTGAAAGGCTTATTGTATGAGGAGCGTTTGTTGCCTCTGGGCGTCTACTCACTGGAATTAGAAGAATGAAGGGCGATCTCATTGAGGCCTATGAAATTTTGAAAGGTCTTGATAAGCTGGATGTGGAGAATATGTTTCCTATGGTAGGGGAGTCTATGACCAGAAGGGACAGCCTCAGAATAGAGGTACATCCATTTAAACTGAAATGAGGAATTTCTTTAGCCAGAGAGTGGTGAATCTGTGGAATCCATTGCCACAGGCAGTTGTGGAGGCTGTCATTGAGTATATTTAAGGCAGAGGTCCTTGATTAGTCAGGACATGAAGTGTTAGGGGGGATTAGGCAGGAGATTAGGGCTGAGAGGGAAAATGGATCAGCCATGATGAAATGGTGGAGCAGACTCAATGGGCCAAATGACCTAATACTGCTCTTATATCTTCTGGTCTAACTATATTTACATGTTGTAGGAATTTGCCATGAGTGTGGTGTGGGTCAGGGCATGCATGCAACAAAAAAGAACAGCATTCAACAATTATAAAGAACTATTAAAAATAAACTTAGAGAATGGTTATGGAGTAAAAAGTCTATAAATACATAAATACCAGTATGTGTCTATAATGTAAGCAGCGTTATGAAAAGTGGCTTGCAGTGCATTGACTGGGGTAATAGAGCAGGGGGTCGGGGGGGCTAACTGGAATGACTGATCAGATTAACTGCCTGGGGTATGAAATTTTTAAGATTGCTTTTAAGATTTTATAACTTTTAAGTGAGTCTGTAAAATGAGTTCCGAGTCAGATCCTTTTCTAGGTAAAACATAGATGTGTGAGTCTCAAAGCACTGTTCATTATTCTTGCTGGTAACAGAATAATGGAAAGTTCCCTCAGGGCTTCCATTATTGGAAGTAAATTCCTCACTTAAACAGGAGCTGAAGACCTCTGAGATTTGCTGTACAAAAAGTAGTCTGTATCAGTGTCTATTAATTGCACAACTCAGATTTCCATAGATGTCTGGGGATTTGAAATGACACGGTATCATTGGCCATCAGATCTGAGATGTATTCCCCAACCAGCCAGTATTAACAGTGGTCACTCTGGTAGTCATGGTTGTAGATGGTCTGCCTCCTCCCTGCTGGGGCTGGTAGGGAGGGAACAATTCCTCCCTTTTACAGCACAGGAACCTGACAGATGTTTTGAAATGTAGCGACCTTTAATCACTGCAGAAAAAGCCATTGTCCTGCGGACTGCTCCTGGTTTATTCCTGTTTCTGGGGTCAGTAATGCAGCTTGGATACAAACTGCATTGTAATGGTGGTTTTAATTCACCAAGAAGGCTGGAGTAATAGGAATTTATTTTAGCAAAAAAAAGTACGATGCTAAGACTGAACCAGTGAGCGCTGGTGGAGCCAGACAAGGAGCAGCCCTGCCCTCCGGCCGTCACGATTGCCGGATGTTATTCCAGCATCAGTGAGCAGGGTTCAGTTCTGTGAGGGCTTTGTTCTCCTCGTGACTGCGTGGGTTTCCTCGGGGTGCTCCAGTTTCCTCCCACATTACAAAGACATCCAGGTTGAGGTTAGTGAGTTGCCAGCATGCTAGGTTGTTGCTGGAACCATGGTGACTTGCGGGCTGCCTCCAGCACATTCTCAGACTGTTGGTCGTTGAAGCAAATGACACCTTTCACTGTGTTTCAGTGTGCATACATGTGACAAATAAAGCTAATCTGTTTTCAATCTCACTAGCAATGGGGTTCGGATAGGTAGAACGCAGAACACTACACCACAGTACAGACCCTTTGGCCCACGATGCTGTGCTAACCCTAAAAATTCTGGTTCAAATTTATTTATCACATGTACATCGGAACATACAGTGAAATGTGTTTGCGTAAACAACCAACACGAACTGAGGATGTGACGGTGACAGCTTCTCAGTGTCACCACTCATTCTGACGCCAACGTGGCAGGTTCTCCTTGTTCAGCAAAATAAATTCCTTTCCCGTTTACAAACTGGACAGATTTTTAACAGTAATCTGGTAGTTTTGTGATGACCATCATTATGTGCCGTGTCATGTGATGTGGGCAATCATAGTCTTCGACCGTGATTGTCCTTGGCAAATTTTTCTACAGAAGTCGTTTGCCATTGCCTCCTTCTGGTCAGTGTCTTTACGAGATGGGTGACCCCAGCCATTATCAATACTCTTCAGAGATTTGTCTGCCTGGCGTCAGTGGTCACGTAACCAAGACTTGTGATATGCACCAGCTGCTTCCATGGCTTCACTTGACCCTGATCGGTAGGCTAAGCAGGTGCTGCACCTTACCCAAGGGTGACCTACACCTCCTTTGTTAGAGACGTATCTCCACCCGTCACCCGGTTTTGTGATCACCCTTATGATAATGGGAGTCTAATTTACAGATTCCATGTGGAAGTTATGAAAGCGAACTAGTTTTTTTTTCTTTTTCCTCTCCCCTCCACGATTAAAAAGGACATGGCTTTGCCTGTTAATCACACAGGATACTAGAGGGATATATACTGAAGGGACCATGAAGAGAGCTGCAGTCCTGCTGGAAGCCAGTTGCTGTTATCAGCCATCACTGGCGTACAATGGACCCGTTCCCCAGGGCCCCCATGAGCAGTCAGTGGAATGGCTCCAGTATTGGGAAGGTGATTCCCTTTTACTGCTCTCTGGCTGAAAGAGAAGGCAGGGCCCGCAGATCGCTGCAGTTTTGTGCTGTGAGTGCGCTTGACTGCTTACTCAGGATAATTTATTTAAGATTCAGGTTTATTTATCATGTGTATACAGTGAAATGTGTCGTTTGCATTAATGACAAACATAATGGGGGGTGCTGGGGACAGCCTGCCCGCAATGCTGGGCAGAACAACACAAAACAACAAATCAGAATGCAACAAACAACAAAACAAACTCCATCGCTCCATCCCACTCTCACACATACACAATCCTCTAATTTCAGGGTATCCCATCTTCAATCTCCAGCTTCCAGTGGACTCAGATTTGCAGACATCGTGCCTTCGATTTCCCCAGCCAACATGCAGAGATTCACAGACTTGACTTCGGCCAATAGGCCTTGACTTCCAATTCAGCCCTCGGGCCTCCATCGCAGGATCCTCCGATCACCCAGCACTAGGCCTTGAACTCCACTCTCACTGATTCTCATACCCAGGGGTCATCAGATCTTATTCCTGCTGCCCACAAGGAACTCTTCTGGAACTGCTGACCACCTGCCTTTTGGCCATACTGGTCTGCCTGCCTGACATCTGGCTGGACATCCCAGCCCAGTCCACAGACCTTCAGTGTTGCTAAATGCAACACAAACAGTAATGTAAATTGGTTGAATCATGCCAATCGCTTGAGAAGACTCTCTCCGTGACAGCATCAGCCATATATTTCTTTGCTCGTAGGAAGCGGAAATAAAGAGGAAGTTCTGCATTTGTAAACCATCTTTCATGACGTCAGGCCACGCAGTGTTTTCCAGCCATTTCCTGAAAGAGTTCTAAGAATTAAAGTCAAATTTGTAATCAACGCAGGAGATTCTGCAGGTGCTAGAAATCCAGAACAATACGTAGAAAATGCTGGAGCTGGCAGCACTGAGACAGTTGATGTTTCAATAAACAGGGCCTGATGAAGGATCTCAGCCCTTAATGTGAACTTCATATTTCCTTCCATCGATGCTGCCTGATCTGCTGAATTCCTCCAGCACTTTGTGTGTGTTCCCCACCTTCTGTCTGCCCCCTACCTTTCCAGACAATAGACAATAGGTGCAGGAGTAGGCCATTTGGCCCTTCAGGCCAGCACTGCCATTCACTGTGATCATGGCTGATCATCCACAATCAGTATCCAGTTCCTGCCTTATCCCCATAACCTTTGGTTCCGCTATCTTTAAGAGCTCTATCCATCTTTTTCTTGAAAGCATCCAGAGATTTGGCCTCCACAGCCTTCTGGGGCAGAGCATTCCATATATCCACCACTCTCTGGGTGGAAAAAGTTTTTCCTCAACTCCGTTCTAAATGGCCTACCCCTTATTCCTAAACTGTGGCCTCTGGTTCTGGACTCACCCATCAGCGGGAACATGCTTCCTGCCTCCAGCGTGTCCAATCCCTTAATAATCATATGTTTCAATAAGATCCCCTCTCAGCCTCCTAAATTCCAGAGTATACAAGCCCAGTTGCTCCAATCTTTTGACATATGACAGTCCCACCATCCCGGGAATTAACCTCGTGAACCTACGCTGCACTCCCTCAATAGCAAGAATGTCCTTCCTCAAATTTGGAGACCAAAACTGCACACAGTACTCCAGGTGTGGTCTCACCAGGGTCCTGTACAGCTGCAGAAGGATCTCTTTGCTCCTATACTCAATTCCCCCTGTTATGATGACCAGCATGCCATTAGCTTTCTTCACTGCCTGCTGTACTTGCATGCTTGCTTTCAGTGACTGATGTACAAGAACACCTAGATCTCGTTGTACTTCCCCTTGTCCTAGCTTGACTCTATTTAGATAATAATCTGCCTTCCTGTTCTTTCCACCAAAGTGGATAACCTCACATTTATCCACATTAAACTGCATCTGGCCACTCACCCAGCCTGTCCAAGTCACCCTGCATTCTCATAACATCATCCTCACATTTCACACTGCCACCCAGCTTTGTGTCATCAGCAAATTTGCTAATGTTACTTTTAATTCCCTCATCTAAATCATTAATATATATTGTAAACAGCTGCGGTCCCAGCACTGAACCCTGTGGTATCCCAATAGTCAGCGCCTGCCATTCCGAAAGGGACCTGTTAATTGCTACTCTTTGTTTTCTGTCAGCCAGCTAATTTTCAATCCATGTCAGTACTCTGCCCCCAATACCATGTGCCCTAATTTTGCCCACTAATCTCCTGTGTGGGACTTTATCAAAGGCTTTCGGAAAGTCCAGGTACACTACATCCACTGGCTCTCCCTTGTCCATTTTCATAGTCCTGACCAAGGGTCTCAGCCCGAAATCATTGTGGACTTCTGGAAGCTGCAGATGAGCCATCCTCCTCTGTGAATACATGGCTCTTCGGCAGAGAGAGTTAAGTGCATCGAGTTCCTGGGAGTTCACACCACAGACGACCTCACCTGGTCCTTCAATATCACCTCCCTGAACACGAAGGCACAGCAGCGCCTGCATTCTCACAGAGATTGAGGCAAAGCGAGGCTAACACTCACACTCAGAGTCAGAGACTCTCTGTCTGTCACACACACTCACACTCTAACAGGAGCACCATTGAGAATGTCCTGACAAGCTGCATCTCCATCTGGTATGAGAGTTGCAGAGCATCCGACTGGAAGTCTCTACAAAGGACTATGAGAACAGCTGAGAGGATCATGGGTGTCTCCCTGCCATCCATCAGAGATGTTTATCAGGAGTGCTGTGTACGCAGGGCCCTTGGTATTTTTAAGGATCCCACCTATCCAACATCCTCTTTGACTTTCTACCATCTGGGAGGAGACTCCGATGCATAAAAACAAGAACGGTCGGGATGAGAAACAGTTTCTTCCCCCAGGCCATTGGGTTCTTGAACTCCTTGTTGCATCACATTCAAAGTGTCGCTGGTTAGTCTGTTTTATAGAAACATAGAAAATAGGTGCAGGAGTAGGCCATTCGGCCCTTCGAGCCTGCACCGCCATTTATTATGATCATGGCTGATCATCCAACTCAGAACCCAGCCTTCCCTCCATACCCCCTGACCCCTGTAGCCACAAGGGCCATATCTAACTTCCTTTTAAACATAGCTAATGAACTGGCCTCAACAGTTTGCTGTGGCAGAGAATTCCACAGATTCACCACTCTCTGTGTGAAGAAGTTTTTCCTAATCTCGGTCCTAAAAGGCTTCCCCTCTATCCTCAAACTGTGACCCCTCGTTCTGGACCTCCCCAACATCGGGAACAATCTTCCCGCATCTAGCCTGTCCAATCCCTTTAGGATCTTATACGTTTCAATCAGATCCCCCCTCAATCTTCTAAATTCCAACGAGTACAAGCCCAGTTCATCCAGTCTTTCTTCATATGAAAGACCTGCCATCCCAGGAATCAATCTGGTGAACCTTCTTTGTACTCCCTCTATGGCAAAGATGTCTTTCCTCAGATTAGGGGACCAAAACTGCACACAATACTCCAGGTGTGGTCTCACCAAGGCCTTGTACAACTGCAGTAGTACCTCCCTGCTCCTGTACTCGAATCCTCTCGCTATAAATGCCAGCATACCGTTCGCCTTTTTCACCGCCTGCTGTACCTGCATGCCCACTTTCAATGACTGGTGTATAATGACACCCAGGTCTCGTTGCACCTCCCCTTTTCCTAATCGGCCACCATTCAGATAATAATCTGTTTTCCTATTTTTGCCACCAAAGTGGATAACTTCACATTTATCCACATTAAATTGCATCTGCCATGAGTTTGCCCACTCACCCAACCTATCCAAGTCACCCTGCATCCTCTTAGCATCCTCCTCACTGCTAACACTGCCACCCAGCTTCGTGTCATCCGCAAACTTGGAGATGCTGCATTTAATTCCCTCATCCAAGTCATTAATATATATTGTAAACAACTGGGGTCCCAGCACTGAGCCTTGCGGTACCCCACTAGTCACCGCCTGCCATTCTGAAAAGGTCCCGTTTATTCCCACTCTTTGCTTCCTGTCTGCTAACCAATTCTCCACCCACACCAATACCTTACCCCCAATACCATGTGCTTTAAGTTTGCACACTAATCTCCTGTGTGGGACCTTGTCAAAAGCCTTTTGAAAATCCAAATATACCACATCCACTGGTTCTCCCCTATCCACTCTACTAGTTACATCCTCAAAAAATTCTATGAGATTTGTCAGACATGATTTTCCTTTCACAAATCCATGCTGACTTTGTCCGATCATTTCACCGCTTTCCAAATGTGCTGTTATCACATCCTTGATAACTGACTCCAGCAGTTTCCCCACCACCGACGTTAGGCTAACGGGCCTATAATTCCCTGGTTTCTCTCTCCCTCCTTTTTTAAAAAGTGGGGTTACATTAGCCACCCTCCAATCCTCAGGAACTAGTCCAGAATCTAACGAGTTTTGAAAAATTATCACTAATGCATCCACTATTTCTTGGGCTACTTCCTTAAGCACTCTGGGATGCAGACCATCTGGCCCTGGGGATTTATCTGCCTTCAATCCCTTCAATTTACCTAACACCACTTCCCTACTAACATGTATTTCACTCAGTTCCTCCATCTCACTGGACCCTCTGTCCCTTACTATTTCTGGAAGATTATTTATGTCCTCCTTAGTGAAGACAGAACCAAAATAATTATTCAATTGGTCTGCCATGTCCTTGCTCCCCATAATCAATTCACCTGTTTCTGTCTGTAGGGGACCTACATTTGTCTTTACCAGTCTTTTCCTTTTTACATATCTATAAAAGCTTTTACAGTCCGTTTTTATGTTCTCTGCCAGTTTTCTCTCATAATCTTTTTTCCCCTTCCTAATTAAGCCCTTTGTCCTCCTCTGCTGAACTCTGAATTTCTCCCAGTCCTCAGGTGACAATATTTAATATTATTGCACTTTACTTTGCTTATTTATGTGTAACCCATTTGTAGATTTTATCTTTGCTCTCCTAAATTATTGTGTGTTATAGTGTACTACAGTGCTTTACGCCCTGGTCTGGAGAGATGTTTTCTTGTTTGACAGTATACATGTGTGTAGTTAAATGACAATAGGCTTGACTCGAAGCATTTCTTTCCATTGATGCTGCCTGACGTGTTGAGCTAACCAGCATTTTGTGTGTGTTGTTCGTGATGGGAAGCTTGTAGTTTGTGGCAGCAGTGCAGTGGAAAACATAAAACTACTACAGGTCGACCTTCACGAATCGGGCACCACTGGGACCTGAGGAGTGCTGGATTAGCGAAAACGCCGAATTACAGAAGGATCACATTAAGCATAATCAGTGCCGGATTATTGAAGGAACCGGATTACAGGTAGTCGGATTAGTGAAAGTCGATCTGTATAAAATACAAAATAAGTAACACCAAAAAAAAATGAGGTAGAGTTTGTGGACTGTTGTAAAATCTGATGGCAGAGGGAAAGAAGCTGTTTCTAAATCATTAAGTGTAGATATTCAGGCTCCTGCACCACCACCTTAATGGTCACAATGAGAAGAGGACTTGTCCTGGATGGCGAGGGTTTGTAATGATGGATACAACCTTCATGGGGCTGTGTGTTTTGAACTTTCCCTTGATGGTGGGGAGGCTAGAGCCCACCATGCGGCTGGCTCGAATCTGCGGCCCTTGGCAGCTTTCCTTCAACCCTGTGCATTGGAGTTTCCATACCAGACATTGATGCAGCAAGTCAGAATGCTCTCCTCCATCATTTAATTTATTTATTCAAAGATGCAGCACGGTAATGGGCCCTTCCAGCCTAATTACACCCATGTGACCAATCAAGCTCACAGGGAATGTGGGAGGAAACCCACGCAGTCACGGGGAGAATGTACAAACAGGCCGTGACAGGAATTGAACCCAGGTCACTGTATTGTAATAGTGTTGCGCTAACCACTCTACGTAAGGCTGGAATGATTGGATAAAGGAACGGTTAGTCTGTGAGCAGTGGCAGATTCAGCAGCAGGTTTATCCAACTTAAAAGAGCAATTCCACAAGAAGAGAGACTGTGTGATTGACAGAAGGGAGCAAGGAAGATGTGAGATCAAAAGACTTGACGATCAATAGTGCCAAACACTGGAGGACTGAGACTGGAGGTCTTCTCAGCAGCAAGTGGCTAAAAGATTTAATAAAGGCAAGAGGTCTATTGATTTACAAAAGGGAGGAAGGTATATTGGATAAGTGTGGGATCCTTGGAGAGTAAAGATGGGAAATGGATCTGGTATAATTTGCTTTGTTGTTGTTTCAACTTACATGCTTGAGATGCTGCTGCGAGTAAGTTGTAAGATAAAATGAACTTCATTTGTCTTATTTACATCAAAACATACAGTGAAGTATATAGGGGATATTTAAAATGGAGGCAGATAGATTCTGGATTAGTCGGGGTGTCAGAGGTTATGGGGAGAAGGCAGAAAAATGGGGTTGAGTGGGAAAATGCTTCAGTCATGATGGAATGGTGGAGCAGACTTGAAGGGCCAGAAGGCCTCATTCTGTTCCTATGGTCTATGTGTGTCGTTTGCGTCAAATCAAATCAGCAAGCGTTGTGCTGGGGGCAGCCTGCAAGAGTTGCCTCGCTTCAGGAATGTAGCGTGGCCAGAACTCTCAGATCCTCACTGCACATCTTTGGAATAGGGGATGAAATTGGAGCATCTGGAGGAAACCCATGTGGTTCATTGTATCTGTACATCAGTGTACTTGTAAGTGTGGTGATAAACTTGACAAGAATATTAAGAATTCACAGTAGAGCACACAGCAGGATATCAGAAGGAAAACAGGTGGGCTGGTTTCAAACAGGAAGAACTTAGAACATTCCCTGTCACAAGTTCAAAGTTCAAATTAAATTTCTGATCGAATTACAAATATTGTGACCATATACTATCCTGAGATTTTTTTTTTGCAAGCAGATTAGAACAAGGAAATACAATAAAATCCACGGGGAAAAGCTACACACAGACTGACAAGCAACAGATGTGCAAAAGAGAACAAACCATGCAAATAGAAACAAATATTTTTAAAAAATAATAATATGGAGGACATGAGTTACTGAGTCCTTCAAAGTGAGTCCATTGGTTGTGGAATCAGTTCAGAGTTGGAATGAGTGATGTTACCCATGCTGGCTCAGGAACCTGATGGTTGAAGGGTAATGACTTTTCCTGAACCCTGGTGGTGTGTGTTCTGAGTTTCCTGATGGAAACAGCGAGGAGGGACCATGGTTTGGATGGTGGGGGTCTTTGACAATGATATTCCTTTTATCCCATCCTCCTCTCCCACGCCCTCTCACCAGCTTAAGAATAGCTCTCTGAAGAGTTCCGGATCAGAGACCCTTTGCCATTTCTGTCAAAGGGTCTGTGACTTAAAACATTAACTCAGTTTTTCCCTTCACAGATGCTGCTCAATGCTGCAAAAGCAACATATTTCAGATTCAAGCCACTTTTTAAATGTTTTCCTCATTCTCGATAAGCACTGTTCAGCGGAATAAGTAATGGCAGAATATGAGGTGAAAGCACATTAGCAAGGAACCACCTGTGGGGGGGAAAAAAAATTGAGTTCATGTTTCAAGTTTGAGATCTTTCAGTTCTATAAATGAAATATCTCACGAGGGTATCTTAATTTCTGATTTGTATGCAAATTGAAGTGTTTCCAACTTTTTTTTGTTTTTGTTTCGGATTCCCAGCTTTTTAATTTTTAGGAAGATCTGTCTTCATTTATTCTGGCCTGAATGCAACTCCAGACTAGTAAAGTTCAAGTTGATTGTCATTCAACCATACATGAATACCCATGAATACAGCCAAATGAAATAGTGTTACTCTGGGGTCAAGGTGCAAAACACAGTACCAACAGTCATACACAGCATAAAGCACACAAGATATGAGTAAAATACAGTCACACAAAAAATATAGTCCCAGTCCCTGAGGCCATTAAAGTTGCAGCAATCTGCAGTTGAACACAATACACCTTGTCTTCTGCTAAGTAAACACTGGGGGGAGGGGGGCAGCAGCACCTTGGACACCACACCACAGCTACCCCAGCGCACCAACTCCAATGCCTCTCTCCTGGCTGGTTGTAAACAAGCAACACCACTGCCTGAGGCAGAGTCTTTGCTATGACTGAGGTCATGCAGTTTCCTCGCCGTCTGCCAATAAATCAGTGAATCGGACTTGCAGCATTCCACGTTAACTATGTCCAACAGGGTCTTGCGATCACAAGAAAAGCGACTAAGACAGTCACTCACTTAAGCTGCACACTGACTCCAACACCCCTCTGCGGCAGGCAGCAGCACCGTCTGCGTCAAGTTCAGCTCCTTCAGTTTCTCCACCAACAAGCAACTCACTAGTGGTGCATATCTGCAGTATTTATAGTTTTTAATATCCAGCAGGGTGTTGCAACGTGAAAAATACATTAAAAAAAAAGACACTAATACATTTGGTTGGCCCTGGAGAAGCTACTGCGACCAAGTGCGCCGCCATCTTACTGGAAATGTAGACATTGAAAATCAACTCTAATCTGCCCCTGAGGTTTTCGTGGAGCAGGAATGAGCAATCATTAGCTGATTGGGCCCATGTTATATTTAAATAGTCTTTGTATGTTTGGGCATTCTTCCATTGTAAGCGTTTGTAACCGTGTCTCCTTACTCTTGTAGGACCATGGAATCCCGATCAACATGGGCTACGCCATTGCCCCTCATCATTCAGGTGTGTATCCTGTCCACACGCAGCTGTACAAGGCTTGGAAATCCATCTGGGGAATCAAGGTCACGAGCACAGAGGAGTACCCCCACCTGAAGCCGGCACGGTATCGCAGGGGATTCATCCACAACGGCATTATGGTGAGTGGCTAATCTCAAAGCACAACGAGGGCTCTGTGCTCCAGGACTACACGGGCTCTCATGCCAGGGTAGCTTGTCTGTTGTATGTGGACCACTGGTTGCATGGCCTTGTACAAATCCCTGTTCAAGTTCATGGCCTTGTACAAATTCCTGTTCAAGTTCATGAACCATCAGCATCAACAGACTGTTCTGTAGGTCATAATGTCTGCATTCTTCCAGTGATCGCAGTTGGAAATTTACTCTCCAAAGCAGGAAAGGAATAACGGGCAACTATTTCAGAAGTAGTTCCAAACTCTGAAGTTTCTTTAAGCCTTTCCTTATTTGGGTGATGTGAACGTCACTACATGATGCACATTTAATGCAAAGATTACACAGAAAATTATCCCTGTCATATGTGCTTCGAAACATTGAAACATGCGGTGAAATGCATCATTTGTGTCAACGACCAACCAAGTCAAAGGATGTTCTGGGGGTAGTCAACAAGTGTTGTCACATTTCTGGCACCGACACAGCATTCCACAATTCACTCACCGTAACTTCTACTTTTTGGGGTGTGGGAGGAGCTGGAGCAGCTGGAACACATACAGGTGCTCACAGGGAGAACCTGCAAACTCCCCACAGGCAGTGGCCGAAATGAACCCAGGTCACTGGTGCTGTGATAGTGTTACGCTAACCACAACTTCCTGTCAATCTTGTTTGGAAATTTATTCCCCAACACGGAAGGATAAAATGAATAGATTTCCATTTCAGAAGTAGTTCCAAAGCCTGTGAAGTGCTTTCCTCTTGGGCATGAACATCAGCCGCAAGATGCACATTCAATGTCCGTTCCAGATTTCCCTTGCAGTGAGCTCTGCTTCCAATGATCTCTGTCTCTCTGTCTCTCTGTCTCTCTGTCTCTCTGTCTCTCTGTCTCTCTGTCTCTCTGTCTCTCTGTCTCTCTGTCTCTCTGTCTCTCTCTGTCTCTCTGTCTCTCTCTGTCTCTCTCTGTCTCTCTCTGTCTCTCTCTGTCTCTCTCTGTCTCTCTCTGTCTCAGCCATTTGATGGGATTTGGCAGCAAATGGTGTTTGAACTTGACCTCTATTACTGTCTGTGTGGAGTTTGCAATGTTTTTCATGAGACTACATGAGTTTCCCCTGGGTGTGCCAGTATCCTCTGTCCTGAGGACAAGGTAGGTTGGCAGATTAGTTAGCCGCAATAAATTGTCCCAAGTAGTAGTAGCAGGACACCTGATGGGAATGTGCGAGAGAATAACTGGGAGAATGGAATTGGTCTGAAACTCAGTGAGGGGTGGGTTGTATGGAATACTGTAATGTCATGGAGAAATGTTAGGAAAATTAATAAATACAAGAACTTCTATAGATGCTGGAAGTCCAAAGTAACACACAGAATGCTGGAGGAACTCAGCAGATCAGGCAGCATCTCCAGAAATTAATAAACGGTCGACATTTCAGGTTGAGACTCTTCAGGACGTGGCCCGAAATATCCATTGTATATTCCTATATCCCTGTATTCCTATATTGGGAATGCCTGCAGCATTTTGTGTGTACACAGCGAGGCAATGCTGGTGATTTCTGTTTCAGTGTGTGAACACAACAGATGGTTTACAAGGTTATGTTCAGAATCTGTGCACGCTTAAAGAAAAGTGCATAATGTCTGTGAAATAACTTGTCAGATAATTTTGTTGAATGTGATTACCAAATGGTGCAGAGGCAGCCCGAGGTAGTTTTGTTTGTAGCAGTTTTCAATGTACTGCCTTCCTGCAGATTTAGCAGTAGGTTTTGAGAAGGGAATTGTTGGGTACTCAGAGAAAGTCAAGAGCCATGGGGCAAACATGTGTCTCGTCATGATCTTTGCTTGCCACGGAGTGTTGCAGTACAGCCTTCATGGCGTTGGATCTCACTGTAGATCTTATCTGCCGGAACAGACCTCGTATGCCAGGACAGTATGTCCCTATCTCACCAGAGCATGGAGCCCTCTGGCTGTCCTCTCATGGTTTAGCCCACCAGTCGAAGCAGTGTACCGGGTTGTGGTTGCTGTTGTATGCAAACAGCTATGTGGAGCCACAGGTGAGAGCGAAGTGTCCTGTGGGGAACAAAGCTGAGAAAGCTGTCCCAGAATGCCCATGACAAGTCCTCCCCCTCCCTGGACACCCTGTGCACCCCAGTTCAGACTCTTAAGACAGCGGTCCCCAACCACCGGGCCGCAAAGCATGTGCTACCGGGCTGCGAGGAAACAATACGAACCAGCTGCACCTTTCCTCGTTCCCTGTCACGCACTGTTGAACTTGAACATAGGGTTGCCAACTGTCCTGTATTTTCTGGGACATCCCGTATATTGGGCTAAATTGGTTTGTCCCATACGGGACTGCCCTTGTCCCGTATTTCCCCCACTAAGGTAGAGTGTTCCTATGAAACTTTTCGTGCGGAATGGTGTAAAGCGAAGAAGCAATTATCATTAATTTATATGGGAACAATTTTTGAGCATTCCCAGACCCAAAAAATAAACTACCAAATCATGCCAAATAACACATGAAACCTAAAATAACATTAAGATATAGTAAAAGCAGGAATGATATGATAAATACACAGCCTATATAAAGTAGAAATAATGTATGTGCAGTATAGTCGGGAAGATTAAACCAAAACCGATTTGTGGAAAAAAAATCGGCACGTATGCATATGCGCACGTCACATATACACAAGCGCACAGAGGTGCCCGTGCAAGGCTTCATGGTCATGGTAGTCTTTCTTGGGGTAAACCCAAGTGTTCCATATTTGACTGCTACTTTTGTCCCTTATTTGGGAGTGAGAAAGTTGGCAACCCTAACTGTAAAAGACATGTTGAGGTGAGTTTAACCCTACTTGAACACCCCCCCGGTCGGCCGGTCCGCAAGAATATTGTCAATATTAAACCGGTCCATGGTGCAAAAAAGGTTGGTGACCCCTGCTCTAGGAGACTGTTTACCTTACTGAATCTGTGCTGCCTGTCCTAAGTATTCTCATATCGCTGGCCTATCCCCTAATCCTCTTGAAAGTCATAAAGATGAAATTCTGCAGATTCTGGAAATCCAGAGCAACACACAAAATGCTGGAGGAGCTCCTCAAGTCAGGCAGCGTTCTGGCTTTCTCCCCCTTCCTCTTCTGTCCTGATGAAGAGTCTTTGCCCAAAACGTTGACTGTTTATTCCTCTCCATAGATGCTGCCTGACCTGCTGAGTTTCTCCAGCATTTTCTGTGTGTGCTCCCTTTGAAAATGCTCTTTTTGGACATTTATCCGATCTATTCTGAGTACATTGGAATGGACTCATTTTGAAATAATTTTCAAAATGCCTGTACTGCTGCCACTACGATACATTACAGATTCAAACTACATATAGATATAAATGTTTTCTTCATTGTCAATAGTCAGTATTCAGGAGAATAGGTAATGGTATAACAGAACAGGAAGATTCTGTAGAAAGAGAAACCAAGTTAATGTTTTATGTTTGGATATCTTTCAGTTGTATAGCTAGAATATCTGGCAGGAGTGTTTAATTTCTACCTTTTATGCAGATCAAAGAAAAACTCAAGAGAATTTGGGCCTTTCACGACATTAGATGATAAAATTCTGTTAGCCGCTCTTGACATTTCTGTGATCCCAGGGAATTGCATCAAAGGCAGAAACTAGTAAAGCAATGGTCATGCAATCTGTCCCCTGGATTTGATCACTGGAAGCTTGTTGAAAGTTTAATATTGTTCAAGTTTAAGTTTATTGTCATTCATCTGTTCACTTGTATATAGATACATGAAACAATGTACCTTTAGAACCAAGGTGCAAAACACAATACATATAATCCAATACATCACTTAAAATATTAACACAATAATTTTAACAGGTAATTAAAAGATTCTGTAGATGTACAAGTTGACAGAAAGAGCATATACAACATGTCATTAAATACAGTACCCACAAAACATATTCACCCGCTTGGAAGCTTTCATATCTTACTGTTTTACAACATTGAATCACAGTGGATTTAATTCGCTTTTTTTTTGAGCAACAGAAAAGACTTGTGTCAAAGTGGGGGGGAAAATCTACAAATTGGTCTAAATTTATTACAGATATAAAATACAAAATAATTGATTGCACAATTACTCCCCACCTCCCCTTCAAGTTAGTATTTAGTAGATGCACTGTTGGCAATAATTAGAGCCTTGAGTCTGTGTGGATAGTTCTCTCAGCTTTGCACATCTGGACACTGCAGTTTTTCCCAATTCTTCTTTAGGAAACTGCTTCAAGCTCTGTCAGATTGCATGGGGACTGAGTGAACAGCCCTTTTCAAGTCCAGTCACACATTCTCAAGAGGATTCAGGTCTCAACACTGGCTTGGCCACTCCATGACACATTAACTTTGTTCTTTTTAAATCATTCCTGTTTAGCTTTGGCTTTATGCTTGGGGTCATTGTCTTGCCGGAAAACAAATCATCTCCCAAGTTGCCGTTCTCTTGCAGACTGCATCAGGTTTTCCTCCAGGATTTCCCTGTATTTTGCTGCATTCATTTTACCCTCTCCCTTCACAAGCCTTCCAGGGCCTGCTGCAGTGAGCAGCAGCTCTGCATGGTGCAGCCACCAACATGCTTCAAGGTAGAGATGGTGGATTTCTGATGATGTGCAGTGCCTGCCTTAGCCAAACAGCATTTAGTCTAATGGCCAAAAAAACTCAATTTTGGTTTCATCAGACCATAGAACCTTCTTCTAGCCAACTTCCCTGCGTCTCCCTACGTGCCTTTCACGTGATTTTTTTTCGACAGTGGTTTTCTCTTTGCCACTCTCCATAAAGCTGCGACTGGTGAAACACCCGGGCAACAGTTGTTGTATGCACAGTCTGTCCCATCTCACCCACTGAAGCTTGTAACTCCTCCAGAGTTGTCACAGGTCTCCTGGTTGCCTCCCTCACTAGTCCCCTTCTTGCATGGTCACTCAGATTTTGGGGACGACCTGCTCCAGGCAGATTTACAGCTGTGTCATATTCTTTTCATTTCTTGATGATTGACTTAACTGTGCGCCAAGGGATATTCAGTGATCTGCAAAAATTTTCTTGTATCCATCTCCTCACTTGCGCTTTTCAATAACCTTTTTTGCAGAGTTGCTTGGAATGCACAGGGTGATCTCTATTTAACTAATTATGTGACTTGTAAAACTAATTGGCTGCACCAGTGATGATTTGGTGTTTCATGTTAAAGGAGGTGAATACTTATGCAAACAATTATTTTGTGTTTTATATTTGTAATTAATTTAGATCACTTTGTAGAGATCTGTTTTCACCTTGACAGAGGAGTCGTTTTCTGTTGATCAGTGTCAAAAAAATGCCAAATTAAATCCACTGTGATTCAATAAAACATGAAAACTTCCCGGGGCGGGGTGGGGAAATACTTTATAGGCACTGCATACAGTAGCACAGTATTACCGTTACTGGTGTTGTCATAAGTAATGTGTACTGGGTGGTAGCAGGGTGTTCAGTAGTCTCACAGCCTGGGGCAAGAAGCTGTTACCCAGCCTCAGTCCTTGTTCTTGCACCTTCTGCCTGACGGTAGGAGGTCAAATTGTAGGACGGATGGGGAGGGCTCCTTGAAAATGCTGAGGGCTTTGCGAGTGCAGCTTTGAATGTAGGCCAGAGCAAATTTCTGTGTAGAGAAATGTTACTTTGACAAAATCTTAACAAATCTTATTTTTCTTTTTCCAATTACACAGGTTCTGCCCCGCCAAACCTGTGGGCTGTTTACACACACTATCTTTTATAATGAATATCCCGGAGGATCCAAGGAGCTAGATAAAAGTATTCAGGGTGGAGAGCTCTTCCTGACGGTACTGCTTAATCCGGTGAGTGTGATTAAAACACATTTAACCCATTGTTTAACACTTAATCCGGTGAGTGTGATTAAAACACATTTAACCCATTGTTGGTTTATCATGAACAAGAGATTCTGCAGATGCTGGAAATCCAGAGCAACACACAAAACGCTGAAGGAATTTAGCGAGTCAGCCAGCACCTATTGAGGGGAATAAACAGCTGATGTTTTGGGCCAAGAGGGTTGTGCATCTGTGAAATGTATTGCCACAGACAGTAGTGTTGGTGAAGTCATTGGGTATATTTAATTCCTGATGAAGGGACTCGACCCAAAATGTTGACTGTTTATTCCTCTCCATAGATGCTAGCTGACCCAATGAGTTCATTTATTAATTTTATTTAGAAATACGGTGCGGAGTAGGCCCTTCTGGCCCATCGACAACCTCAACTTAACCCTAACCTGATCATGGGACAACTTATAATGGATCAATTAATCTACTGATCGGTACGTCTTTGAACTGTGGGAGGAAACCAGAGAAAACCCATACCTTCCACGGGAAGGACGTACAGAGATTCCGTACAGAGGGTGCCGGGATTGAACTCTGAACCCCAATGCCCGAGATGGAATAGCGTCATACTAACCGCAATGCTGCCATGGCACACAGCTGAGTTCCTCCAGCATTTTGTGTGTGTCTTTGGTTTATCATAGGAATTCAGGGTAATATGTTTCCACTCAATCACAGCAGGGAGATTGAGAAAGGGATGAATTTCCATAGTACCTGTCAGACTTCTTTCTAGAAATGCTGGTTCATCATGGTGTACATAGCATATCCAGGTCTGTGTGGTAGAGTGCAGAAGTACAGAGCACACTGACTGACCTCTCAGCGAATACCAGTCGTCATTTTTACATCTCTCACAGTTACTCTCATTTGAACAGTCACCATTATCCACTGAAGCCTTTAATTGTTTTTCCTTAACTTTAATTGAAAATTGTTTTTGAACGTTGGGCTAAATGAATTAGAAATGTTTTCTGATTTATAAATTGTAATGTTTGTTTTTTTTTGAGTTTCTAACTATCTCTGATCATCAGGAACATCTGAGGACAATAGGCAGATGTTGGCAGATGGCAATGGCATTTTGACAAAGCCTGCGATCAACAATTGATAGCAAGTGTTGTCAGAAAGCCATCGTGGTCAGAAGATGGGCCTTTTGTTCCTCTGCCTGAGACCTGGCCACTCTTCATTGTTTGCTCTCTCTCGGGCGACAGCCAAGGCACTGAGGTAGGCAGGATGCTGGGAGCGGATGGTTGGACAAAGTTAATGAGACACTAGGGTTAAATGGGTGTGATACAGGCCGAGTCATTGGAGGAACATTCCTCCTCTCTTCTCCAAGGTAGCACTTTTGGATCTTTGTTGTCCTCTTTAAAGGATAGATCGTTCCAGGGTTTAATATCTCATCAGGAAAAAAGGCAGTTCGAACAGTACAGTCTTCTGTCAGTACTCTTCAGGTTGTGTTCAAGTCTCTGGGCCTCTTCTGCCTTAAGACAGGCTCCGAGCTTCATGAGAGATTAAATGTGAGCCTTGCCTGTAAAAGGAGTCGGCCAGTGGTGTAGTGGCACCTGCACTGGACTTCAAGGCGAGTGGTCCCGGGTTCGAATCCAGCCAGCTCCTTGCACGCTTTCCATCCATGCTGTACTGAGCGTCGAACTATCAACTCGGCCTCATTAAAAATAAAATGGACAAAATGTAAAGAAGCGTCAAGGTTGCCATCCGATGTGTCACAAAGCGCGCGGAGGAACTGTTATCTGAAATAACTATCTTCTGATCCTCCACAACAAGACATTTGTGTAGTGTTGCTGCACCCTGTTCAGCTGTCCGGTGGCTAACAGGTTTAGGATATCAAACATATAACAGTACAGCTCAGGAGAAGGCCATTTAGCCCACATTGTCTGTGCCGAACATGATGCTGAATTAAAGTAATTCTCTTCTGACTCCACGTGGTCTGTATCCCTTCATTCCCAGCACATTTATCTGTCTAAAAGCCTCCTAAACACCACTATAGTGTCTGTTTCACCATCATCCCAGACACCCACCACTCTGTGTAAAACTACCTGCTCTGTACATCTCTTTTATATTTTCCCCCTCTCACCTTAAATGCATATCTTCTGGCTTAGAATCATAGAAAAAGTGCAGCACAGAAGCAGGCCCTTCAGCCCATTTAGCCCGTGCCAAGCTTTTAAACTGCCTGCACCGGGACCATAGCCCTCCATACTTCTACCTATCCAAACTTACCTTAAACATTGAAATCAAGCTTGCATGCACCACTTGTGTTGGCAGCTCATTCCACACTCTCACGACCTACTGAGTGAAGAAATTTCCCCTCATGTTTCCCTTAAACTTTTCACCTTTCACCCCTAACCCATGACCTCTGGTGGTCATCCCACCTGACCTCAGTGGAAAAAGCCTGTTTGCATTTGCCCTATCTGTATACCTCATAACTTTGTATACATCTATCAAATCTCTTCTCAACCTTCTACGCCAAGAAATTAAGTCCTAACCTATCTTTCCCAGGGAAAAATGATTCTGACTGTCTACTCTGTCTATGCCTCTCACAATTTTATAAACTTCTAAGTGGTTTCCGCTCAGCCTCCAGTGCTTTTATAAATAGGAACCAGGCAGAATGCCCAAAACAATCATTGCAATTGAAGTAGAGCCTCCAAAATCTGTAACCGTTCAATGGGTCAGGATGTCTGTCTATTTTCCCCAGTCTCCGAGATTATAATCATTCTCTGTATTTTGGCAAATTGCATATGCTTGCAGATAATAAACACGAGGTTCTGCTGATGCTGGAAAGCCAAAGTATTGCATGCGGAATGACTCCAGAATAGGATCTTACCCAAAATGTCGACTGTTCTCATTTCTATAGATGTTGCTTGACCTGCTGAGTTCCTCCAGCATTTTGTGTGTTACTTTGCATATGTTTGAATTTATTTATTTAAATCATTGGCTTTACCTGTGCTAATTCTCGTTGTAATATAACGTCCTCAGCATTTGGTGCATCTTCCATCAACACCCAGTGGTCACTTTATTCGGTACACCTGTCCACTTCCTTAATTCAGATGTCTAATCAGCCAGCCACGTGGCAGCAACTCACTGTATTAAAGCATGCAGACATGGTCAAGAGGTTCAGTTGTTGTTCAGACCAAACATCAAAATAGGAAAGAAATGTGATCTCAGTGACTTTGACCTTGTGGATTGATTGTTGGTGCTAAGCGGGGTGGCTTGAGTATCTCAGAAACTGCGTATCTCCTGGGAGTTTCATGCACAATAGTGTCCAGAGTTTGCAGAGAATGATGCAAAAAAGAATAAAACGCATCCGGTGAGCGGCAGTTCTGGGGGCAAAAGCGCCTTGTTAATGAGAAAGGTCAGAGGAGAATGGCCAGACTGGTTTCATCTGAAGGAAAGTGACAGTAACCATGTTTTACAACAGTGGTGCGCAAAAGAGTTGCTGCTGTAGCCCATTCACGTCAAGGTTTGACGTGTGTTCAGAGATAGAGGATGGAGGTTCGTTGCTACCTTGCCAAGGGGATTAGTCATTGTTCATTTTGGAGCTCGTTGTTAATAAGCTTCCTGTGGATTGGTCAGGCGGGAGCCAGTTGAATGGTCAATGTGTTTGAGGGGTCAAAAGTCCCTGATACCATCACTCGCAGTGGGGGCGGGGGGGGGGGTGTGGAAGCAGCTTCATTCGTAACAGACTCAGACCAGAATGCATGAACTGAATGATTCTACTCCTCCAACCCATGATCTTCATTAGTTGGGGGATTGACTTCAAGAGCTGTGAGGTAATGTTGCAGCTCTATAAAACCCTGGTGAGACTTGGAATACTATGCTCAGTTCTAGTCGCCTCATTATAGGAAGGATGCAGAAGCTATAGCAGACGTCCCACCTCTCCCGGAAGTTCCCGGAGTCTCCTGCTATTAATAGTGGTTCCCCGATGCCCACAAATTATATACAATGAGAGAGAGAGAGAGTCAGTCAGTCATGGGAGAGTGTTCCAAAAAAACGAAATATAAAACGTACGTCACCCCAGACTACACTAAAGTGTACCCCTGCCTAATAGGGCTCAAAATAATGACAGTGTTGCTCGCTGCACTGTTTGCAACAGTGACTTTTCTATTGCCCATGGTGGGTTAAGACTGTAAAAGACATGTTGAGGTGAGTTTAACAGGTGTCATTCGTTTATTAGCATAGCTAACGTTATTTAAACTAGCTGGCTAGCTGCTAAGGAGCTACTCTATTGCAGACATCCCACCTCTCCCGGAAGTGAGTCTCCTGCAGATTGATGGTGCTACCTCCCTGAAATGAGTTTTTGCAGAGTGGGATGTCTGCTTTAGAGAGAGTGCAGAGGAGATTTACCAGGATGCTGCCTGGATTAAAGAGAATGTCTTATGAGAGTAGGTTGAGCCAGCTCGGGCTTCTTTCTGTGTAGCGAAGGAGGATGAGAGGTGACTTGATAGTGTTACAAGATAAGAGGAATAGATAGCCAGAGACATTTTCCTAGGGTGGAATGGCGAATGCCAGGGGGTATAATTTTAAGATGATTGGGGGAAAGTTTTTTTTTACGGAGTGGTGAGTACGTGGAACGTGCTGTGAGAGCTGCTGGTAAAGCAAGATACATTAGGGACATTAAAGAAACTATGAGGTACTTAGATGCTAGAAAAAAATGAAGGGCTATGTGGAAGGGAAGGATTAGATTGATCATGGAGTGGGTTAAAAGATTGGCACAACTTCGTGGGTCAAAAGCCCTGCAGTGTGCTGTCCTGGTCTGTTTTAAAACTTAGTTTGGCTTCCTGCCAACTCCCATGTTGCCATTGGTAACATTGAATGATTTATGTTAACTTGTTAATCTCTTGGCTCCAATAACGATTTTGTTCATTTAAAGACATAACAATATTAAAAATAGGCCGACTTGGAGCATTCCTTTTCTTTAAAACATCCTGCAGTTTTAATGGGAATGAAGAGCCCACTGTAAACTCTGCCACTTATTCCACTTGCAATAAGAAATCTTTGTTCTCTTAATGGAAAAATAGTGCAGAAATCTTGAAACAGATTTCCAGAAGATTTTAAAATAAATTCATCAGCTGTTTTGATCCATAATACCAAATGAGATAGGAGAAGAATTAAGACATTCAGCCCATCAGGTCAGCTTTGTCCTTTGATCATGGCTGATAAGTTTTTTCCTGTGCTGTAATGTGTTATTTACTACCCAACCCCTGGCTTGTGTGTCACCTCTTGGAAAAACTGTCTTGGGTTCTACCCAGGCACATCTTTCCTCCCCCTGACCTCCCCCTCACATTTTGCTTTCTGCAGGGATTACTCCCTATGTGACTCCCTTGTCCATTCGTCCCTCCCTACTGATCCCCCTCCTGAATCAGAATCAGGTTTATTATCACCAGCTGTGTTGTGAAATTTGTTAATTTACTCATGCAAGTGGAACAAGTGCTACACCTGCCTCTACACCTCCTCCCTCACTACCATTCACGGCCCACAACAGTCCTTCCAGGTGAGGCAACACTTCACCTGTGAGCCTGCTGGGGTCATATACTGTGTCTAGTGCTCCCAGTGTGGCCTCCTGTATATCGGTGAGACCGGAAGAAGACTGGGAGACTGCTCCATCCGCCAGAAAAACGGGATCTCCCAGTGGCCACCCACTTTAATTCCACTTCCCATTCCCATTCCCATTCTAATAAGTCTATCCATGGCCGCCCCTACTGTTGTGATGAGGATATCACTCAGGTTGGAGAAACAACACCTTGTATTTCCTCTGGGTAGCCTCTGGCCCGATGGCATAAATATTGATTTCTTGAACTTTTGTTAATGCCCCCCCCCCCTTTACCAGTCCCTATCCCCTTTCCCCCTCTCATCTTACAGACCTCGCACCTCTCCTGGGAGTTCTGGGAGTCTCCAGCATATCGATAGCGGCTCTCTGATGCCCACAAATTATATACAATATCCCGGAAATTGATTTTTTAGAGAGGGAGAGGGGAAGAAAAGAAAGAAAATGAATGAATCCTGCTTGATCTCTCTTTGTGCTAAGTAGACCTATCAGTTTTCCCTGTGGGCGGGCTTTACAGTCGACTTCTCTCTCTAACATATTCCATCAGTTCAGTTACTGCCGTCTGTAATGATGTTGAAATCATCCGGACAACTGTCGGTGATGAAGTACAAAAGCCTGGCGAAGAAATTCCCAAGGCTGGCGGTGACAATCTGACTACAAGAGGCGGTCCTATATGGGTGGGGCGCATTGGCGTCTTAAAGGGGATTAGAACAGGGTTTAAATTGGAGGGAAATTCCAAAATTGTCTGCTAAGACATCTTTAAAAATGCACTCGCAGCCAGCAAATTCTTCGGGGTTTTTTTCCCCTGAAACACTTCCACTTACAGGTACATCGAAGCCCACGATGGGCTGGGTTTAAGCGCAGCTGTTTTCAGAAGTAAAACCGATTTTAATAAATACCCGGCCCCCACTGAGGTCTCATTAGGACAGCGAACTGTTCACCTGTGCTGCACACTTTATATGCATTTTGAATTACACTTTATTAAATAATATGGTAATATATTGTTTTATGTGGTGTGTGTGATATATGTATTGTGGCTACACCGTGGTCTGGACAGAGGTTGTTTTGGTTGTGGACAATCAGCCAGATGACAATAAACTTGAAGATACAGAACTTCTAAATCACTCATTTAAAATCCCCCATTTCGATGTAAAAAAGTAAGTTCTGATCCCGACTATTGTAGGCAATGTGCGTGAGACTACGGACATATATGCGATCGGACGTTGTCCGAATGGACGTTAAGTGGCGCACACCTGTAATAAGGATACACCTTATGCTTTTATTTCTTTTAGGGACCACAACGTATCAGTGAGGCTAAGCGCAGGGAAGACTGCTCAAGTATTTCACAGTTCTTTTCAGCAGAAAACCAAAGTCTGACAGAGAAGGTCACTAGAGCTGAGGTGTACTTTACATCTTTCATCATTGAGCATAACCTGCCATTCCAGGTGTGTAAGCGCACAGGCAAGCTATTCAGGAAAATGTTTCCTGATTCAGAAATAGCAAAAAAACTATGCCTGCTCATCAACCAAGGCAGCAGCTATTGTGAACACGGCACATTAAGACAGAATTCAGAAGTCAGCTGTTTCACAAAACACTTGTGAATCTGATGTCTTGCAAAATTAACAGATTCATTGACACAGACTGCTATGAGGTTGAGACCTCCCTGAAATGAGTTTTTGCAGGGTGGGATGTCTGATCTTATCTCCTTGCCTGTCCCATCGCCTCACTCTGGTGCTCCTCCCACCTTTTCTTTCTTCCATGGCCTTCTGTCCTAATACATCCCCTTCTCCAGCCCTGTATCTCTTTAACCAATCAACTTCCCAACTCTTTATTTAACCCCTTCCCCCTTCCGGTTTCACCTATCACCTGGCGTTTCTCTCTCCCCTCCCTCATCTTTTAAATCAGTTTTTTCTCCCTCAGACCTGCCGAAGGGTCTCGGCCTGAAACGTCAACTGTACTCTTTTCCGTAGATGCTGCCTGGCCTGCTGAGTTCCTCCAACATTTTGTGTGTGTTCCTTGGGTTCTGTCCTTTCCTGTTCAACTCCAGTGGCTGTGTTGGATCCAGCTGGAGACTCCTGTAGGATCTCTGAGCTCCTCCCGTTCAGGCCTCTCGGACTTTCAGAATTAGAATCACTGACATATGTTGTGAAATCTGCTGTTCTGTTGCAGCAGTACAAGGCAATACATAAAACATGCTATTATTTGCAGCAAGAAATATATATTTAAAAATTTTTTTAAAGTAATTCAAAAAGAGAACAGAAAGTGAGGTAGTGTTCATGGGTTCATTGTCCATTCAGAAATCTGGCAGAGGGGGAGAAGCACTGAGTGAGTGTCTTCAGGATCCTGTACCTCCTCCCTGCTGGTAGCAATGAGAAGAGGGCTTTCTTTTCTTGGCTGGTGGGGGTCTTCAATGATGGATGTCACCTTTTTGAGGCATTGCCTTTAGAAGATGTCCTCAGTGCTGGCGAGGCAAGTTCCAATGATGGAGCTGGCTTAGTATACAACTCGCTGTGGCTTTTTCCACTCCTGTGCAGTGGCCCATCCAGACCAGACAGTGATGCAGCCAGTCAGGATGCTCTCCACGGTACAGTGACCAAGCCGTTCATCTTGAACCGAGTTTGCAACCCTCTGTTTACACTTACACTTGCTTTCACTCCACCTTTCACTGTGCTTTCAGCTGCCTAAGTCCCAGCTTCTGGAATTTCCACTGTAAACCCCACATCACTTGTCCTAATGTTTGTTTCTGTGGCTTGTCATGATGTTCTTGTGAGGCGATGTCTGTCTGTGCTGAAGGTGCCTTTGTGGTAGTGACTTCTTCAGCCCTCTCATAAATTGGAAACTGTTATAGTTTACTTCACCTTCATGAAGAAGGTGGTAACGCCTAATTTTATATTAAAAAAAACACCATCTATCTTTTCTCAATAAACCTAGTTCATTAATGTAGTCACTAGCATAATACTTTACAGTTCTGGTGACCCGGGATCAATTCCCGCCGGTGTCTGTAAGGAGTTTGTATGATCTTCCTGTGACTAAGTGGGTTTCCTCCAGGTACTCTGGTTTCCTCCCACAGACCAAAGACGTATCACTTGGTAGGCTACTTGGTCATTGTAAATTGCCCCATTATTAGGCTAGGGTTAAATTGGGGGATTGTGGGCGGTGCAGCTCGAAGGTCTGGAAATGCCTATTCTGCGCTGTATCTCAATAAGCAAATAAATTTCAATCTTCTGTCTAAGTTGTCCGTTTCGTTGTAGAGCTGATCTTTTCAGTGATACATCACGGAGGAGGCCATTGGTTCATCCTCTGTACTGTTTGTTTTAAATCCAGTTGGTTCCACTTTTCCTGATGTGCCTGAATTTCATTCACCTCCGGTATTTATCCACAGTCCTCTTGGATGTGATCACAAAAACAGGATCCCACTGCTAAAGCAATCAGTTACTAATCCGAGATATTAATTGTGTATTATGATATAATCTGCATTGTGGTTAGCACAAGTGCTTTCCAGTGTCAGCGATCACCAATCAGGGTTCAGATCCCACAGCTGTCTGTCAGGAGCTTGTATGTTTTCCCCATGCCCAGGGGTCTACTGACCCCTTGCTTTAATGGTATTGGTCCATGGTATGAAAGAGGCTGGGAACCCCTGCTCTGGATGATCTGGTTTCTTCCCACATTGCCGAGACATGCATTTAGGGTTAGTAAATTATGGACAACTGTGTTGGTGTCGGAAGCATGGCGACATTTGTGGGCTGCCCCCAGCAGAATCCTCAGACTGTGTTGGTCATTGACACGAAACAGTGCATTTTACTGTATGTTTCGATGTACATATGACAAGTAAAGCAAATCTCTTGAGGTTAGAGGTGAAGGGTCTCAGCCTGAAACGATGACTGTTCATTCATTCCAACAGATGGTACCTAGCCTGCTGAGTTCCTCCAGCGTGTGTGTGTATCTGAGTTTTTTAATCATCTCCGGTTCTTTTGCCTGTCACATATTAGCTGGTGTCAGATCAATTGGAAAGTTAGCTGATTGATATCTGCTCCGTGTCACTCCACTCAATGTCCAATGGGAGAGCAGAATGCTTCTGAGTGCACGGCAACAGGCACCCTGCCTGATGAGCAAGACCTGCAGGGTAATGGGAGGGGGTTGTTGATTCAGATACTGTGCTGAATTAGGCTTGTTTCCTTTTTTGAGGCGGGGCAATGCGAGGATGGCTTCTGTTCATTTCCAGAGCGCGCACTGTGGAAGTTGAAGTAAAGCAAGGCCATACGAGGGTAGTGTGCAGTCAGCCCAGACAAGAAAGGTCTTTGTAGAGCATTGCTTCACTTTGCACAACAAGAGACTGCAGCCATTCGGCATACCAAGGCAAGACAAATGAAGGACTGTAGGGCGTCTCTTTCTATTGGTCAGTTAACTTCACTGATTCTGAAGCATTTAATGTGGATATTCTATTGGCTATTAATACCTGCATTGCTGTAGTGTGATGAGTGATTGATTATGCAAATAAAGATTTTGAACACACAAAAGGTTACCAATTATCTCACACAAAACGCTGGGGGAACTCAGCAGGCCAGGCAGCATCTGTGGAAAAGAGTAAACAGTCAACGTTCCAGGATTGATGAAGGGTCTCAGCCTGAAACCTCAACTGTTCACTGTTTTCCATAGATGCTGCCTGGCCTGCAGAGTTCTTCCAGCATTTTGTGTGTGTGTGTGTGTGTGTCTGTGTGTGTGTGTGTGGCTTGGATTTCCAGCATCTGCAGATTTTCTCTTGTTTGTGACAGGGTTACCAACTGGTCACTATTTGTATCTGCTCATCAATTCTGTATTTTAAAAAAATGGGATTTCTTTCTGCAGATTAGTTTGGTTTCGGAGACGGGCTGTTCTCCCTGTGCACAAGTAAATAAAATGTGATCGAGGATTTCAGAGTCCGGTTAAACAGTGACAACAGCACACTTCGCCGATGTTTGCAGTTGAGTTAATATTTGACTGACTGATTTGACATCTATCCCTTAAGTAGGTCCAATTTCTCGCCTAACACAAAGCAAACAACTTGGCAACAAAGAGAAAATTAAATTGAGTTCATTTAGTATCTCTTTTGCATTGATAATGTGCAGTATGTAAAACTGAGGGGCACTGGTAGGCAGAATCTTTATAAATGCAAGAAGGTCAGGTTGAAGGGTCTGTTTTGTCTCGTACACTCTGTCCTTCATGTCTAAAGTCCCAGTAGCTGATTTGCTTGAAGTTCACCCAAAATACACATTTTTGTGTGCCTATTGCTGGATACTTGTTGTGGATGGACCTTTTATCAGCTCAGGTTAAAGCTCCTTTATTAAAATAATCTCTTCTCGATTTAACATCTCCTACATAGCTCCCACAATTATATTTAAAATAAATCGTAATTAAATGAGATGCTAGATAATTACACTTCAGGCTAAAAGCAGCCCAGTGGAGACATATACAATCTAATTTTAATTTAAAAGCAATTTAGTAAGATTATCTGATTTCAGTGTTAGTTAATTCAGGTTTTGATAAGAACTACATTCCTCTGTTATTTCAAACACCTAATTCCAATTAGTTATAATGTATTTTAAAAAAAACAAATAATTGCTATTGCGGGATATAATGAGGGATCTTGGTCCTTTGAAGATCATTCTGTACCTGTTAAGTAGGAAGAGCTGGGATGAAGAGACCATTCGGCCCCTTTGTGTCTGCTTTCTTTCATTAATGAGTAATTGGTTCATTATTTTCACGTGTACTGAGATTCAGTGAGAAGCGTGTCATCCAGACAGATTGTTCCATAAATACATGGAATTGGCCTAAAGAAGGGCTTCCCAACCTGTGGTCCATGGATCACTCAGTCAATGGTAAGGCTCCATGGCATAAAAAAGGTTGGGAACCCCTGGTCTAAAGGAAAACAGAATATAGAATATATTCACACAAACACAAAGTCTGCAGATGCTGGAAATTCAAAGCCACACACAAAATGATGGATGAAGGGTTTCAGCCTGAAACGCCGACTGTTTGTGACCTGCTGAGTTCCTCCAGCATTTCATGTGTTTGGCAGAAGATACTTATGTCATTTAGAGATAATCAGCTTGGAATAGGTCCTTCCGGCCCTTTGAAGAAGGGCTGGAGAATAAGGACTTTGATAGGAGGGGAGCGTGGACCATGGGAGAAAGGGAAGGAGGAGGGGCACCAGAGGAAGGTGATTGGCAGGAGAGCAGAGGAGAAGTGGTAAGGGGGGGATCCAAAATGAGGAATAGGGAAAGAGAAAAGGGGGAGGTGAGAGAAATTATGGGAAGTTAGAGAAATCGACGATCATGGTGTCAGGTTGGAGGCTACCCAGATGGAATATCAGATGTTGAGAGTGCCTCATCGTGGCAGTAGAGTAGCGCATTGACCAACTTGTTGGCATGGGGATGGTATTAAAATATAACCACGAAGGTCTGCAGATGCTGGAAATCCAGAGCAACACACAAAAATGCCGGAGGAACTCAGCAGGTCAGGCAGCATCTACAGAAATGAATAAATAGTTAACTTTCAGGCCGGGACCTTTCTTCAGAAATGGAAAGAAAGGGTGTAGACGCCGGAATGAAAAGGTAGGTGGAGAGGAAGGAGGATAGCTAGAAGGCGATGGGTGAAGCTTGGTGGGTGGAAAAGGTGAAGAACTGGATAAGAAAGAATCAGATAGGAGAGAAGAGTGGACCATGGGAGAAAGGGAATGAGGAGGGGACCTGGGGAGAGATGAGAAGAGGTAAGAGGCCAGAGTGGGGAATTGAAGAGGAGGGGATGGGAGGGATTTTTTTTTACCGGAAGCAGGAATTGATATTTATACCATCAGTTGGAGGCTACCCAGATGGAATACGAGATGTTGCCCCCGGGAAAGCCGGAGAAAAGCCTTGGATGAAGTGGTCCTCAAATCCACGGTGGGCCTCACCAATGTAGAAGAGACTGTACCGAGAGCACTGGATACAGGCAGATCCCCAACTGGCATGCCAGTGAAGTGTTGCTTCACCTAATATTACATCATTTTGCAAAGTTTCCAGATCCAATTTTTTTTTTTAGTAACATTTCCCAATTATAGCTTTTATTTATAAAAAGAAACACACATTTCACACTAAGCACACAGTGCCAGCGGTGAATCTATTATGGCAAGCATATAAAATTAAAGGGTTATTTATTTTGGTAACCCGGGGTGACAAGTGGCAATCCCCTCCTGGGGATTATACAGTGCTGGTGGATACCTGTTAATTGATACATGTATCTGAGTAGCTTTACTGTCAAATTGCTCCTATCGGAGAAGTGCAGCCTGAGGTAGGAAAGTCATTGTGTTGGAATTGTAACTATTTAGTTCCCTGATGTCCAGGGGCGGCTTCATGTTGACGTGGTGACGATTGCAAGCTGCAAAGTTACGGAGAGCTGGAGGTAGTGCGCATTTGAAAAATTCGATTCTGAGTGGGTTCGAGTGTGACTCCAATCCTGAAGAAGTCCAAAACTAATTGTTTTTTTTTTTGAAAAGATTAAAGATTGGCTTTATTTGTCACATGTACATCGAAACATGCAGTTAAATGTGTTGCTTGCGTCATGGACCAACACAGAGCGAGGACGTGCTGGGGGCAGCCCGCACGTGTTACGGTACTTCCAGCGCCAACATTCGATATTGTTGCACCTGGAGGGAACCCACACAGTCGTGGAGAGAACAGACGGCGGCAGGAATTGAACCCTGATTGGTGGCACTGGAAAGCGCTACGCTACTGTGCTGCTCTCTGACTGTCTCACGTACTGAGATACAGCTCGTTCTGGGGTTGAGAATTCCAGAAACTTATCACCCTCAGCAAACACAAACTCTGCCTTAACAAACGCAAATGAAAAGATTTGTGTATGTGCCATCTAGACAGATCATTCCATACACAAGTACATCCAGGTAATACAAAGGGTAAAGAATAGAAGATTCCAATTAATTTATTGATCACTTGCACGTCAAAGCATATAGTGCTGTGTGTCATAACACTTAAAATGCTGGAGGAACTCAGCAGGTCAGGCAGCACCTATGGAAAAGAGTAAACTCGACGTTTCAGGCTAAGTTTGTTTTCTACACTTTTTTTGCATCTTTCCATCTTGAACCATTGATACTTGACAACATAATTGAAGAAACATTTCATTTAAAGGGTGAAGGTAATTTTCCTTGGCTGCTCAAATCTGACAGCATTTCAGTTCTAATTTTCTGAAAGCACTTTCTCTCTCCCTTGGTCACCCTTTTGCAAAGGATAACAACTAACAAAATCAGCATCCAGCACATGGCTGTGATTTTTGTTTTCATCACAAAGTATCCAAATGACCCAGACAGATGAGAATTAATCATAAACACGAGGTTCTGCAGATGCAGGAAATCCAGAGTAATGTATACAAAATGCCGGAGGGACTCAGGTCAGGTAGCATCTATAGAAACGAATAAACAGCTGACGTTTTAGGCCAAGATACTACTTCAGTGAAATGTGTCATTTGCATTAGCAACCAATGGAATCGGAGGATGTGCTAGGGACTATTATTTCAACAGCCAGATCAAACTCCCCTTTCAAGTGGCAATGGGTGATTATGTGAATCTTTTTCTGTTCGTCCACAACCATATTTACTTCTGTGCATGTTCATTTGGAATTGCTTCCTTTTGCAATGTAGTTAACGTGGTCAGAGTGAGAACTTGGTACAAGCAAATTAAATTATCACCTAATTAGGGTTAATCTCAAGTGATGAAATTGCAATTCTGTGGAGAATAATATCATCACAGAATTCATCTTGCATTTAGATCTCGCACTTTTCATCTCAATGAATGTGCCACTGGTAGAGAAGGTTGTGTGGATATATTAGATGCTGATGTTTTTGATGTAAGATTCTTTGGAAGTCAAGAATGATGGATAAGTTTTTGTTTACGATTGTTCATTAAGCGTTACAAGAATATTGAAATTAGGGAAGGGACTTGAAGCATGAGGAACAGAGTAAGTTCAAAGTACATTTATTATCAAAGTATGTGTACAGAATGCAACTCCGAGAGTTTGTCCTCCCGTAGGCAGCCACAAAACAAAGAAACACCATGGAACCCTTTGAAAGAATACATCAAACACCAACGTGAAGAGAAAAAAGCAAATTGCGCACACGGCAAAAAGTGAGGGAACAACACGTAGAATATTAAACATTTCAAGCAATATCAGACAGAGACGAAGAATCAAAAAGACAAAGAAAGAGTATAACAAGAGAGAGTGAATCCATCGTGGTTTGGCTGCATTATACCAATTTACTAATTAGTGATACACTTCACTCCAATTCCGTTGCTTGAATCAAACAATAAAATGGCACCTGTTCAAGCCACTAAAACTGATGTTTCCAGAAAAATAGAGGCAATTGCAACCACTAAAACACATTGAACAACGACATGTACATAGGTAATTATATAGAACTACAGACAAGTTGACCAATAACCATTCTGCAGTCCAGTCCAATAGAGAAGAATGTATAAGAAGTGTCTGACCTTCAGATCATGAATGGGTTTGAGACCCTGAGGGTCTGAGTACAAATCTAGGCTATCCCAGTGCAATGGTGAACATAGAATAGCACAGGCCCTTCGGCCACAATGGTGTACCGACCTTTTGACCTATTCCAAGATCAATCTAATCCCGCCCACATGGCCATCCGGTAGCGTGGCGGTTTGCGTGACGCTGTTATAGCTTGGGCTGTTGGTGTTTGGAGTTCAATTCTGATGTCGTCTGTAAGGAGTCTGTACGTCCTCCCCTTGGAGTGCGTGGATCTCCTCCGGGTGTTCTGGTGTCCTCTCACGGTCCAAAGGCATACCAGCTGGTAGTGTTAATTGGTCATTGTAAATTGTCCCATAATTACACTAGCTTGAACTGGGGGTTGCTGGGGCAACACAGCTCGATGGGCCAGAAGGGTTTACTCCACACTATACAGTTGCAAAAAAAAAAGTTTGTGAACCCTTTGTCATTACCTTGTTTTCTGCATTAATTGCTCATAAAATGTGGTCTGTTCTTCATCTAAGGCACAATAATAGGACTCAGGCTGTAAAAATAGGGGACAAGCTCTCCTCTACAATCACTCTGAGCACCGGTGCCCCACAAGGCTGTGTACTCAGCCCCCTGCTGTACTCACTGTACACCCATGATTGTGTGGCCAAGTTTCCATCAAACTCAATATATAAGTTTGCTGATGACACAACAATTGTAGGCTGTATCTCGGGTAATGATGAGTTTGAGGACAGAGAGAAAATTAAGAACCTGGTGGTATGGTGCGAAGACAATAACCTATCCCTCAACGTCAGCAAGACAAAGGAATTGGTTGTTGACTTCAGAAGGAGTAGTGGATCGCACGACCCAATTTACATCGGTGGTGTGCAAGTGGAACAGGTCAAAAGCGTTAAATTCCTCGGGGTCAATATCACAAATGACCTGTCTTGGTCCAACCAAGCAGAGTCCACTGCCAAGAAGGCCCACCAGTGCCTTTACTTCCTGAGAAAACTAAAGAAATTTGGCCTGTCCCCTAAAACCCTCACTAATTTTTATAGATGCACCATAGAAAGCATTCTTCTAGGGTGCATCACAACCTGGTATGGAAGTTGTCCTGTCCAAGACCGAAAGAAGCTGCAGAAGATCGTGAACACGGCGCAGCACATCACACAAACCAATCTTCTGTCCTTGGACTCACTTTACACTGCACGCTGTTGGAGCAGTGCTGCCAGGATAATCACAGACACGACCCACCCAGCCAACACACTTTTCGTCCCTCTTCCCTCCGGGAGAAGGTTCAGGAGCTTGAAGACTCGTACGGCCAGATTTGGGAACAGCTTCTTTCCAACTGTGATAAGACTGCTGAACGGATCCTGACCCGGATCTGGGCTGTACTTTCCAAATATCCGGACCTGCCTCTTGGTTTCTTTGCCCTACCTTACTTCCCATTTTTCTATTTTCTATTTATTATTTATAATTTATAAACTATTATTAATATTTTTAATATTTAATATTTGTAATCCAGGGAACGGGAAGCGCAGAATCAAATATCGCTGTGATGATTGTACATTCTGGTATCAATTGTTTGGCGACAATAAAGTATAATAGACAAACATAATCTGCCTAAACTAATAATACACAAGCAATTGTACTTCTCATCAATATTGGGTTCACCATTTAAACAATCAGAGTCCAGGTTCAAAAAAAGTATGTGAACCTCTGGGGTAATGCCTTCTGCAAAAGCTGTTTGGAGTCAAGTGTTCCAATCAATGAGATGAGATTGGAGCTGTGGCTTGTAGAGGTGTCTGGACCTATATTTAAAAATGAGACACACAAACTCAGGTTACAGATAGAGGCTGCTCTTCTCAAGAAGGGTCTGTTTATCTGCACCATACCTTGATCAAAACAATTTTCAGAGGACCTTGGAAGAAGAATTGTGGAGATGCACGAAGCTGGGAAAAGTTACAAAAGCATTTCTAAACACCTGAGTGTTCATCAGTCCACATAAGAGAAATCGTCTACAAATGGAGGAAGTTCGGTACTGTTGCTAGTCTCCCTAGGAGTGGGCATCCTGCAAAGATCACACCAAGGACTCAATATGCAGTGCTGAAGGAGGTGAAAAAGAACCCAAGGGTAACAGCAGAAGACCTGCAGAAATCTCTGGAACTTGCTAAAGTCTCTGTTCATGTGTCCATTATAAGAAAAACACTGAACAAGAATGATGCTCATAGAAGGACACCACGGAGGAAACCACTGCTCTCCCAAAAAAAACATTGCTGCACATCTGAAGTTTGCAAAAGATCACGATGTTTCACAACACTTCTGGGACAATGTTCTGTGGACAGATGAGACGAGAGCTGAACTTTTTGGCAGAGATGCACATTGCTATGTTTGGACACTAACACAAAAATCTCATCCCAACTGTGAAGCATGGTAGAAGGTGTATCATGGTCTGGGGCTGCTTTGCTGCCTTGTTGAGGGAGCAATGAATTCAAAATTGTATCACGACATTTTACTGGAGAATGTCAGGTTAGCAGCCCTTTAGCTTAATAGAAGTTGGATGATACAACAAGACAATGATCCTAAACACGAGTAAATCAACAACAGAATGGTTTAAAAATTTTTTTAAATCCATGATTTTTGAATGGCCGTATCAGAGGCCAGACCTTAACCCAACTGAGATGCTGTGGCATGATCTGAAGAAGGCTGTTCATGCGAAGTATCTCAGAAATATTGAACTGGAACAGTTTTGTTTGGAGGAATGGTATAAAGTTCCTCCTGGGCATTGTGCAAGTCTGGTTCTACCAGTTATTAAATACAAGGCTTCAGATACTTTTTCCAACTTGGATTGTGAATGATGAAACAATATGTTCAATAAGGATATGAAAGGTACAATTGTGTGTTATTAGTTTAAGCAGATTGTTTTTCTCTAATATTGTGATTTAGATGCAGGTCAGACCACATTTTATAAGTAATTAATGTAGAAAACCAGGTAATTGCAAAGGATTCTGAAACTTTTTCTTGCAACTGTATCTCCAAATAAATAATTTTTCTTTCATCCATGTGTCTAAGAATCTCTTAAAAATTCCTCCTACATCTGCCTCTATCACTGCTCCTGATGGTGTTTTCCAGCACCCATCAACTTCTGTGTAAAACAAACCTACCTCTGACAAACCACTCTACTTTGTTCCAATCACCTTAAAATAATGTCCCCTTGTACTAGTAAGTGTTGCACTAAACTGCTGTCTTATGGATAAAGTGCAAGCTGCTTGCTTGAGGGTATGATGATCCCACAATTTAGAGTCATAGAGCACTTACAGTACAGGAGCAGGCCCTTTGGCCCATCTAGTCCATGTCGAACTGTTACTCTGCCTAGTTCTTTGTCCTGTGAGGCACTGTTATGAACAATCCTCATTTTCAGTTAGCTTCAGTCTCTGCATTCCTCCTCACCCATCCCTGATCTTAATCATTCTATTCCTCCTTACAATCTGGAATCTCATCGTCAAACTCTTCTGCCTTTCCTGAATACTCACCTTTGACCAAGATTTTGGTCACTATCATAGTAACACCTCATGGCTCAGTGTCAAGTTAAAGCTTATGTTTAAATGCAGTTTAATGCCTCGTTCAGGTGAAGTTAATTGAGTATTCTGTACCCAATGCTCTGTGACTGTGATGCTGTGACAGTTGTTTTTCATTGCATACGTAGACTGTACATGTGATAATGAGCCGATTCAGATTTATCAATCACCTGTACACTGAGACATAGAGTGAAATGTATTGTTTGTGTTAACAACCGACACATCCAAGGAGGTGCTGGGGGCAACCCTCATGCCACCACACACTCTGGTGCCAACGTAGTATGCCCACCATGCTCGGCAGAACAACCCAGAACAGAACAAGCGATGAAGTAACAACAGCAAAACAAGCCCCTTCCTTCCTCCCTCCCTCCCTCCCACAAGTCCACCCATCCGTGCATATACGTGGTTCTCTAACCCCAGGACTGGCCATCTTCATTCTCCAGCAAACTCATGGATTAGCAGACGTTGAGGCTCCAATTTCCCCAGTAGACTGTCAGAAATTCACAGATTTCAGGTCTCTATTTTCTCAGTTCTCCGAGTCAGAACTGGGGTTTAAGTTTATAGGTGAAACCCTTTTTACTGGATGTCTCTGGAAATGCGACTCTTTAGCCCCTCGCTAACAACCACTGGAGACCACGGCGAGGAACCCTCCTTTCTCAGGCTCCGTATGTCCAGGGTATATGTGACTCTGGCCCCGCCAGACCCGTGAGTTTGGGATGTCTTGCCCACCCAAACCCTGGTTTGTGTGAAAGCTGTGTGATTTACTGCCCCCTGCAATCACCCGTTGGCAAGAAATAACAGATTGGCATACAGTTATAAAGAAAATATATTTAAGAATGTTAATTTAACCAAAAAGTTATTAAAGGAAGAAGGAAGGAAGGAAGAAAACAAAAAGGGCCTGTTATAATTAAACAGTCAAATGTGCAGAGATGGAGCTCAAATCATCCAGAAGCTGTTGTTTCCAATGTATTCACAGCTCCCTGGTAAAAAGTCCCCCTCATGCGCTTCATTAGATCGTGCGTTCCTGCCGGAACGGATCCTAAGGCTGGTCCTCTCAAGCTCCTTCTCGCTCCATCTCCTGCTGAAAGAAGACCTCTACTCACCTCAGTGTTTGTAACAAAAGCTGCTCCCTAGCGTTTTCTACAACTTTCTCCCAATTCCACCCTCCTGATTGGATGACACACACATTCCTAAGCACCCCTTTAACGGTAACCCAAACACTGCCAGCGGAAATTACTGCTTCTACAGAAGAACCATTACGTGAAATACCTTAAAACGGGCAGTAAAACCTTTACCAGAGCATTACATGGACATGGCCAACATCACAGGTACTTGGATGTACATGGGTTTGCCACTTGTTTAATTGTTTAATGTCATTTCCAGCAAACGAGTGTAAATGAGAAAAAAATTGTTACTCTGGATACAGTGCATCACAAAAAAAGAAATAAAATAAGATAAAGACAATAATAAAAAAGACTAAATATAAATATATAAGTTAACTTATAAACAATGCCTTATAAAAGTATTCATCGCCCAACTCTTTGCTCACATAAATGAGTATTACAACCAGCGATTTTGATCAATCTAATTGAGAATTTTATTTGTGAATCATGTACTTTTTTGGCACAGTGGAGCCCCAAAACAGGGAGCATGAAAAACTGAAATGTCAGCATTTCAGAAGTTTTCATTCCCCTTTACTCAGTACTTAGTTAAACCACCTCTCACACCTATTACAGCCAGTAGTCTTTGTGGATAAATCTCTATTAGCTTTGCACAATGAGATGGAAAAAGATTTGCCCATTTCTCCTGATACAATTGCACGAGCTGTGTCAGCTTAGCTGGGAAGCAATATTGAGGTCTTGCCAGAGATGTTCAGTTGAGTTAAGGTCAGGACTTTGGGCCACTCAAGGACATCAATTTTCTTCATTTGGAGAAACTCTATGGTTGCTCCGGCAGTGTGCTTTGGGTCATTGACCTGCTGAAAGATGAATTTCCTCCCTAGTTTAAGCTTTCTGGAAGAGGCAAGCAGGGTTTAAGCCAGGATCTCTCTGTATTTATCCTAACCAGATTTCCAGTCCCTATTGCTGAAAAGCATCCCTGTGGCATGATACTACCCTTACCATTCTTTACAGTAGGGATTGTGTTGCCTGGCTGATGCACAGTGTTAGATTTATGTCACATGTACTGCTAACGTTAAGGTCAAAAAGTTCCACTTTAGTCTCATCTGACCACAATACCTTCTTCCACATATTTAAATTATCTTTTAAGCAAAGCTTTGCAAAATCTTCATGGGCAAGGATGTGCTTTTTTTTTAAAAAGTCAAGGCTGCTTCTTTGCCATTCTTACTCTTTTTGTGTGAGGTCTTAGAGATTGTGGAGCCACGAACTTCATCTCCAGTTGCAGCCACTGAGTTCTGCAGCCCACTCAGAGCGACTGTTAGCGTCACAGTGGCCTTTCTTACAAGTGCCATTCTTTTCTGGCGAATGTTTAGAGGGGCTGCCTAACCTAGGCAGTGTGGCTGTGGTTTCACATTTTCTCCACATTTTCACAATGGACTGCACTGAGTTGCGAGGTATGTTCAGTGCCTTGGAGATGGTCTTGTACTCGTTCCCAGATTTGTGCTTCTCTATTGTCATTTCCCTGACTTGTCTTGAATACTCTTCTGTCTTCATTTTGGATTGATCTGTTGAAAATCTCCCATACTGCTGGACCTCCCAGAGAGAGAGGGTATTTATTCAGGTGATCCTCCAATCTTTCTACATCAACAAATTGAGTGAGTTGATAAGGTAATATACAGAATTGCACCTGAGGAAGTTACTGTAGTAATTACAAAGGGGATGAATACTTTTTTGGCATCAATTTTTGTTTTCGATTTTTAGTAAATTGTTGACAGGTTTTAGACTTTTTCTTTTGATTTGACATGATGAACAATGTTTTGTAGATTAGCTCAAAAGTCCTACTTAAATATATCTTAAAGTTAGAAAATGAGACAGTAAAATGTAAAATTCTTTGTGGCAGCTGAATACTTCAAGGTTCTGTACATTGATTGTATATCCAAAAATTGAAGCTAGGCACAGGAATGTCTGTACATAAGGTGACTCAGACAGAGAATGATAAAGAAGTGGGTCTGGGGGGCTGTAGAGGTGTGGGTAAATGGGAAGGAGGTGTTGATCAGCCTTACTGCTTGAGAAAAGTAACTGTTTTTAGACCATAAGATATAGGAGTAGAATTAGGCCATCTGGCACATCAAATTTCATTATGGCTGATCCAATTTTCTTCTCAGCCCCAAACTCTGCCTTAAATATACATAAAGGCTTGGCCTCCACAGTTGTCTGTGGCAAAGAATTCCACAGATTCACCACTCTAGCTAAAGAAATTCCTCCTCATCTCCAGTCTAAAAGGATGCCCCTCTATTCTGAGGCTGTGCCCTCTGGTCTTAGACTCTTCCCCCAAAGGGAGCATCCTCTCCACATCCAGTCTATCAAGGCCTTTCTCTATTTGACAGGTTTCAGTGAGGTCACCCCTCATTCTTCTGAATTCCAGTGAATACAGGTCCAGAGCTATCAAACGCTCTTCATTTGGCAAGCTATTCAATCCTGGAATCATTCTTGTGAATCTCCTTTGAAACCTCTCCAGTTTCAGCACATCCTTTCTAAGATAAGGCGCCCAAACCTGCTCACAATACTCCAAGTGAGGCCTCACCAGTGCTTTATAAAGTCTCAGCATTACATCATTGCTTTTATATTCTAGTCCTCTTGAAATGAATGCTAACATCACATTTACCTTCCTCACCACAGACTCATCCTGCAAATTAACCTTTAGGGAATCCTGCACAAGGAATCCCAAGTCACTTTGCACCTCAGTTTTTTGTATTTTCTCTCCATTTTGAAAATAGTCAACTATTTCTTCTACCAAAGTGCATGACCATACACTTCCCGACACTGTATTCCATTGTTTTCCAGCAGTCCGATATCCACTCGCCTCTCTTTTACACTTTATGTATCTGAAGAAACTTTTGGTATCCTCTTTAGTATTATTGGCTTGCTTACTTTCATATTCCATATTTACCTTCTTAATGACTTGTTTTAGTTGCCTTCTGTTGGTTTTTAAAAGCTTCCCAATCCTCTAACTTCCCACTAGTTTTTGCTCTATTATATGCCCTCTCTTTGTCTTTTATGTTGGCTTTGACTTCTCTTGTTAGCCCTGGTTGTGTCATCTTTCCTTTAGAATACATCTTCCTCTTTGGGATGTATATATCCTGTGTTTTTGAGTCTGGTGGTCCTGGTGTGGATGCAAAGTTGTCCCTTCCCTGACGGTAGTGTGGCCAACTGCCCATGAGCAGGGTGGCTGGGATCCTTCATCATCCTTCTCTGGCACCTTTCTGTATGTAAGTCCTTGATGGCGTGTAGGCTGGTGCTGGTATTGCGTTGGGCAGTTTTAGACTACCCATTGTAGAGTCATCCTGTCCGCTACACAGCAGTACACCTGAATGTACGTAAGCTTACCACTTCCCTTTACCTTACAGATCAGCATCTTCATGACTCACCTGTCAAACTATGGCAACGACCGGCTTGGCCTGTACACCTTTGAGAGTCTGGTGAAGTTCGTGCAGTGCTGGACTAACCTGAAGCTGCAGACGCTGCCTCCTGTCAAACTGGCCGCCAGATACTTTGAGCTTTTCCCAGAGGAGAAGGACCCTGTGTGGCAGGTAGGAAAAGTGTACGCAACCATTGTGTGTCCCCTTGCATCAGCCTGTTCAGGTTAGCACTTAGCTGCCAATAACTTTACTTCAATATAATTAAATTGCTGCTTCTGTATTAAACCTTCTGGCGACTCTTCCTTCTTGTGAAATTACAGTTAATCACAAGATTTTTGCTTATTCCCCTCCTTCCCAGTCCTGATGAAGGGTCTTGGGTCAAAAGTTCAAGTTTAATTATCATTCAACCATGTATGACCAGAGCCAAACAAAACAGTGTCCCTCCAGGGCCAGGGTGCAAAACTCATTACCAGTAGCACACAATGTATCGTACATATGGCTTTGATAGCAGAAAGCATGCAATCACAAAAAAAAATAGCCCGAGTCTCTGCATGGCATGGCCTGTGGAATAGTAGTGCTTGGGTTGTTGTCCTGGTCCACGTTGTTCTTCCACTGAGTGAACACTAGAGGGCAGCACTGACAGGGGCCAGCCCCCCCAACCCAGTTCAGATTCCACCTTGAGTTATCGTCCTCCTGCAGTGATCTCTCAAAAGGGGACCTTTCCAAACTTGTGGTGTATGATTCAACTGCCGAGCATGGTCAAACTGGGATAGGGGCTCTCCCACACTGCCTCAGCATCTCCTCCCTTGCAGTCACACCCGAGGCAATACCGCTCTCCCGCCGTCAGCCTCTCCAGTGAAACTGACTTGCAGTGTTCCATGTTACCAGTGTCCACCAGGCTCTTGTGATCACAAGAAAAAACATCCAAGGCAATCACTCGCACCTTTTTTTCGACTGCACACCGCCTCGGCACATCAACAGTGTGCAGCAAGTCCAGGTGACAGCACAACTACAGTACGTAATAAGTCCAGTCCATCACTATTGAGCTACTTGCTGAGGGAATAGATCTTCAGTACTTGATGTTCTTGACAACCAGCGGTGTCGAGTGATCATAAAAAGGATATAGAGGATGAACAATTACACCTTTGGTTAGACCCGGAGTGGCCAATGCGTCCAAGTGCACTGCCATCTTGCTGAAAGATATGTCAACTCTTCATTCCTCTCCATGGATGCTGTTGTCTGACCTGCTGAGTTCCTCCCGCATTTTGTGTGTGTTACTTTGGATTTCCAGCATCTGCAAAACCTCTTGTTCAAAGGAAACTTATTATTAAAATTCATATCGTATACGTCACCATATACAACCCTGAGATTCATTTTTTTGCGGGCATTCACAGTAAATACTAAGAAACACAATAAAATCAATGAAAAAACGCACACAAACAGAGGTGCACAAATAACCAACATGCAAAATATGACAAATTGTGCAAATACTAGAAGAGAAACACTGATAATTAAATAATACTGAAAACATGAGATGTAGAGTCCTTGAAAGTGAGTCCACAGGTTGTGGAATCAGTTCAGAGTTGAGGTGAGTGAAGTTATCCACACTGGTTCAGGAGCCTGATGGTTGAAGGGTAATAGCTATTCCTGAACCTGGTGGCATGGGACTCAAGGTAGATCAGTGTTACAGATAATCAATGACTTAAAGAATTTAAAAACAAAATCTATTCACTAACTGGGAGTTCGCAACAATAAAAAAAAATGTGCTAAGGTCTCATTATTTTGTCTTTGGTGCATCCTTGTACATAAAGACGGTTCAAAACAGCAGCTTTCTCAAGGTAAATATTATTCTAAAGGCATACATAAAGTCAATGCTACTGTTGCTTTTAGTATTCCATTTATCTGCTGTTTAGAGCTGTCTTTATGTCTACAAGGAATGCCAAGGGCAAATTAATGAGATTTAAACACTGCTATTATTGAAAAATCCCCACTGGTGAATAATTGTTTTCTAAAACCCTTTTAACATATTGATTTTCTGCAATGTTACACCACGGAAGAATCTGAACAAGCTTCAATATAGAAGCAGGAGTTTCATTGGCCGCTTTGTTTAGAGTAACTGGTTTTATGTTGTGTGGAACAGTTATTCAGCTAACAACACAGTGGTAGTTATACACTCAATGGCCACTTCATTAGGTCCGGGAGCAGAACCCGGTGTGGCCTTTTACTCCTGTAGCCCATCTAGTTCAAGGTTCGACATGTTGTGCATTCAGACCAAAATGCCAGAATGGGGAAGAAATGTGATCAAAGTGATTTTGACTGTAGAATGATTGTTGGTGCCAGACAGGATGGTTTGAGTATCTCAGAAACTGGATCTTCTGGGATTTTCACACACAACAGTCTCTAGAGTTTACAGAGAGTGGTAGGAAAAACAAAAAACATCCAGTGAGTGGCAGTTCTGTGGGTGAAAACACCTTGTTAATGAGAGAGGTCAGAGGAGAATGGCCAGACTGGTTCAAGCTGACAGGAAGACGACAGTAACTCAAATAACCAGGCGTTACAACGGTGGTGGGCAGAAGAGCATCTCGAAGCACACAGTACCTCGAGCTTTGAAGTGGATGGGGTACTGCAACAGAAGAGTACAGACATGCACTGTATTAGGTACAGGAGATGCATAATAAAGTGGCCAAGGAGTATACGTCCCAGTATATGTGTCTGTTTTACCCTTCAATTTATTTGATAATTATTTCCAAGTGCCGAATGTTTTTCAGAACCCTTGCGATGACAAACGGCACAAGGATATTTGGTCAAAAGAGAAGACTTGTGACAGGCTCCCCAAGTTCCTCATCGTGGGCCCACAAAAAACTGGTAACTTTAATTCTCCGATCTTGTCCAGTTGAGTGATTAGAATCTCTCTAATCTCTCTGTGTTACATTGACGTTGGCATTTAGCAGAAGTGGAAATGTCCGTGAGGAGACTATGTAAATAATATATTGTGAGGTTGGGATTAAAACAGTAGTTAGCTTCTCTATCTCCCGATGGGTCGGAGGCTCTCGGTGTAATACTGATGGGGGTCGCGCTGCCAAAGGTTCTTCCTTTGCGTGAAGAATCCAACCAAGTTCAAAGCTTCCTGTTGGCTTCTAGCTTGGGCAACTCTCTAGCATAACAATGCCCAAGGCCATAACACATAGGAGCAGAATTAGGCCATTCAGCCCATTGAGTCTGCTACACCATTCCATCATGGCAAATTTATTACCTCTCTAAAAGCCGTTCTCCTGCCTTCTCCCCATAACCTTTGACAACCTAACTAATCAAGAGCCTGTCAGCCTCCGCTTTAAATATCCTCAATTTCTTGGACTCCATAGCTGTAGGTACCAAATTAGTATGATCCATAATCTAAGTAACAGATTGGTTAAATAGATCCCTCACTGCGGTTTGGGCAACTAACCACGCAAATTGATGGTGTGTTTTCATAACATTAATTACTGCACATCAGACTGATCTGAGGTGAGATAAGTGATTTCAGAATCAGGTCTATTATCACTGACATTGATGAAATTTGTTGTTTTGTGGCAGCAGTGCAGTGCAAGATGTAAAAAATTAGTTAAATATTGTGAAAGTGCGATAGAATAGTGTTCATGAACCACTCCGGAATCTGATGGCAGAGGGGAAGAGCTGTTCTTAAAGCATTGAGTGTGGGTCGTCAGGCTCCTCCCTGACAGTGGTTATGAGGAGAGGGCATATCCTGGGTTATGAGGAGAGGGCATGACCTGGGTTATGAGGAGAGGGCATGTCCTGGGTTATGAGGAGAGGGCATGTCCTGGGTTATGAGGAGAGGGCATGTCCTGGGTTATGAGGAGGGGGCATGTCCTGGGTTATGAGGAGAGGGCATGTCCTGGGTACGTAATGATGGATGCTACTTTTTTGAGGCATCGCCTTTTGAGGGTGTCCTCGATGATCGGGAAGCTAGTGTCCATTGTAGAGGTGGTCGAATTTACAACCTCTGTAGCCTGTTTTGATCTTGTGCATTGCCCCCTCTGCTCCAGATGTCATTGTGAATTTGACCGTGTGATTAAGGGGAATATATATCTGAAGTTGAATGCGTAAATGGAAGGATGGAAGGGAAGTGGATGCTTGGGAATGCTGTGCAGGTAAACATGTCTCTTCTCTTCCCCAGGCACTACAGCTTTGCACTTTTTTCTGTCTTTGCACCCTGGAATTATGAGTAATTTCCCCAGTCCGGTCACCTACGAGGAGATTCAGTTCTTCAATGGAGCCAACTATCACAAAGGAATAGACTGGTAAGGGACTGTTAAGTCCAGCCTCTGTGCTGAGCTCTACAACCACGAGTGGAGTGGAGTGTGCTAACCTCTGACGCTGCAGAGCTGACGTAAGCCCTGTGGGATCTAACTGTGCGTTGAGCACGGTTGAGTTGCACCATCCCAGCCTGAGACAGCGCCAGTCAGTCCGCGGGTGATGGCCGTGTCAGGGGTCAGATGTGTGACTCGACCCTTGATGTGAGGGTGGTCTCAGGTGCCCATTTCAAATTGGCATCGGGCTCTGCAACACTGTGTGGCTTGCTGCCGGGTGGGAGTGGGAAAGGAGTGTCATCTGGGAATGGGACACTCTTTCACGTTGGCAAGACACCTGCCTGTGTTGGGGGGAGGAGAATAGATGGTGAGATCTTCACTCGGCTGGGAGAAGCTGAGATGTGGATACTGAGCCTGACTGGTTATTGGCATCTTAAATTCTGCAGATGTCTCCAGGCTGGGTTGGGTCCAGATGTAATTCCAAGTTCATGAGCTGGCGTCAGGTTCAAGTTGGGTTTTAATTTGTACCAGTGGAGATAGCTAGAAATTTAAAAATTATTATTTTGTTTTCTTTTTGTATTTGCACAACTTGTTATCTTTTGCACGTTGGTTATCCGTCTTTGTGTGTAGTTTTTCATTGATTCCATTGTATTTCTTTGGATTACTGTGAATGCCTGCGAGAAAATGAATCTCAAAGGAATATTCTGACCTAGGTACTTCGAGCTCTCCAGTGAAGTGTGTAGTGTCCTGAATGGGGTGACGAAACCATAAGGTGGGGTGATAGTATGGCCATCAAATGCAAACATTTCTGACTTCTGACCAATGCTTTCAAGCACAGAACATGGTTCAAGTACCAGAGCCACCCCCTGTAAGTAATGAGCTGTGTCCAGGATCTGCTTGAGGGAATTCCATGGATGAAACCCATGGCAATGTGACCCCATGAAGCTAGTAACAATAACCGAGTCGCTAGATTTAATCGCTCTGCCAATGGTGACCTGGACCCAATGCTTCTCACTTCCATCCAAATCTCTCTTCCTGCCTTTAAGATGTTACTGTCGATCGAGCTCTCTCCATCAAGCAGGAGGGAAACTTTAACTGACTGCATCCCCCATGGAGTGTCTGGGGATGATGACTTTGATGCTTTAAAGGTGCCTTGTTAATGAAGTCCATTGCACTGCGAGGCGCCAAGAGCTCTACAATGTGTAGTCAAAACTGCCCAACACATTGGTGGTGCCAGCCTTCCCGCCGTCAGTGATACGTATACAGAGTGGTGCCAGAAAAGGGCCAGTAACATCTTAAAGGATCCCACCCACCCTGCTCATGGACTGTTTGTTCCACTTCCATCAGGGAGAAGGCCACGTAGCATCCACACCAGGAGCACCAGACTCAAAAACAGTTACTATCCCCAAGCAGTGAGGCTGATCAACACCTCCACCCACTAACCCACCCCTCCACACCCCCAACCACCATTACTTCATCATTTCCTGTCAGTCACCTTCTGTACAGACACTCCTGTGCCTAGTGTCACTTTATGGACATACAGTCAATCTATGTATGTATTTTGTGCAGTTCTGTTGTGTTTTTTTTTATTATTGTGTTCTTTATCCTACTGTGTTTTTGTGCTGCATCAGATTGGGAGTAACAATTATTTTGTTCTCCTTTGCATTACAATGACACTAAACAGTCTTGAATGTTGAACCTTATCCAGATGGGTTGGGTGTGGGGAGGTGTGACAGGGAGGGGCTTTCCATCATGCTACTTCCATGTTGCCCACTCTCATTCCTCAGGTACATGGATTTCTTCCCGATCCCGTCGAATGTGAGCACAGACTTCACGTTTGAGAAGAGTGCAAACTACTTTGAGTCGGAAGTGGTCCCCAAGAGGGCTGCAGCACTGCTACCCCGGGCGAAGATCATCACCATCCTGATTAACCCTGCGGAGCGAGCTTATTCCTGGTATCAGGTATGCCTGCCCTGGCGGGGAAACATATACGTTCAGCTGTTTGAACAGAGTCGCAGTAGAAAGCAGCCAGCGTAGAAGCTCCAGTTTCCTCCCTTGTTACAAAGATGTGCGAGTCAGCATAGCGGTTAGCTATTACGGCACCAGTGACTTGGGTTCAGTTCCCGCCACCATCTGTAAGGGGTTTTTAACGTTCTCCCCGTGACTGCGTGGGTTTCCTCCAAATGCTCCAGTTCCCTTCCACTTTCCAAAGACACAGGGGTCAGCAGGTTAATTGGTCACGTGAGTTTAATGGGCGGTGTGGGCTCATTGGACCAGAAGGGCCTGTTACCCTGCTGTATCTCCGAATAAAATAAAACTAAAATATTGAATGGAAGTGATTGGTTAGTTGAATGAATCTCTTACTGTAGGTCCCAGCTGTTCAGGAGCAAAGTTCAGTGTCATCTCTGCATGGTGGGAGTTTTAGAAACTTCTCCCACAAACACAAGGTCTGCTGTTAATCATTAAAAGAGATTGATCAACAGTTGTAATAAATATTGAATATTGAACCAGCCAGAAGGAGTTGAATAACCTCCTCTGATTCCCAAACTTAACACGTCTCCTCTCAGCAGAATCAGAATGAGAACATTCAGCCTTTCAATCTCCTTCCACAATTGACCTGCAGCTGAATTAGACCATCAGGTATTGGAGCTGAATTAGGCCTTTCGGCCCATTACGTTTTCTCTGCTGTTTCATCATGGCGGATTTATTTTCCCTCAACCCCGTTCTCCTGCCTTTTCCCCATAACCTTTCATTCCCTGACTAATCAAGAAGCTGTCAATCTCCGCTTTAAAAATACCCAATGGCTTGGCCTCCACCGCCATCCATGGCAATGAATTCCACAGATTCAACCCCCCGGGCTAAAGAAATTCTTTCTCATCTCCATTTTAAATGGATGTCCCTCTATTCTGAAACTGCGCCACCTTGTCCGAGACTCGCCCTGTATAGGAAACATCCTCTCTACATACACTGTCTGTAGGCCTATCAGCATTCAATAGGTTTCAATGCGATCCCTCCTTATTCTTCTAAACTGCAGTGAGTACAGGCCCAGAACCATCAAAGGGGAAGGGAACGTCACCTTCCCCCATCAAAAGCTTCTCATATGTTAATTCTTGGAATCATCTTTGTGGTTCCTCTCGAATGCCAGCACATCTCTTTTTAGATAAAGAGCCCAAAGTACTTCTACAGTACTCCCCAGTGCCTTATAAAACCTCAGCATTACATCCTTGCTTCGTATTCTAGTCCGACCGTCGACGCCCCTGCTGTGACACGGGTCTGTCTGCGGCTCCGTCGGGTACAGGAACGTCTCCTGCAGAGTGTCGATGTCTTGATTTCTCCTCAGCACCAGCGAGCCCACCAGCTGCCTGCTGCCCTGAACTTCACCTTCTACCAGGTGATCAGCGCCGGCCCAAATGCTCCTCCAGAAGTCCGCCTCCTGCAGAACCGCTGCTTGATTCCCGGCTGGTACGCCACCCACATTGAAAGGTGGCTGGTGCACTATCCACCTTCTCAGGTATGGCTCCTGTCCGCGTTAACACTTCGTTATTGGTCACACCTCGCTGGGTGACTTAGGGGCTCAGTGGGGGAAGAGCACAGCTTGGAGTTCTTCTGCTACTGCGCAGGGAGGGGCCAGGTTGAGGGAGGAAGCCCCTCTTGTTGTTGCAATGTACTACCCCCCACCTCCCCTTGGGGTGGGAGGACACGTGAGTGTTCTTAAAGAATCTAATACAACCCTACGTAGCATATTGACTATGAATGTAAAAATGAAAAGATTTTGCACAGATTATTCTTGTAATTTTATTATGTATATCATTTATTTTAGTCAATAAAATTTTTAAGTTCAAACTTACTGTTGTTGGCATTCATACAGAGGGTATGAATGTCATGACAACCAGCTTTCCACAGCAAGACAATAAGCTACAAGGTGAGGACACTTTTGGCAACAATTTCGATTTGTAAAAATTAATACTCAGGCGCACAGAGATTCTGAAAATTCTGGAAATATGCAGCAACACACAAAATGCTCCAGAAACTCAGCAGGTCAAGCAGCATCTGTGGAGGGAATGAACAGTGGTGCCCCTCATCCTTCCCTTTCTCCTATGGTCTACTCTCCTTTCCTATCAGATTCCTCCTTCTCCAGCCCTTGACCTTTCCCACCCACCTGGCTTCACCCGTCACCTTCTAGCTCGCCTCCTTCCCCTTCCCCCACCTTTTATTTCCGGTGTCTTCCCCCGTCCTTCCCAGTCCTGATGAAGGGTCTCTACCTGAAACGTCGACTGTTAATTCCCTTCCATTGATGCTGCCTGACCTGCTGAGTTTTTCCATAAAACGTATGTGTTACTGTGGATTTCCAACATTTAAGGAATCTTTTGTGTTTATAATATTAGGGCTGATAGCTTCAGAATTTTGTATGTGTCACGGAACTGAAATATTCTGATAGAACTGCTGTGGAATAACACACAGACAGCCTTCCCTGTGGGCAACTCAACCAGACAGGCCATACATACCCAGATTTCCAGCATCTGCAGAATCTCTGGTGTTTGGGCAATGTTTCAAGTCGAGACTCTTCTTCAGGACAGGAACGAAAGAATCAGATCAGGCTTATTATCACTAACTGTTTCTCTGCTGTAGTGCTGTATGACTCTAACATTAATCGTAAAATTTGTTGCTTTATGGCAGTGATACACTGCAGGCAGAACAAATTATTAAGTTACAATAAAAAAAAGTGGAAAAAGAGGAATAGTGAGATGGTGTTTATGGGTTGTTCAGAAACGTGATGGCAGAGGGCTGAATGTGTTGGTAAAATACTGAGCGTGGGTCATCAGGGTGGATACAGGTGGGGGTGTGGTAGGTTGGCTGGGGGGGCGCGGGAAGAGTGGAAGTTATGTCAGAAGTTGGAAGATGACAGATGGGTGTGACAAAGGGCTGATGATGGGATCTGATAGGAGAGGATGCAGGGAGGAAGGGAAGTGAGGAGGGTAATCAGTGGGAAAGATGTGTGGGTGATGGACCGATGGAGAGCATGAGGGAGGGGAATGAGCGGGTGATGGAGTCCAGTGGGTCAAGAAGAGGGAAAAAAGAGAAAGGAGACAGAGAGAAAGTGGTTACCAGAATCTGGAGAATTCAGTGTTCATCCTGTCAGTTTGGAGACTGCTCAGGCAGACTGAGGCACTGTCCCTCTAATTAGTTTTTAGCTTCAAACACTGGCGGGGGGGGTGGTGTTGGTTGTGGACAACCATTTCAGTGTGGGAATGGGGGCATGGAATTAAATTACCTCCTGCCAATCTCTGCTCTTTCAGAGGGATTGATGGGGAGAGAAGTGGGGTCAAAGGGGAGTGAGGGGAGAGGGGAGAGCTGTGGGGTCAGGGGGGTGAGATTAGAATGGGAGAGGGGAGAGCTGTGGGGTCAGGGGGGTGAGATTAGAATGGGAGAGGGGAGAGCTGTGGGGTCAGAGGGGAGTGAGGTTAGAATGGGAGAGGGGAGAGCTGTGGGGTCAGAGAGGGGTGAAATCGAGATGGCGGTTCAGTTCAGTTAGAACTGAAAAGATCCCAAGAAGGCAGAAGCCAGAATGGTTTGTCCAAGAGGAGGAGGAGGGCCTGAAGCTGAAGAAAATATACTTAATATACACATCTGCAAAATAAGCATGACGGCAGTTGTGTAAGAATGAGAAACAATAATTAGTTTGACAGGTTCAAGAACCCAGTGGCAGTGTTGAAGCTGCTTATCTAAGAGAAGGTGTGCTGATATTGGAGATGGTCCAGAGGAGATTCACAAGAATTATCCTGGAAACGAAATGGTTAATGCAAGAGGAGCAACACTCACACAACGCTCGAGGAACTCAGCAGGTCAAATAGCATCAAGGGCTGGAGAAGAAAGAATCTGATAGGAGAGGACAGTGGACCATAGGAAGAGAAGGGGTGGGGGGGGACCTGGGGGAAGTGATAGACAGGTGAGAAAGTCAGAGGGGAGGGGAAATTTGACTACTGGAAGGGGGAATCGATAACCCTGCCTCAGGTTGGAGGGTACCCTGGCGGAATGTAAGATGTTGCTCCTCCACCCTGAAGTTGGCCTTATCTAGGCACAAGAGGAGGCCGTGAAAAGGCATGTTGGAACAAGAATAAGAATTGGAATTAAAATGTTTGGCTACCAGAAATCCCACATGTGGTGGATGCTCTGGTGGTGCTTGACGAAGCGGTCCCCCAATTTATGACAGGTCTCACCAATGTAGAGATGGAGGCGCTGAGAGCAGCCGACACAATCGATGACCCCAGCCGATTTGCAGGTGAGGTGTTGCCTCACATTGAGGCCCTGAATAGAGATGAGGGAAGGGGTGTATGAGGAGCAGTTGATGGCTCTAGGTTTGCACTCACTGGGGTTTAGAGGAATGAGGGGTGATCTCATTGAAACCCATCAAATATTGAAGGGCCTAGATAGAGTGGATTTGGAGAGGATATTTCCTGTAATGGGAGAGCCTAGGACCAGAGGGCACAGGATCAGAATAGAAGAACGTCCATGTAGAACAGAGATGAGGAGGAATTTCCTTAGCCAAAGGAAGTGAATCTGGAATTCATTGACAGAGATGGCTGTGGAGGCCAAGTTATTGAGTATATTTAAAGTTGAGATTGGTAGGCTCTTAATTAGTAAGGTGTCAAAGTTTCCGGAGAGGAGGCTGGAGAATGGGATTGAGAGGGATTGCTGTAGCAGTGCTGCCTCAGTGGGGTGAATGCCCTAATTCTGTTCCTAAGTCGTATGACCTTTTGTGTCTTGATGCAGGCTTTCCTTACCCCCACTTCACAGATGCTGCCTGACCTACTGAGTTCCTCCAGGAGCAGCAGATTGTTGCCTGTCAATATAGTGCCTGTTCCCACTGGGAACGGTGGGCAGAGACGTACAAACGTATTTAAGGAAAAGTTGGGTAAACGTAAAGTAGGAAACGGAATATCTGTGCACAGAGGGAAACGTGCTGGGACTAGTATAAACATCAGAGGGCACAGTGTCTTGATTTGGTGTTCATGTGTTGTGTAATACCACAGTGAATGAGAGAGCTCCTGTGGGAGATACTTACAAGGCTGTTTCTTGTTTTCACCGTAGCTTCTTATCGTCAATGGCTTAGAGCTGCGTAACAACCCCGTTGCCGTCATGGAGAGTGTACAGAAGTTCCTCGGTGTAACCCCTCACCTGAATTACACTCAGGCACTGATGTATGTATCACCGTCAAATCGCTTTGTAAACAACTGGACAATTCATTGCCAGCTTTCTGTATCCTCTTGAGTCCTGTGTTCACCATATCAGAGTTGCCTTTGCCTTGTGCACTCACCCAAACATTGAACTGTTCCCACACCTATGGACTCACTTTCAAGGACTCTACATCTCATGTTCCCGATATTTATCACTTATTATTATCATTTTTCTTTTCGTATTTGCAGTTGTCTTTACACATTGGTTGTTCCTGCTGTGAACAGGTTTTCATTGATTCTGTTGTGTTTCTTTGTATTTACTGTGAATGCCTGTAAGCAAATGAATCTCAGGTTAGGTGACCTACATGTAGTTTGAAAATAATTTACATTGAATCTTCGAGGGAGACTGTGATGGGCCACATAAGCAGCTGAGGTTTCACTATCAGCACCAGTAGCATTCTGATGGTACATTGGTACAGGTGACCAACGTCTGAGGAGTTGGAGAATATAGTGCAGTTGTACAAAGCCTCCAATCACCTTAAAATGATGTCCCCATTTCAGCCCTGGGTTCTGGCACTGACCCTGACACTCTGGGATTTTTTCTCCATGCTGCTTCAGTGTGCTTTCAGAAAATGTACTGAGGGTATGGATCTACACACCAGAGCTGATGGCAAACTTTTCACCATTGCTCTCCTTCACTCCAAGACCAAGAATCGAGAGGTCTTCACTTGTGAGCTGTTGTTTGCTGATGGCACCACACTGACTTCCCACACAGAGGGCCAACAGCAGCGTCTCATCGACCACCTGACCGTTTGGCTGACCATCGGCTTGAAGACAAACGTCACGGCCTGGGACACTGACTCTCTCCCACCCGTCACCGATGGTCATGCTCTAAAGGGGGTTGACTCCTTCCCACCATCACCATCGATGGTCATAATCTAGAAGGGGTTGACTCCCTCCCATCCGTCACCATCGATGGTCACAATCTAGAGGGGTTGACTCCCTCCCATCCGTCACCATCGATGGTCACAATCTAGAGGGGTTGACTCCTTCCCACCATCACCATCGATGGTCACAATCTAGATGGGTTGACTCCTTCCCATCCGTCACCATCGATGGTCACAATCTAGAGGGGTTGACTCCTTCCCACCATCACCATCGATGGTCACAATCTAGAGGGGTTGACTCCTTCCCACCATCACCATCGATGGTCACAATCTAGAGGGGTTGACTCCTTCCCATCCGTCACCATCGATGGTCACAATCTAGAGGGGTTGACTCCTTCCCACCATCACCATCGATGGTCACAATCTAGAGGGGTTGACTCCTTCCCACCATCACCATCGATGGTCACAATCTAGAGGGGTTGACTCCTTCCCATCCGTCACCATCGATGGTCACAATCTAGAGGGGTTGACTCCTTCCCACCATCACCATCGATGGTCACAATCTAGAGGGGTTGACTCCCTCCCATCCGTCACTGATAGTCGTGCTGTGGGGGGCGGGGGGGGTTGACTCCCTCCCATCTATCACCATCACACACTAGAGGTGGTTAACTCCTTCACCCATCTTGGGTCAACCATCACAAACGCTCTGGGAAGTGTACCACCGCAAGCTGACGTTTCTTGTGTGTTACCCAGTGTCTCTCGGGACAGAAGGATGCCAAGAGCAACAATGCAGTGGCAGAGAGCCTTGTTCATGCCACGCGTGCAGATCAATCTAACCTGTTTGGGAGGATCAAGGATCAACTCAATTTGCCATACACATTTACATGCACCCGGAAGTTACTGTGGCATGTTGGTCAGGGGCAGGGTGACAGCCACTTCGAAGATAGAAGGCTGCTGTGACAGTGACAATCTTCCTGAACAGATTTCCTTTCCTGCACCTGTTTGTGAAGGCCTTGTTGCTTTTGAGGAATGTAGCAGCGGTCGTTAGGTGTGTGACAGGATACCACAGTAGTTAGTACAATGCTATTACAACTCAGGAGGTCGCGTTCAATTCCAGTACCGTCTGTAGGGCGTTTGTGTGTTCTTCCCATCAGCCCATGGGTTTCCTCCAGGTGTACCGGTTTCCTCCAACATTCCAATGTACCAGTAAGTAGATTAATTGGTCATTGCAAATCGTCTTGTGATTAAACTAGGGTTAAACTAAGTGAGTTGCTGGATGATGTGGCTCACTGGGCCAGAAGGGCCTGTTCCTCGCCGAATCTGTAAATAAAATAACCGAATAGTGTTTTCTGTCAGTAATCTCAGGTCTTCTCATTCCAGGTACGATGACAACAAGAACTTTTGGTGCCAGGTTGCAGAAGGTGGAAAGTCAAAGTGTCTCGGCAAGAGTAAAGGGAGGAAATACCCAGAGATGGATTCACTGGTGAGTGTGCGTCTCCTTACATCCTCGCACGTTTTATATGCTGTTTCGCATTGAAGGGAAAGAAATGTAACCCTTCAGTAAAATCACTTGTAAATGAGATCAAAGAATGGCTGCTGCTGCTTCATGAATGAAGAACTTCCCCCCCAAATATTTCACCTTTCACCCTTAGCCCCTGGCCGTAAGACATCGATTAGGTCATTTAGCCCTTCGAGTCTGCTCTGCCAATCCATCATGGTTGATTTATGATCCCTCTCAACCCCTTTCTCCTGCCTTCTCCCCAGAATCTTTTATGCCCTGACTAATCAAGAACCTATCAACCTCTGCTTTAAATATACTCAGTGTTTTGGCCTCCACAGCCGTCCGTGTCAGTGAATTCCACAGATTCACTTCCTTCTGGATAAAGAAATTCCTCCTCATCTCTGCTCTAAATAGGCATTCTGAGGCTGTGCCCTCTGGTCCTACTCTCCACGACAGGAAACATCCTCTTCACATCCACTCCACATCCACTCCATCAAGGCCTTTTGATATTCAATAGATTTCAGTGAGATTCCCCTCTCATTCTTTACCAGCAAATACAGGCCCGGAGCCATCAAATGCTCCTCATACATTAACCCTTTCACTCCCGGAATCATTCTTGTGAACCTCCTACGGGCCCTCTCCGATGTCAGCACATTCTTTTTACGGTAAGGGGCCCAAAACTACTCGCAATACTCCATGTGCAGTCTGACCGATGCCTTAAAAGCCTCAACATCACAACCTTGCTCTTGTATTCTGGTGCTCTCAAACTGAATGCTTCCCGACCACCAACTCAATCTGTAAGTTAACCTTTACGGAATCCTACACGAGGACTCCCAAATCCCTTTGCACCTCTGATTTTCTCTGTTTAGAAAATAGTCAATGCCTTTATTCCGTCTGCCACTTCCTTGGGAAATGGATCAGCCATGATGAAATGGCAGAGCAGACTTGATGGGCCAAATGGCCTAATTCTGCTCCTACATTTTATGGTCTTTGCCCATTCTCCCAATTCGTCCAGTTCTTTTGCAGACACGTTAAGGTAGTGACCCTTGGGCTTCCCTGCCATCAGGAACATCTAGTCCAGGGGTTCCCAACCTGGGGTGCACAGACCCCTTGCTTAATGGTGGGGGTCCATGGCATAACAAAGGTAGGGAACCCCCGATTCTAGTCTGTCCAGTCCCATCAGGGTTCTTTTATTTTCAATGAAATTCCCTTTTCCTTTTGACTTCTCTACTTCTCATTGCCTCAGTAAGGCAGCCAGCCGAGTCAAAAACCCCAGCCAGCTTGGATATTCTCCCTTTACCTTCCTCCAATCACTTTGAAATTATGCCCCTCTATATCAGCCATGAGAAAAACAGACAGATCATTGCTGGACATAAATATCTGATATTTATCCACGTCGAGCCATTGTCCAGAAGGAATCTCCATCCAGTAGAGTGATGGCATTGATTCAAGAACTGGACTGGGGAGGATGGGCAGTTTGTTCCTCTCCTTGGCAGATGTTCTCTAGAAACAGGGAGCAATGGGCCAAATTGAGCCTGCTGTGGCTGGAATTCTGTGGGAAATGCCAATGCCAGCATTCAGCTGCTCCCAGGTACACACATCCTGGATTCAGTGACTTCAGGACACGGGCTCCAACAGCAGAACTCAGTTCAATTCACGATCCTATGTGAGGCCCTGAATCAAGTGGGTCAAGTAAACTTCCCTTATTTTACCACTTGAAAGTGTTTCTAATTGTCTCCAATATTGAGAAACGATTGAAAAACAGCTTAAGGAAAGACCAGCTTTAGACTACCTGTGAAGTTCCTCCTCACAAAAGCTCTTGGTGTTTCCAGAGCATGGGCTTGGTGCTGCTGGAGCCTTGCTGTTCTTTCCTGCCCCACTCTGAACTTTATGTCCAACTTGACTAACTGGAAGGGGTGGGTGGGGGCAGGTGGGTACAACTAGGTTTGGCTTATTCTTAGCCCTAGTTTTTCAGCAAACTTCTCAATAGGAAAAGGTTGAGATCTAGTAAGATCAATCGAGATACTAATTTTATATGAAAGTAGGCTCTGGGCCTGTACGCTCTGGAATTCAGAAGAATGAGGAGGGATCTCACTGAAACCTATCAAATGTTGAAAGGCCTTTATAGAATAGAGGTGGAGAGGATGTTTCCCATGGTGGGAGAGTCTTAAGACCAGAGGATACGTCCTCAGAAGAGAGGGGTGTCATTTTAGAACGGAGATGTGGAAATTTCTTTAGCCAGACTGGTGAATCCGTGGAATTCGTTGCCGCAGCTGACTGCAGAGGTCAAGTCTTTGGATATATTTAAGGCAGAGGCTGATAGATTCTTGAATAGTCAGGGCATGAAGGGATACGGGGAGAAGGCAGGAGGTTGTGAGGTAATGTTGCAGCTCTCTAAAACTCTGGTTAGACCACACTTAGAGTATGTGCTCAGTTCTGGTCACATTTTTCAGGAAGGATGTGTAAGCTTTAGAGAGAGTGCAGAGATTTACCAGGATGTTGACTGGATTACAGAGTGTGCCTTATGAAGGAAGGCTGAGCAAGCCAGGGTGTTCCTCTTTGGAGAGGAGAAGAATGAGAGGTGATTTGGTAGAGCCGTTTAAGATGTATGTGGATGGACAGCTAGAGACCTTAAACCAGCACGGAACTGGATAATACAAGGGTTATAATTTTGAAGTGATTGACAGAAAGTACAGGGGAATATCAGACAACACACATCAAAGTTGCTGGTGAACGCAGCAGGCCAGGCAGCATCTCTAGGAAGAGGTACAGTCAACGTTTCGGGCTGAGACCCTTTGTCAGGACTAACTGAAGGAAGAGCTAGTAAGAGAGTTGAAAGTGGGAGGGGGAGATCTGAAATGATAGGAGAAGACAGGAGGGGGAGGGATGGAGCCAAGAGCTGGACAGGTGATTGGCAAAAGGGATATGGGAGGATCATGAGACAGGAGGCCCAGGGAGAAAGAAAAGGGGGAAGGGGGGAAAAGCCCAAAGGATGGGCAAGCGGTATAGTGAGAAAAATGTGTGTATAAAAATAAGTAACAGATGGGGTATGAGGGGGAGGTAGGGCATTAATGGAAGTTAGAGAAGTCGATGTTCATGCCATCAGGTTGGAGGCGACCCAGACGGAATATAAGGTGATGTTCCGCCAACCTGAGTGTGGCTTCATCTTTACAGGAGGCCATGGATAGACATATTCCTTGTGTTTGCGGGGGAATATCAGAGAATGGTGAGTGCGTGGAACGTGCTGCCAGAGGTGGTGATGAAGGCAGATGCATCAGAGAGGCACATGGATGATGGGGGGGGTGGGGGTGGTATTAGATTGATCTTAGAGTAAGTTAAAAGGTTGGTACAACATTATATGCTGAAGGCCATGTATTGTTGTTTGTTCTAAAAGAGAAATGATGAAAATCATGACATGCAAGCGGTTGCTAGATGTTGTATTGTGCTGTGATCTGAGCAACAGCTTGCAGTCTGACAACAGGAATATTTTCTGGGGTGAGCTGGGTCATTCTCAGTCAGATGCCCACATTTCATACACTTGTTTTGACTGTCTTTGTTTCTGTATAGATTTTCATACATTCTATTGCATTTTTCCTGTAAATGCCCACAAGAAAATGAATCACATTCATTCCAATGGTAACATATATGTACTTTGAACTTGTGTAACTGTGTGACACCACAAGCTAAACCATTTTCTTTTCCTCTCGCCTTCCTCAGTCACGAACATTCCTGATGAACTATTACAAGGAACACAACATTGAACTGTCGAAGCAGCTGAACCGATTGGGTCAGGCGCTGCCCAGCTGGCTGAGAGAGGAGCTACAACACAGCAGCTGGAGCTGAACTCGGGGCCCAGCCCACTGCCGTCGCTCTGCCAACGCCTGCTGGAATCTTTCCTTCCTTTCAGCTGGCGCCACCCGCGGACAGCACCTCAGGGGAAGGCAGTGTTGAGTTCGGTGCGAGGTTCCCGGGGACAAAAAGAGGGCAGCCGCCATCCTCGAGCCATGAGCTGCCAGCGAGGGCCTACGGCGGGAAGTACTTTGCACAAGCCACAGACACGGGACCTCGTGCTGGGCCAGTAGTGGTTTTACAGTGTATGTGACCACTTTCAAATACTGAAGAGTGCAACCCACGTGCCCCATAGTGTTGAAGTATAATCCCTTGTCAAACTGTGGAATGATTGTTACATCAGCTGCTTTGACACCAGTAGTGTCCTGTCCACTAAAATGGCGACATTTCTACCCAGCATAGTGTGTAACTAACACTTGCTGTAAAACCAGGTACTAATCACAGTGGATACCAATTAATTATTAAAATTGTACATATTTCCTTTTTTTGGGGGCAATAATTCACAGCTGCAGTCCGGGGGGAGGGGGGGAGTGGACAGTACACCAAGACGAGGGTTGTAGTTCATCATTACCTCATCATTCATGCTCCCAACTGTCTCTGGTATCTGGAAAGTTGTGTGCAAATTTAGTTTCTAAAAGGAAGAGTAATCAGTGCTAGTGTTTAAAGAAAAGCCACTTTTTTCTATCTGTGTACTGTCTAAAGAATTACTACAGTTAGACTTACTACATTTTAATCGAGGCCACCTAGCAGTTTTAAACTTGGGCCAGTGAGGATTTCAGCTTCTTGTTTCAAACAGAACAATATGTAGCAAGAACCCCCCCCCAACCCCAAAACATTTATGTTGGACGGACTTCATCTCCCAGTACATCTCACTTATTGTGTGTCATTCACATTGAATGATGTTATTGGAGAATTTTACTCTCAAACAGCTGAACGTATGTTCTGAGATGCAGCATTCAGTGGAGCGAGGTTTTTTTTTGGGTGTAAATTTTGTGTGGTTAAATGTGATGTACTTTGTAAGGCCTTAAATATTGGCTGGAGCAAGAACGTTTCTGTACATACTATATTGAAAACCAGTCCAGCCAAAATGAGCAGACGTGCCTGGGAATCCTCACAACTGTGAATTAAAACCAAAAAATCAATGGCAAGATAATTGCACCTTCCTTGATCTGTTGTTACCATCAGTAAATTTGATGTAAGCATCTCCATTCTGCAGCCAAGCATTTAAAAATAATAGAGGGTCTGTTCAAGTGTACTGCAGTTCTCTTGTGTACTTTAATCAAAAATAATCGTGTATGTATTCAACACAGCACAGAATGGTTGAATAATAAGTTTCCCCAACCCCCCAATCCACACCACCTTGTCGTCAACAGAGCCAGCTACAGAAACACTGTTCTCAGGTAGTGACAGTATTGGGACCACCTGTACTGGCTCAAGGGGAATAGAACTGATGTGGACTGCACACATCAAAGGAAGAGGTCCTCTTTTGAAAAATATTGAAGAGGTTACACGAGGAAGACGGGTGGTCTGTGGCTAATGTTCAACGCTTCAGCTAATCCGTAACACTTTAAAATGTGTCAAAGCTTTTAACTATCCCAGAACTCAAAGTTACTGGAATCTGAATATTGTTTTTCTTTAAACAATTGAAAATCCTTTAAGTATGAAAAAACATTAATAGTGGAGAAACAAAGGCCCAAAAAAAATGCACACACAACCCAGATAAATAAAAAGCACAATCTTATACAGGGTGGATGTAATCATTTGTGCTTTGTCTCAAGCCACCAATTAACAGATTGAAGAAATAATTTGTCCAGCTGGAATAAACTGTCCATTTGCCTCTCTCGAGGACCACCTCCTCTACCCAGACCGCATCTCGCAGCCTTTATAAACATAGTTAAGGACATGTACATGAATATTGACTACTTCATACAAAAGTCATTTTTTTTAAAATGGGTTGGAGAGAGAGGAAAGAATCGTGAAGTTTGGTGACATCAAGTCACAATTCACAACAGCAATTTTAAAAATGTGCCTTTGTGACAGTGGGGAGGAATGTGGCAGGCAAAGGCTATCAGATTGGTGATTTATGAGGGAAGGGAGAGACGGTGAGGTTAAAAATATTAAACCTAAAGCCGCACGAAGCAACAGACATCAAGGAGAAAAGGTTGCCATTTCCAATGAGATTCTTTGCCACAAGTCCTTGCTCTGACCCTTAGCACGTTTTAAATTCTGAAGGATCTCGTTGAACTGCATCATTCCAACCGGCGTCAAGCAGAACGCGCTCCGTGCACTGCGGATGATGTTAACAAAATCGTCATAATCAGCCGGCGTTATATGGTACAGTCTGTACTGAATGCACTGTGAAGAGATGGAATTGTTTTAAGTATCTCATTTTAAAATGTCTGCAATGCACACAGTGCGGCTAAATTGTAGTGACTGATTGTTCCAGAGAGAACTAGCAGCCCTGGTTAGTCCAAGCCAAGCTGCCGGACAGTGCCTCTGTCACTGTACTCCAGATGAAGACTAATAATGATGCTCAGTGGCTCCCTCCTCCACTCTCTGAATTTGCATTTCCAACTGTTTTTATCTATGTTTAAAAAGATTAACAGTGTTAAAATTGCTCTGTCACGCAGTATTGCACACAGGTGGAGACAGTGTCAGAGAACACTACAGTGCAGAAACAGGCCATCTGCTCTATGCCAACTATTAACCTGCACCAGGACCATAGCCGTCCATACCCCTTCCATTCATACACTTACAAAAACTTCTCAAAGGTTAAAATCAAACCCACGTTCACCGGCAGTTCATTCCACACTCTCACTAATGAAGTTCCCCTTTAAATCATGACCTTTAGTTCTAGATTCACCCAAATTCGGTGGAAAAAGTCTCCTTGTATTTACCCTATCTACACCCCTCATTTTCCTACACTCCAGGAAGTAAAGTCCTAACCTTTGAAAACTTAATTTTAAATGTTTGAATTTAAACTGCAGCCAGTATCTGTTCTAGTCATTCTGTTGTAGAAAAGATGTTATTAAACTAGGAAGAGTGAAGAAAAGATTCCCCAGGGTGTTGCCTGGACTCATTTGGGGAGGGGGGAGCGGTGAGTTACAAGGAGAGGTTGTGCAGACAAGGATTTTATTCCCTGGAACGTAGGGGATTGAGGGGAGACCCATGGTGGATAAGATCTTTCTTCCAGACGGGGTCCTAAAAACAAAAGGACATAGGTTTAAGATCAGAGGCAAGAGGTTTAAAAGGGACATGGGGAGGGGATAGTTTCTTCAAGTAAAAATGGCACATATTTGGATTGAGCTGCCAGAAAAAGTGGGTGAATCATGCACATTAGCAATGTTCAGATTAGTACATGGATGGGAGAGGGCCAAGCAGTGGGCAGCCAGGTCTCGCTTACTGGGCAACAAGGACCTGTGCTGTACAATTCAAAGACATTTAAAAACTGTGGGTGGGCGGGATGCCCTTTGGGTGTTGACTGCAGATGATGCTTCTCAGACCTACTGCTTTTGTTTATTTATTTAGAGGTACAACATGGAACAGGCTCTGCCGAGTCACACCAATTTAACCCTAGCCTACTCACAGGGCAATTTACAATGACCAATGAACCTGTACATCTTTGGACCATGGGAGGAAACCCACATGGTCACAAAGAGGATGCTGGGAATTGAACTCCAAACTCTTGATGCCCTGGGCTGTAATAGTGTGCGCTAACCACTACATTACTGTGGCAGCCTGCTCCCGGGTACAAAGGGTCAACAATCAGCCCTCCTCACCAGGTCGCAGCGAATTAGCAAAATTACTGGTCCATAAAACACAGGCCCTTAAGCCCACAATGTTGTGCGGATTAAATTAATAATCAAATGCTCAACTAAATTAATCTCTTCTGCCTACACAATATCCATATCCTCCCTAGGCATTCATGTGCCTAGCTAAACATCTCCAATGTATCTGCCTCTACCGCGTTTGAGGCCCCCACCACTGTGTAAAAAAAACACTTGCCCCCACATCTCCTTTGAACAACCCCTCTCACCTTAAATGCAAGCTCGCTGGTACAGCAAGGATGTCAAAAGCATGAACCATACCGTACAAAAGACCATTTGGCCAAGTGCATCTATACAGGGGCTTTGAAAATGAGATTCAATTACCTCTGCTAGATAAAGCCTCATAAATGCCTTATAAAGCCTCAACTTCTAATGTTCCTTTCAAAACATTTGTCCAGTTCTGCTGTCGACATTATTAGATTTGCTTCCACCAGGCAACACAATGCACAAGACAAATTCTGGACAACTTCCCTCTGCATCTCCAATGTCTGTTCTACACACAACCTGACTCTCCGGTTCTACCAACCTGCCCTAACAAAATCCCAATTAGGAAAACTGTGAGAGCATCAGGAGCCGTGAGCAGCTCTGACATTTACTATCGAGTCTTAGCTCTAATTTCCTGGAGCCATAGAGCATCACAGCACAGAAACAGGCCCCTTGGCCCTTCTGACCTATTCTGCCTGGTCCCATCAGGACCATACCCCTCCAATCCACGCACCTGTCCGAATTCCTCTTAAAAGTTCAAATCAAACCCACATCCACCACTTGTGCTGGCAGCTTGTTTCTCATTCACACCACCCTCCAGTGAATAAGTTCTCCCTCGTGTTCCCCTTATACATTTTACCTTTCACACTTAACCCATGACCTCTAGTTCTAGTCTCACCAAACATCATTCAGTTTTTAGTTATCCTGTCTATAACCCTTATAATTTTGTTTACTTTAACAAATTTCCATCCATTCTCCTACACTCCAGGAAATAATAGATCTTAATCTATTCCCTATAACTCAGGTCTGCGAGTCCCAGCAACAAGTTTTCTCAATGCTCTTTCAATGTTATTGATATCTTTTCTGTAAGTAGGTGACCAGAACTGCACCCAATACCCCAAACTAGGCCTCAACCTCCCAAAGTGCAACGATACATCCCTCTCAGACTCGAATTCACACAATGACGCAGGCCGCACTGATCTCTGGAGAAAAGTGTCTTCAGAAAATGGGGAAAACGATGCCTTCAAAATGGTGCTTGCAACCTAGTGCGCCATGAACCCTGTCAGCTTAAGTCTTCACACCTCAACACCACATCTGTAAAATCACAAAACACTGGCTCGTCAACTGATTACCTAGTTTTAAAAAAAAATTACCTGCATGTATGCTTGCTGGCATCGCTGAACGAGCTGGTGGAATGCTGGCGTCCGTAGGTGAGTATGTATGTGAGCAGGGTTTAAGCGCTGTAATGCTTCCATAATGATCTCCTGCAAGACAAATGGACTCAAGACTCCTTTGGCTGCACCCATGCAGAACTGATAGACATAGTTCACACCTGGAAGCACAAGAGACAATGGGTCACTGCTCAGAGTTCTCAGCTGGAACATCAAACCGTCTCAACGGGACAGAGGAAGTTACGGTAACTGGATCACTGCTACATCGAGCAAGTAATGTTTTACAATCTTAGTATTTCTCATCATTTAGTTCAAACAGAACCTTCTGCCGATGTTGTAATTCTTCAAAACAAGAAGTTGTTAGAAATACTCCCATCAGTAAGGTAGCACCTGCAGAGTCGATGTTTCAGACTGACAAACCTTCATCAGAACAGTACAAGCCGGCAGGTGAAACCATCTGAAGCAGGAAGGTGGGTGGCTGGAAGATCCAGCCCTGGGGGGGATTCCAATCCAGCCAGAGGCGGGGGGTGGATCCAGCCAGGGTTTGAAGGTGGGAGATGAAAGAAAGAGCTGGGAGGTGATGGGTGGAAGAGGTGAAGAGCTGAAGAAGGAATCTGATTGGAGAGGAGAGTGGTCCATGGAAGAAAGGGGAGGAGCAGGGGCTCCATGGGAGGTGACAGGCAGATGAGGAGAGGGGTGCTACAGTGTGGAATGAAAGGAGAGCGAAGGGGAGGGGGAAGAGAAATTACTAGAAGTTGGAGAAATCAATGTTCATGCTGTCAGGTTGGAGGCTAACCAGACAGAATCTGAGGTTTTGCTCCTCTAACCTGAGTGTGGCCCCATCATGACAGAGGAGGAGGTCATGGGCCAACATGTTGGAATGGGGATTGGTATTAAAATGGGTAGTCATCAGGGAAAGCTCAACTGTTGTGGCAGTAAGTGCAAAACTAAAATACCCCCAAATTCAAGGCCTATAACTCTACACTTCACACACACACACACATTTGTCTGACTCAAATGCAAGCTTGCCACATCCCCACCACTCAACCAAAACATTTAATCATGTCCAAGATTACAGTGTGGAAGCTAGGAAGTACTGCATTGTCAGGGCATGGTTTTCCAGATTACACCTTAAATTAGAGGCCTTTCTCTGACCTCCGGTTAAAGAACCACACAACATTTTTCACCAAATTGGAGTGGGCATTAGAATCTCAGAGTTCACTGAAGTCATTATCTACGTGAGCCAGTGCTGACTGGGTAAACATCACACTTCCCAACCCTTGGTTTGTAGACTGGTGGGTGACGGTATTCTAGGAACACTTTCAAGCGCAGTTTTAAATCAAAGATATTAATTGCTTCAGTGCACCCTGCTTTTCTGGTGGCAAACTCCAAACTGGATGGCAACTTTCTATCACTGTTCCTATCGGTCTTTTCGCTCTCCTACCCACCCAATCTCTCGAAATCTTGTATGCCTTGACTAAATCTTCACCTGGCCTCTCTGTTCCAAAGCCATGACCATAGTTTAAACAACTGGTGCCTCAAGGTGGTAGGATCCATATGCCCAAGGACCCTCGCCATCCAGGACATGCCCTCTTCTCATTTCTACCAGCAGGGAGAAGGTACAGGAACCGGAAGACACACACTCAATGAAGTAGCTTTTTCTGCTCTTGTCATCAAATTTCTGACTGGTCCGTGAACACTACCTTATCCTTTTTTTTTTGCGAAATTTATTTATTTTGCAATTCATTATAATTTTATGTCTTGCCCTGTACTGCTACTGCGAGACAACAATTTTCATGAGCCATCACACTGTCTTTCCCAGGATGTTGCCTGAACTACAGGGCATGTATAAAGGTAGACTGAGTGATCGAGGGTGGAGGAGGATGTGAAGTGACTTCATAGAACTATGTAAGATGAGAAGAGGCATGGCATGGATCAAGAGGACAGCTAGACTTTTCCCAAGAACAGAAATGGCTAATATAAAGGGGCATGATTTTAAGGTGCTTTAAGGAAAGTGTAGGGGAGATGTCAGAGGTAAGATCTTTACAACCTGCTAGGGCTGATGGTAGAGGCAGTACATTAGGGAGATTTTAGAAACTCTTAGATAGGCACATCGATGATAGAAAAATGGAGGGCTATGTGGGAGTGAAAGGTTAGATTGAACTTAAAAGTATAGGTTATAAGGTTGGCACAACTTTGTGGGCCAAAGGGCCTGTAGTGTTGTGATGTTCTATATACGACAATATACAATATGAAAATAAACCCGACTCTGATCCAACTATGGCAGCACCCTGTCTCCCCCCTCTACCCCTCTCACTTTCTCCCTTCTACTTAAAGGAGGAATGAGCCCTCCAGTGTTCTTATCAACCATCATTCCTCATCACACACAAACACAAGACATTCTTTCACTGCCTCCAATGGGTTAATTACATTCTATGCTGTTGGACTTTGAATCTCAAACTTTTTATTTTGGTTTTATTGTTTAATGCCAGAGGAGTCAATCCGAGTTGGTTCAGAAACCCTTACCCAGTCTTGTTGCTAATCCTAGAAGCCACTTGACGTCCTCTGTGTAGGGTGGGCTTCGAGAGAAGTAATTGTTCGGGTGATCGTTGTGAGCTCTTCTTCCAAGCATTTCCAAAGCCAACATTCCTGTGAAGAGCAAGAGGCTAATTTAACTCACTGGGGATTCTGCAGATGCTGGAAATGAACAGTCAACATTTCTGGCCAGGAGCCTTCATCAGGACTGGGAAGGAACGGGGCAGAAGCCAGAATAAGAAGGTGTAGGGAGAAGGAGTACAAGATGGCAGGTGACAGGTGAGGGAAAAAGTGAGAAGCTGGAAGGTGACAAGTGGAAGAGGTAAAGGGCTGAAGGAGGTGGAATTGGACAGGTGAGTGGACTATAGGAGAAAGGAAGGAAGGAGGGAGGTGATAGGCACTGAGCAATAAGGGTGAGAGGGGAGCCAGAATGGGGAATAGGAAAAAAAAAACACTTTGCAACTGATAAAATAAAACTCATTAAAAAAACAAGAAAAAATTCACATTATCTCGTGAGGCCTTTCTAGAGGTGAGCAGTGATGGCCTCCATCTGCTAATCATCCACAACCACATTAATGTAATCACACCGTGGATCACCTGCAGCCACACACAAGATGCTGGAGGAACTTAGCGGGACGGGCAGCATCTGTGGAGGGAAATGATCCAGGTGAAGGGGCACGGCCCACAGTGTTGATTCTTCATTTCCATCTGGACACACTGAATTCCTCCAGATTTTTCGAAGGTTTTTCAGATTCCTGCATCTGCAGTCTCTTGTGTCTCCATCACTAGCAACTAGTTCTAAGTGGGTTAACGGTTTAGTTTGTTTGATTTATTTAGAGAAACAGTACAGAACAAGCCTTCCCCCCTTCCAGCTGCACAGCCCAGCAACCCACCCATTTAACCCTACCTAACAACAGGACGGTTTACAATGACCAATTAACCTACAAAACAATATGTCTTTGGACTGTGGGAGGAAACCAGGGCACCCGGAGAAAACCCCATGGTCCATAGGGAGAACATGCAGACTCCTTAGAGGATGGTGGAATTGAACTCGGATGCCCCGAGCTGTAACAGTGTTATGCTAACCGGTACTCCAACGTGGTGCCCCATGAAGTAATACAAATTATTTACAGTGAAGATTCAAGCTGTTTAGCACAACATTCATGCTCAATCAGCTGGCTTTATCTACATCCTCTGAACTCTTCCTGTTGCCATCTCCCCATTTGCCCCTCTCTCTGAAAGCTTGCTGGGCTAATGAGATCCATATACTGCACCTACAGGTGGCACCACTGATAAAGCTGGTGCCTCACACCACCAGTGACCTGGAATCCAATACTCATCTTGGGAATGAAACGGTTAATGTATGAAGAGGTGTTGATGGCTCTGGGCCTGTACTCACCGGAGTTTAGAAGAATGGGGGGGGTGGAGGGGTGGACTATTGAAAGGCCTAGACAGAGTGGATGTAAAGGGTGTTTCCTGTAGAGGAGAAGTCTAGGACCAGAGGGCACAGCGTCAGAATAGAGAGATGCCCCTTTAGAACAGAGATGAGGAGAAATTCTTTTAACTAGAGAGTAGTGAATCTGGAATTTTTTGCCACAGGTGAGTGTGGAGACTAAGTTATTGAGTAATTGGGGGGGGTCAAAGGTTATGTGGAGAAGGCAAGGGAATGGGATAGAGAGGGAACATCAACCATTTATTTTTTTAATATTTAGAGATACAGTGTGGAACAGGCCTGTCCAATCGCACTGCACAGCCCAACAACTCACCTATTTAACACTAGCCTAATCAGGACAATTTACAATGAGCATGATCCTGCTTTAGAACATAGGTAGATCTTTAGAATGTGGGAGGACCCTGAGGATACTCACACAGTTCATGGGGGAACAACATACAAACTCCTTACAGACGGCACTGGATTTGAACTCTGAACTCGGGAATTCCCCGATCTGTATTAGCACTGCTACCATGATGCCCTAAATCAGACATGATTGAATGAGGAGCAGACTCGATGGGCTGAATGGCCTAATTCTGCTATGTTTTATGGTCTAATAGCACTATTAAAGGCAGTAAGGGAGGATAAATAAACACTCCGGTCCTTCTCAAAATCCCTGTGATCCTCATGGAATCCCTTAACACTCATTGACGTGGCTACCACTTATCTGCGTACCCACACACACCTGCAGCGCTGGAAGATGCAGAACTCTCATTATACAAATGGTATGTTAGCCTTTACTGCAAGGGACACACATCAAAGTTGCTGGTGAACGCAGCAGGCCAGGCAGCATCTCTAGGAAGAGGTACAGTCGACGTTTCAGGCCGAGACCCTTCGTCAGGACTAACTGAAGGAAAAGTTCCTTCAGTTAGTCCTGACGAAGGGTCTCGGCCTGAAACGTCGACTGTACCTCTTCCTAGAGATGCTGCCTGGCCTGCTGCGTTCACCAGCAACTTTAATGTGTGTTGCTTGAATTTCCAGCATCTGCAGAATTCCTGTTCTTTACTGCAAGGGATTTATTTTTCAAACATAAAGGATGAGATCATGTCTTGCAAGGCCAGTATTTAATACCCCATGGTAACCCAAGGTGACCTTCCAAAATTTTGAGCACAAGAAATTCTGCAGATGTTGGAAGCCCAGAGCAACAGACACAAAATACTGTTGGAACTCAGCATGTCAGGCAGCATCTGCAGAAGGGAAATAAACAGCTTCATCAGGACTTTGTGGTGTGAGGTTTTGATTTCCCTCCCAGAGTCAACCAGCGCTGTGGGTCTGGATCGACGTGCAGGGCAAACAAGACAAGGGCAGCTGAGGGAGCAGATTCAGTGTTTCTGTTCAGATCAAACAAAAAGACCTATGGGCTTGGGGAGGTGGGGCAGAGCCAATGAAAATAATGAGAGACACCATTTAACTAGAGAGAGTAAAGAAGATTTACGAGGATGTTGCTTGAACTTGAGGGCCTGAGTTATCGGGAGAGATTGGACCAGGACTTTATTCCTTGGAAGGTCAGAGACAGGGATAATATAGAGGGTTATAAAATCATGAAGCGGGGGAATAGATAGGATGAATGCACACAGTCTTTTTCCTCAGGGAAAGGCAATCAAAAACTAGAGGGCACAGACTTAAGCTGAGAGGGCAACTTCTAAACGAGAAGGTGCTGGACATATGGAACAAGCTACCAGAGAAAGTAGTTGAGACAGGCACAATAATGACATTTAAAAGACATTTGGATAAATACATGAATAAAGATTAAAGATTGGTTTTATTTTTCACATGTACATCAAAACATACAAGAAAATTCGTTTAGATTTAGGCTTGGGTTTCGAGGGATATGGGACACGTGCTGGCTAACAGAACTTGCTTAGGTGGGCACCTTGGTTGGCATGGATGAGTTGGGCCAAAAGGCCTGTGTTCTGAATTACTGAATGAAAGAAAAAGATTAGTGGGATTATGGAGATAAAGTGTGGGTGGGGGGGGGGGAGAGCTAATAGAGTTTGGTGAGGAAGAGATCGCAGGCAGACAACACCATCTCCTGCTGTAGCCTCTGGTTGTTGCCACCCGTAGAAAGCCACAGCAAGGACAGGGATCCAATGGACAGCAGGAACAGCAATGAGGGTGTAGAGGGTTCACAGGGAGCTGGACAGGCTGGATGAGTGACAAGAGCAATGAGAGAAGCATTCCAAAATTAGAGCTGTGTAGCTATCGAGGAAATGAAACTAACTAACTAGGTCAAAGTGTGAATACATAACTATACACACTTGCATCAACCACACCCCCAACCCATGTGACAAATTACCGTAACCCAAAAACGTACAACAGAAATACAATACAGACAGACAATAGATACGTAGCTCCCACAGAGCGGTCAGCAGAACACTATTACAATGCCAGTGACCCAGGTTCATTTCCCGCCTCTGCCTGTAAGTATGTTCTCCCCATGACAGCTCGAGTTTTCTCCGGGTCCTCTGGTTTCCTCACATTCCCAAGACATACGGGTCAGTAGGTTAATTGGTCATATGGGTATAGTTGGATAGCGTGGGCTCACTGGGTCAGAAGGGCCAGTTACCATGCTGTATCTCTAAAGTATGAGGTTATCAACACAGGAACACTGAGCATTGTTACACTGAGAGGATGGGATGGTTCGAGAGGATCTGGTACCCTTGTACACACATCACTGAAAGCTAGCAGACAGTGGCAGCAGGCAAATTATACATTGACCTTTATTGCAAGAGGATCTGAATACAAGAGTAAAGGTGTCTTCCTCCATGTATATTGGACACTGGGTGAGACAACATCAGCTAGATTGTGTACAGTTATCGGCATCCTTTCCAAAGAAATAAAAATAATATTCTTGCTATCAAGAGAATGCAGTCATCAAGTGAACAGACAGCTGGACAGGGTGGATCGGAAGGGGAGTACAGAAGAAGAAATCACAGCCTCAGAATGTGTAGAGCATTAAGGATTGATATGAGGAGAGATTTATTCACTTAGAAGGTGGTGACTCTTTGGAATCCCTCAACTTGGAGGGATCTACGTGGCACATCATCTTCTAAACCGCTATCAAATCACTTCTCCTCCTTCCTCGCTCCAAACAGGAAGTCCCTAGTTTATTCAATTTTTCCTCAAAAGACATGCTCTCAATCCAGGTAGTGTCCTGGCAAATCTCCTCTGCACCCTCTCTAAAGCTTCCATATTCTTTCTATAATGAGGTGATCAGAACTGAACACAGCTCTCCAAGTGTGGTCTAACCAAGATTTTATAGAGCTGCAACATTACCGCTCAGCCCTTGAACACAGTCACCTAACCAGTGAAGGGAAGTACTCTTCTTAACCACCGTGTCAACTTTCACAGTAACTTTGAGGGATCTATGATCGTGGAACCCAAGTCCAACCGTTCCTCCACACTGCTATTAACCCGCCATTCTGCCTTCAGATTCAACCTTCCAAAGTGTATCATTTCACATTTCTCCATATTGAACTCTATCTGCCACTTCCCTGCCCGGCTCTGCATCCTATCAATGTCCTTTTGTAACCTTCGCCAACCTTCTACAACATACATAACTCCACCAACCTTCATGTCATCTACAAACTTACTAATCCACCCATCCACTTCCTTATCCAAGTAATTTATATTTTATGGGGATTACGAAAGCTGGAACGGGATGCCAAGGATGACAAGAATGGTTAAAGCCAACACCATGTTTCTAAAGGACCAGGGAAGAGGCAGTCACATTAGACCCATCTAGGTAGCAGGTGGAGCAGTCAGTCCAACTCTCAGGTGTTGGCCATGCCAATGTGATCCTACCAATGAGAGGAGGAGGAGATAAAGGCTCGCATCAGTAACCCAGGCAAACAATCTTAATTGGTGTCCCAGTGCAGTGTGGAGAGAGTGATGCACTGGCAAAGGTGCCATTTTAAAAGTGACACATTAAACTGAGCCCCCTTCCCCCAGGGATGTAGGAAAGATCACACAGTATTTCCTTGAAGGTATGCAGAGGAGTTCTCACTAGTGCTCTGGCAATGATCCAATCACCCAGCATTCAACAATACTGTATATTAACTGTTGACAGACACCATAGGGGTGGCCTGGTGGTGTAGCGGTTAGCATAACACTATTACAGCAAGAGTGACCCGGGTTCAAATACATCATTGTCTGTAAAGAGTTTGTACATTCTCCACGTGACCACATGGGTTTCCTCCAGATGCTCCAGTTTCCTCCCACAGTCCAAAGATGTACCGTTGGTAGCTTAATTGGTTACGTGGTGTGATTGGGTGGTGCAGGCTCGATGGGCTGGAAGGAACTGTGACCGTGCTGTATCTCTAAATAAATAAATAAAATAGATACAGTTGTTTTTCCCCATGGTTAGGACCAAGAACTAGAGGGCATAGATTTAAGGTGAGAAGGGAGAGATTTACTGAGAGCCTGAAGGGTAACATTTGCACCCAGAAGGTGGTCAGTAAATGCGATGAGCTGCCAGAGGAAATGGTTCAGGCAGGTGCATCAACAACACTTATAAGACATTTGGACAAGCAGATGGATAGTAGATGGTGGCACTGGTAGATCGATAGGCTGGTTTAAAGGGATATGGACCAAATGCAGGCAAATAGGTTTCGTTTTCTCCCAGTCTGGTATGTGTCAAATGCAGGAAAATGGGACTTATTTTCCCCAATTGGATATGGACCAAATGTAAGCAAATAGAACTCATTTTCCCTCGGTCTGATGTGGACCAGATGTGGACAGATGGGACTCGTAGTCTGATATGGGGCAAGTGTGGGCAAATCAGACTCATTTTCACCCAATCTCAAATGGGCAAATGTGGGCAAATGCAGACAAATGGGATTCGTTTCCCCCTAATATGACTTGGGCCAAATGCCCGCAAATGGGACTTGATTTCCTCCATTTTGGGCAGATGGGACTCATTTTCTCCTAATTTAATGGGCCAAATGGGACTCACTCTCCCCCAATTGGATATGGGTCAAATATGGCCAAATGGGATTAGTTTAGCAAGTGTGCTCAGTACATGGAACGAGCTACCAGAGGAAGCAGTTGGGACTTTTTAACACCATTCAAAAAGCGCTAGTTTAGTTGGGATCCTTGGTCAACATGGATCAGTAGGCCGAAGGGCCTGTTTCCATGGGAACCTTGGTCAGCATGGACCAGTGGGCCAAAGGGCCTGTTTCCAAGGGAACCTTGGTCAGCATGGACCAGTGGGCCAAAGGGCCTGTTTCCATGGGAACCTTAGTCATCATGGATCAGTGGGCCAAAGGGCTTCTTCCTATGTTGTAGAACATTGACTGTATGACCTTGGGAGCTTGCTGTGTGAGAACAAGCAGCTGCTGACCAACGAACACCCATTTACACTTCTCCCCACATCCCATCAACTCCCCCCCATATTCCAAAATAAACCTACACATCAGCTGGTATGATCCTCTATTTGAAATCGTCTCAAGGTACTTCAGTGGCTACAAAGCACTGTCAATACCCTTGTGCCACGGAAAACTTGATCTACACACTTGTGCACTCACCAACTCTGTACGCTGAATGCAAGTAGTGCAACCCCTGTGGACTGACTGGCTGTGAATGCTGTTCATCTTCTGTAGGGAATGTCGGCGTGACTATTGAGGGTCCTTGCGTCGTTAGGCTCGGTATGGATGCTCCTTGAACAGCTTGGAAAGTAGTTCCAGCCTGTACGCTGGCAACTGGGAAAGAGAGCATAGTGAGGGAAGGGGAGGGGAGTGGAGGGGCAGAGGTGGGGGGGGGAGGGAGGTGGGGGGGGGAGGAAGGTGGGGGGGGAGGGGGGAGGAAGGTGGGGGAGGAAGAAGGGGGGAGAATGAATTAACCAGCATAAGAATTTCATTCACAAGTAATTCTGGTGTAACACTAAAAGTGCACGTGCTCAGCTGATAATGTACCACACATTCAGTAAGTGGCCACAAAGATTCATTAATTGGAATTTAGTGATTGGGCAATCATATTACTAAGAGACTGATGAATTATTCCATCTCCTGCTATCTTTCTATAGCTGTTGGGAAAAAACTGTCCTTCAGTTTTAGAAAAAGTGGGACAAATTCTTCACTTTGCTCATTTGTGTATTTCTACTCGATTTTATTTCTATAATTTCAAATTTAAAGAAAAAACTGTTTTACGTGAGGTTAATGGGAACTGCTCTGGTCTTAAATCTTCCCATCAATTTAATGTCCTGTATGTATGTCGAGTGACATCTGGCAGGTTTGGGGAAAAGGAGGTCCACTGAATAAAGGTGAAGGGAAGCGGGGTATTTTCAGCAAATATTGGTGGTGGATCAGCTGATTTGAGACAGGGTAGTAGGTCTGAGTAAAGGTGAGAGGAGGGAATTGTAGATTATTTACATGAATTAACTTCTCTTAGGCAAGAGGACTACTTTTAACCCTTTACTGAGGTCAGCTACTCTAAGAACTGAGCCAAGGACACTGGAGCAATGTTGAGGGATTTGACACATTTTGGGCTGCTCTCCGTCCCCTACCCTGTATGTTCATCAGTGTCTGACCTACACAGCCCCAACATTATTGGAAGGATGGACAATGCATTAGGGTAACTGGAGATACAGGAACTTGCTTTAATGCATCGCTCATTAATTACTCCTCCAAGAGGACCTCAACCTTGTCGTGGTTTTCAGGCTGCGTGCCTCTATGACTAGAGAGCTATGCTGGCTGGAGTCAGGGCTTTGTGTTTTGGCTCTTGGTAGGGTCACCCATGCCAAACAGGTCAAAGGGTAGAGGCCAGACTAAGGGTGGTCCACCAGTCCTCCAGGTTCAGGGGTTCAGCTCACAGCTAACAACCCTGACTGGTAAAACAAAACTGTTATGGAGACAGCAAAGAAGAATCCTTCCTCTGAGAGTGACGGTATTCCTGGGTTTCTGTCTGGGACTCGCGTGACGGTATTCCTGAGTTTCTGTCTGGGACTCGCGTGACGGTATTCCTGAGTTTCTGTCTGGGACTCACGTGACGGTATTCCTGAGTTTCTGTCTGGGACTCGCGTGACGGTATTCCTGAGTTTCTGTCTGGGACTCGCGTGACTGACAGTAGTGAAAACGGAGCTACTGACATGATGAAAGAAGCCTCAAACACCACCAGAGATGGAGGACCTTCATTGCTGTCCTAAACACCAGCAGTGTAATGAGCAGTAGGTAGGTCAGTCATTAATCATTAGAGCCAAATATCAGAATTTTGGTGAGTTTGATTGCGATTCAGACACACACCAGCTGAGGGGTCAGCAGTGCAAAGGGTGAGCAGCTTCAAGTTCATGGGTGTCAATATCTCTGAAGATCAATCCTGGGCCCAACATATTGATGCAATCACGATGGCTGTATTTCATTAAGTGTGGGAGGGGATTCCGTACGGTATGTCTCTCACAAATTTCTACAGATGTACTGTGGAGAGCATTCTAGCTGGTTGCATCACTGCCTGGTATGGGGGGACCACTGCACAGGATCGGAAAAAGTTGAAACAGGTTTCAAACTCAGCCAGCTCCATCGTGGGCAACAGCCTCCCCACCATCAAAGACATCTTCAAAAGGTTATGCCTCAGAAAGGTGGCATTCATCATTAAGGACCCCCATCACACAGGACATGCTCTCTTCCATTTGGTGCCATCAGGGAGGAGATACAGCAGCCCAAAGACACACACTCAATGTTTTAGGAACAGCTTCTTCCCTTCTGCCATCCAATTTCTCAATCGGCAATAAACCCAAGTAAGCTACCTCATTATTTTGCTCTTCTTCTGCACTACTTAATTTTTTAATATACCATACAATTCTTATTGTAATTATAGTGTCTTTAAGTACTGCACTGTACTGCTGCCGTAAAACAATCTCAGGACATGTCAGTGATATTAAACCTGATGCTGGCTCCTCCAGGTCGCCTCTAGCATGAGTGACACAGTGACGTCTGGGAAGGACTGGGAATTCCAGGGCTTGTGTTCCAGCCCATCATAAGGGGCGCAAACCAACCAACCAGCAACCAGTTAGTAAATAAGCTGAGAAATTAATGAGTCCATAGACAATAGCTTAGTCCTTTGCTGAGTACCAGTGACCAAGATTCAGGGTCAAACTTCAATGGTGTGATCCAGCCTTCACTTGGGACTCGGTCTACCTTCGCAGGGGTGTTGAATAGTGCTCTAGAGACATACAGCACTACAGCCTAGAAACAGGCTCTTCTGCCCATCTAGTCCATACCAAATTGTTATTCTGCCTCATCACATCGACTGGCATGTGGACAATAGCCTCCATACACCTCCCATCCACCTACTCATCCAAACTTCTCCCAATCGTTTCAGAGGAACCAGCATTGTTCTCAGTTTATCTTTTATTCTGGCATCTTCCCCCTTCCTTTCCAGTCCTGATGAAGAGTCTTGGCCCAAAACGTTGAATGGTTATTCTCCATAGATGCTGCCTGACCTGCTGAGTTCCTCCAGCATTTTGTGCACGTTGCTCTGGATCCCCAGCATCTGCAGGATCTCTTGTGTTTAACACACACAAAATGCAGGCCAGGCAGCATCTACAAAAATGAATAAACAGTAGATGTTTCGGGCCGAACCCTTCATCAGAACTGGAAAGGAAGGGAGAGATGAGACCAGAATAATGAGGGGCTGGGGGTGGGGGAAAAAGAGGAACGAGTACAAGCTGGAAGATGAACAGTGAGACCAGATGGGTGGGGAAGGGAGGATGAAGTCAGAAGCTGGGACGTGATGGGGGAGAAAGGATTTAGTGTGTATTAATACTTATTTAATCCTACACTTTCAGATCCTGATCGTATTCACTTTGACAGTTAAATGGAAATTATTACAATATTTTCAATAGCTACAGAAGAATATCAGAGGCAAAGCCTTTACAAAATCATTGAAGTGTGTGTTTCGAGTATGACAGAGCAGAGACCTCTGCTCGCACTGTGATTGTTCACCCAGCAGAGGGAGCAGCTGTCACACAATAAACCAGCAGGGAGAAAGGGACAAATTCCCTCTGCAAAACCAGATGTGGACACTCCAGCCCCTAACTGAGGAGTGTGCTCGGGCAGGTGTGGACTCATCCATAGCTCTAGGACGGCACTGAATCAGATGAGTTTTTACATTACTGCTGTGCCCAAAGTGAAGATAAATTAAATCAAATCTCTGCTTGCAAATGATCCATATTCCTCCATTCCCTGTATGTTCCTTCTAACTAAGAGCTTTGTGTTTGCTTTCACCACCATCCTTGGCAGCCTGTCCTTTATCACCAAACACTCTCTGTGTAAAAAAAACTTGCTCCACACAGCTTCTTTGAACCTTCCCTCTCTCACCTTAACCTATCTCCTCTAGTATTTGAAACTTCTAAAGTGGGAAAATGATTAATATGTTAGAGCTTTATTATCATTGTTGAGGACAACAAGATTACAGTGTTAATCCATTCAGTACAAAGTAGCAAACTGGCATTTCAATTATGAAAAACACAATGACTACATTTAAAATAACATCTGACTTATTTAGAATGACATCTAAGTTACAACTGAATTAAAAACAATCAACTCTAGAATTAAAAGAAACTGACTGTCTGTTCTATCTAAGCTTCTCATAACTTTTTAAAGTTCTACCAACTCTCCTTCTCCACCGTTGAGCACGTCTACATGGAGTGCTGTCGCAGGAAAGCAGCATCCATCATCAAAGGGCCACACCATCGAGACCATGCTCTCCTCTCTCTGCTGCCATTGGGAAAAAGATACCGGAGTCTTGGGTCCCAGACACTACTGGGTCCAGGAACAGTCAACCATCAGGTTCCTGAACCGGAGAGGATAACTTCATCTCAACACTGAACTGATCCCACAACCTACAGACCCATTTTCAAAGATTCTATAACTCGTGTTCTCAGTATTATTTGTTATTTTGTTTTTCCTTTTGTATCTGCACAATTTGTTGCTTTTTGCACTTGGCCCATCTTTGTATAGTTTTTCATTGATTCTATTGTATTTCTTTGTTCTACACTGAATGTCCTCAAGAAAATGAATTCAGGGTGACATATACAGTATGTACCTTGATAATAAATTTACTTTGAACTTCCACCAGGCCCCCTCAGACTCTGATGCGCCAGAGAAAACGTTAGTGCCTCAATATTTTCATTATTGTGAGAATGGGGATAAAAAGCATCATTTGGTTGGGAACATGGATAGGAAACGGTTAAAGGGATACGGGGCAAACACGGGAAAATGGGGCTAGTGTAGGTGGGCATCTTGATTAGCACAGATGAGTTGGGTCGAAGCGACTGTTTTCGTGGTGTACCCAACTATGAATTGCTGAAACCCCCAGTTAGTCCCAAACAGAGCCAGAAGGCCAGAATTAGAGAGTCCTCAGCATTGTCCAGGATCTCTCTACCTGTCCCACACTCTGTCTGACCTCCCACCATCAGGCAGAAGGTACCGCAGTATGAGAACAAGGATTGGTAGGCTGGGTAACAGCATCTTCTTGTGAGACTGTGAGTCTTCTGAACACCCTGCTACCAGCCAGTACACATTATTTATGACAGTGTCAGTAGCATTATACTTCAAAGTTCAAAGTAAATTTTCTTACTTGTTTTTGTGGCTACCTGGAGAAGAATAATTTCAAAGTTGCATACTTTGATAACAAATGAACCTTTAAATTTATTATCAAAGTGCATCTGTGTCTCCATATACAACCCTGAGATTCACTTTCTTGTGGGCATTTTCAATAAATCCATCGAATAATACCCATAATAGAATCAATGAAAGACGGCACCAACTTGGGCATTTAACCAGTGTGCAAAAGACAACAAATTGGGCAAATACGAAAAGAACGAAATAATACATACATACATAAATAGATAACTAACTAACTAAATAAATAAAAGAGCAAGCAAGCAATAAATATCAAGAACATGAGATGATGAGTCTTTGAAAGTAAATCTGTAGAACGTAGAAACCTTTCAGTGAACTTGTGAAATTATCCCCTCAGGTTCAGGAGCCTGATAGCTGAGGGGTGATAACTGTTCCTGAACCTGGTGGTGTGGGTCCTGAGGCTCCTGTATCTCCTTCCTGGTGGCAGCAGTGAGAAAAAAGCATGTCCTGGGTGGTGGGGTCCCTGATGATAGATGCTGCTTTCCTGCGACAGCATTTCAAGTAGATGTGCTCAGTGGTGGAGGGGCTTTAGCTGTGATGGCCGAGCTGCATCCACTACTTTTTGTAGGATTTTCTGTTCAAGAGCTTTGGCGTTTCCACATCAGGATGTGATGCAGCCAGTCAATACACTCTCCACCACAACAGAAATCTGTCAAAGGTTTAGATGTCATGCTGAATCTCCGCTAACTCTGCAGAACGTGGGAGCTTTCTTTGTGCTGGGCCCAGGACAGGTCCTCTGAAATAATAACACCCAGCAATTTAAGAAACTGACCCTCTCCACCTCTGATCCCCGGTGAGGATTGGCTCATCGACCTCCAGTTTCCTCCTCCTGAGGTCAATAATCAGCTCCTCGGTCTTGCTGACATTGAGCGAGAGGTTGTTGTTAGGATACCACTCAGCTCCCTCCTGTATGCTGATCCGTCACTGTTATCCTCTTGTATATTTAACGACATGTTGTCTGTGCACTTCACGTCAACTTTTACAACTACAGAGCATTTTTATTACTATTAATACTACTGTGTTAATAATACTTTATCTACTGTATGTGAACTATGTGCTGCATTTAGCACCTTTGTCCCAGAGGAATTTTGTTCTGTTTAGCTGTATACATGTGCAAAGTTGAATGACAATAAACTCAAACTTGAACTTTGTGGAGTCAAGCACAAAGCACCACGGAAACACACCAACAACATTTGAAAACCTTCCTGTACCTGCTACGGTCGACGTCAGAGGCAGGCTCGGGTCAGACTGGTAGGGGTGCACAGCCATTGGTGACATGGGGGGCACAGGAACCCCTGCGAAGGTGACGGGTGGAGCTGCCATGGCCGGGTGGGTTGTGGTTGCAACAGTGTAAGGATACTGAGCTCCAATGAATGCGGGGTGCATGCCCTAGACACAGAACACACAGTAAGCAAGTGCACGGCCCATTTCCGACACCCTCCAATCCTCGGCAGCACGAGTTCACTTTGGACCACAGTGTTCAACACCCAGTGAGGGGGACAGTAAGCAAAAGCCTGAGTCTGGAAATTGCTCTGCCTTTAACATTGGAGCTGGGCTTTAAGGGGAAAACTGAAAGATGATTTGCTGAAGGACGGAGGGCAATAGGAGAGGAAGGTATACACTCAATGGTCACTTTATTAGGCAGACCTCAGCAGACGTGGTCAAGAGGTTCAGTTGTTGTTCAGACCAAACATCAGAATGGGAAAAAAATGTGATCTAAGTGACTTTGACCATGGAATGGTTGTTGGTGCCAGATGGGGTGGTTTGAGTATTTCAGAAACTGCTGATCTCCTGGGATTTTCACACACAACAGTCTCTAGAGTTTACAAAGAATGGTGCAAAAAACAAAAAAAAATCCAGTGAGTGGCAGTTCTGTGGGCGAAAACACCTCGTTAATGTGAGAGGTCAGAGGAGAATGGACAGACTAGTTCAAATTGACAGGAACGTGACGGTAACTCAAATAACCACATTACAACAGTGATGTTCAAAAGAGCATCTCTGAATGCACAGCTTGTTGAACCTTGAAGTGGACGGGCTACAGCAGCAGAAGAGCACACAGGTTCCACTCCTGTTCCTAATAAAGTGACCACTGAGTACAGAACAGTACAGTACAGGCCCCTCGGCCCACAATGTTGTACTGATCTTTCAACCTGCTCTAAGTTTAGTCTAACTCTTTCCTCCCACGCCGTCTTCCATGTGCTCAAGTCTTTCTTAAATGTCCTTAATGTATCTGCATCCACCACCACCCTGGTAGTGTGCCCCTCGCACACACCACTCCTTATATAGAAAAAAAACCCACTTCTGTGCAAAACAGACAGAACAAAGGACACTAGGGATTCTAACACAGAATATAGAACAGTACAGACCCCTCGGTCCACGATGTGCTGTATCTCGAAATCTCTGACCTTTTTGCTTCAGTATTTCTGGAATCCAGACATGCATATTCGCGTGGAGTCCTGCCTTGGAGCCTAACTACCGCCTGTCTGAGAACCACGCGGCCGTTTTTACACGAGCCTCCCCAACTCCGCGGAGTTCTCGGCACTGTACGGGTGTACCTGTGGGTAGGCTGCTCCGGCGACGGGGAAGATGGCAGGTCGTGGGACGTGCTGGATGGGATGTCCGAGGTAGGCGGCGTTGCAGACGGACGGGATGTGGGTTTGAATGGTGGTGTAGGGATGAGTCATGGCGGGGCTGGAGGGGAAGACCTGTGCATGGGGATGGGCGATGGCCGTCCCGGCGATGGTGTGTTGCTGGTACATAGTGGACCCCACAGTGATCACCGGCACCACGGCGGTGGCCGTCACGGTGGCAGCCACAGTGACAGTGGCCGGTCCCTCGTTCAGCGCCGAGTGTTCCACCACGCCCCTCCCTGCCTCGTGCGTGCCGCGGCTACCGATGGTCGACATCTCCCGCTGCTGAGAGCCGCCTGTCGTCTGCTCGTACAGCCAGTACCACTGGTGAGCCACCTCAAAGAGCACCTCAGGGTAGACGCCTCCACCCTTGGCTGCCTCCTCCACTGCCATGCACGCCTTCTCCAGCATGGTGTTGTCCTAGGGCAGCAGGAAGAGAAACAGGATGGGATGGACAGTAGCAAGTCACTGAGTACACACTCAGACACACAGAATCACACTCAGACACACACACAAACACACAATCACACTCAGACACACACACAAACACACACTCATACTCAGGCACAGACACAAACACACATTCACACAATCACACTCAGGCACAGACACACAAACACACTCACATTCAGACATACACACACAGGCATACACACTCATACACTCACACACACTCACACTCAGACACAGACACACACATACACACTCAGACATACACACACTTACAGACATACATGCACAAACACACACTCAGACACAAGCACAAACACATACTCACATTCAGCCACACAAACTCATACACTCACAGACACACACTCAGACACACGCACGGACACTCACACTCAGACACATACAACCCTCAGTGTAGCTGTACAAGAACACGTCGGGATCGAGTGTGATCCACATCTCCTCAGTGTTAACACACTATAAGTGAGGGAGCACTAACCACCTGTGGGCAATACACAAATGCCACTCATGAACACGAGGGAGACGATGTTTAAACTCTTGGGAGATATCATCATTTGCCTTTAAGTGACAGAGCCAGGCACACAGTTTGAAATACACTCAGACCCTGCTTAACACTGAGGATGTGTTCCTCGGAGGTGGTGCGCTATGTGGGGTCATTATAACATTACGTAAATGGACGTGTGCCTGATTTTTAAAAAATCAAACCTGAGATATATGATATATTATTTTATGTATACACAGTAATCCATGGAGTGACCAACATGTAAATAGGCCAAACCTATACATCAACAGAGCAGCAGTGGAGGGAAGCGAGTGGTGGTTACCTCTCAGAGGAGGGACCAGGCTGTGAGTCCTCTAACTTTGGCTTCTTCTTCAAGTAGGCGTCGAGATTTGACTGTCTTTTCTTAAGTTTCCTCTCATGAAGCAGTTCTTGGTAGCAGGCAATCGTATGGAGAACTGCTTTATTCCTTCACTCCCAGTCAAGGTCATAATTTATGTGATCGTGGTAATGCCAGTGCTGAGTTTTCTTTCTGGTCTTTCCTCTTGTCAATCCGTGTCCTCAGATTCACTCAGGATGTGTTGCTCTGCCAATTCTCGAAGCTCTTCATTATTCAGACTCTCACCATGAGAATGCAGCAACACAGCCATCACGAGCATTCTCTAATCCCACTTCACTGGCCAGTTCAGCGATGTTCTGGATGACTGGTTCCGCCTGAAACCCTAGGATGTCGGTGTGTGCTTCTGCTCGTAGCTTCCTCCACGCTCCATTCATGCAGTTTGAAGTTACTCCATCCCAAGCTGCTCTGATATTGTCTCCAGCTTTCATGATGTTGTAGATTTTCCAAAATTGCCTGAGGATTGTTAGCCTTGACGGTTTTCCTCTACAAGGTGCTTGAATGTGTGACGAAGGTGGTAGGCTTTAAAATTCAATATTACTCCTTGATCCATTGGTTGGAATAATGAAGTGGTGTTGGATGGAAGGTAAACCACTTCTACAGGAACGCAGGCCCAAAGCATGCCAAGATTCTCAGGGTGGCCTGGGGCATTACCGAGCACCAATAACGCTTTAGGTTTAAGGTCATGTTCTTCACAATACCACTTCACTGCTGGACAAAAATGTGAAACAAACCAATTTTGGAAAACATCAATCATCATCCAGACTTTCTTGTTTGATTTCCAAATCACTGATAGACTTTAAAATGCCTTTTGTTGCTCGTGGTCAGAGAGATACACAATCATAGGCTTTAACTTAAAGTCACCTTTTGCATTGCTTCCTAGCAAGAGAGTTAATTGGTCCTTAGCAGCCTTGAATCCAGATGCTCATTTCTCTTCTGGTAAGATGAAAGTACGAGAAGGCATTCTTTTCCAAAATAGGCTTGTTTCATCCATACTGAATGATTGTCCTTTTCAATCGTGGCCTTCAGTGTTTCAGGAATATCCTGGGCTGCCTTGCTGTCTGCACTGGCCACTTCACCAGAGATGCATATGCTGTGGAGGTTACAGCACTGTTTAAATCTATCAATCCAACCTCTGCTGACTGTGAAGGGTATCAAGATATCTTCCTTATCTTCTTGAATATGTTAGAAGGTGCTTCTTGCTTTTTCCATTATTATCAGCTGGCTTAGGGGCATGTGTTGTTGTGTTTGATCATCTACCCATATATTTAGCACATTTTCCATTTTTCAAATGGTTCCTTGAACAAGTCACCTTCATTGATGATAACTTTGAGGTTGTCGTTGCAGAAGCTTTCATGTTGTCTGCATTTTTTATAATTGTTCTGATCATCAATGTAGCCAATTTCAGAGAAGCACCAACATCAACCTGACACTCACCAGCTTCTAAACGCTGTATCACTTGCAGTTTTACATCCATGCCAGTGCTTTTCCTAGACATCTTAGATGTACTACCCTCACTGGAAGTTGCAGGCCGTTTTCCAGACATTATGGGTGGAGAAGATAGAATAAATTGGCGAGGGAGCAAGAATGTTGACACGTGCAGGCGAGGCAGAGTGTGAGCTAATACATGATTAGCTGTGAGTAGCTCAGAGCGTATGTCAAGCACTCTCATTGGCTGATTTAATGTTTACTGCAATGGCAGCCACTCTTGAGAAGTTTTAAGTGTTGTTTAGAATGAATTTTTGTCATTTAAACAAATTTCAATAAAGAATGGAATAACCACAATGTAATAAATCAGCGCTACGCGGGGTAGCGTTATGCGAGGTCTGAGTGTACTACAAAGTGGGATCATGGATGGAGAGTGGGACAATTGGAGATGAAAGGGGAGAGGTCAAAGAACTAGAGAAGCTGAGGAATGTTGAGTGAAGTCAAGGAGCAGGAGAAGGAGAGGAAAGGAGGAGGACTGGGCAAATCATTATACGATTATGTAAGGTCTCTTCTCATTGATTTCACCAACATGAAAGCACCCAAGCTCCCACAGTGAAGTTGACATCACCTTAAGCTCCTGTTAAACATTTACAGGTGAAATGTTAATTAGGATACCAGAGGAACCTTGATTCTTTTGCAAAACAAAGCTAAGATTTATTTAACCACGTGAATGGGATAATGGGGGCTTGGTGCAACTCCTCAGTGGAGTGTTCCTCTGGACAGCAAGTCTCCAGGAAACCAACCAAACATTAGAGTCAGAATCAGGTTTAACATCACTGGCATGGGTTCTGAGGCAGTAGTACAGTGCAATATATAATTTTAAAAGCTATAAGTACCAGTAAGAAATACATTTAGATATTTATATAAAATAAAATTAAATTTGTATGATCCAGAGCAATGAGAATGCTAATGACTCGGATGGCAATAAAGTGATCAGCAACACGTACCTGCTCCTTGCATTGAACTAGTGCCCGCTGGATTTCATTGGGATTCAGAGCATGAGCGTGCGGTAGACAACTTAATGCCAGTTCTGCTGCGGCTCGGACCATGTTGGGGTCCCTGGCGCGTGACGCGCGATCTGCCAAAGAGGCTACTTCGGGAGGAGTTAAATGACCGTCCCAACATTCAACCAGGATGTTCAGTGCTGAGCTCCCAATCTCCATGGCCTGGCCTGCCCGCATAAAAAAGAAGTTAGTGCCATTTCGGTGGGGTGGGGGGGAGGGGGTGGAAGCATTTCTACTATGGTTACAGATTCATTTATCATATCTACAGTGAATCACATCATTTGCATTAACAGTCAGCTCAACCTAAAGATGGCTGGGGGGGGGTGAGAACACCCCGCAAGTGTCACCACACATTCACTCGCCAATACAGCATCCCCACAATGCTCAGCAGAACAACACAGTACACAACAAGCAACAAAACGACAATCGTAAAACAAGCCCCGTTCCTCCCTCCCTCCCTCCCACCCACAAAGACAGTCCTTCAGTGCCAGAACAGGACCCCAGACCTCCAGTGTCCAGGAGTGAGGGAGAAATTTCTGTTGGCTGATTCTTTCATTTGCTCTGTGCCTGTACTCACTGGAGTTTAGGAGAATGAGAGGGGAGTCTGATTGAAACCTGCCGAGTATTGAAAGGCCTAAATAGAGTGGAGTATATGATTCCTGTATTGGGTGTTTGATGGTCTTTTTTCAATGGGTTCTTTTAGGGTTTCTTTGTTTTGTGGCTGCCTGTAAGGAGAAGAATCTCAAGACTCTATAAAGCACACATATCTGATAATAAATCAGACATCCCACCTCTCCCAGAAGTTCCGGGAGTCTCCTGCATATTAATAGTGGCTCCCTGATGCCCGCAAATTATATACAATATCACGGAAATCAATTTTTTTGAGAGCGAGTGAGAGGAAGCAAGAGAGAGCGAGAGAAAGCGAGAGCACGAGAGAGAAAGCAAGCGAGAGAGAGCGTGCGCGCGTACCATGGCAGACTGTTCCAAAAAAAAAAGAAAATATGAAACGTACGTCACCCCAGACTACACTAAAGTGTACCCCTGCCTAATAGGGGTCAAAATAATGACAGTGTTGCTCGCTGCACTGTTTGCAACAGTGACTTTTCTATTGCCCATGGTGGGTTAAGACTGTAAAAGACATGTTGAGGTGAGTTTAACAGGTGTCATTCGTTCATTAGCATAGCTAACGTTATTTAAACTAACTGGCTAGCTGCTAAGGAGCTACTCTATTGCAGACATCCCACCTCTCCCGGGGGTATCCCGCAAATTGATGGTGCTACCTCCCTGAAATGGAGTTTTTGCAAGGTGGGATGTCTGATAAATGTACTTCCAACTTTGAACTTTGACCACTGAGAGTACTTGCTCAGTTCTGATTCCCCCCACCCCCATTATAGGGAGAATGTGGAAGCTTTAGAGAGGGGGCAGAGGAGAGGAGATTTACCAGGATGCTGGCGAGATATGAGAGCATGTATTATAAGGATAGGCTGAACAAGCCAGGGCCTTTCTCTTTCAAGCAAAGAGGAATGACAGGCGACTTGATATAGGTGTACAAGATGATAAGAGGCATTGATAGAGTAGATATCCAGCGTCTTTATCCCAAGGCAGAAATGGTTAATACAAGATGGTGTAATTTTAAGGTTCTGTTCTGTGTAATATACGGAATCCAATATACAGTATAGTGAGCCACAGTCGTCGTGTTTGTAACCAGGATTCAACAGTGCGCGCACACACACACACACATGACGGGGCACAGATGAGACAGAAGGCATTAAGCATACAGGAAAATATCTGGCCTGAGCTCTAGGGAGACCAAATCAAAAGCAGGGACTTTTGCCAAACCTGTTATCCAGGAGACATGCGAAGAATAGGTCCTCGAGAGCCAGTTTGGTGAGACAAAGTTGTGCAAGCCCAGCGCGTAGAGTCCAATCTCGAAGGCGCACAGGTGGAGATTGCGGTGGGGTCCCTGGTGGCCACCACTGGCCGAGGGGTGAGTAAAGATGGATGTGCTGCTGTTGCCTCCCGCTTTGATGAGAACCGTCTTTGCCAATTCAAAGTAGAAATGGGCTGCTGCCTCAGATGGCTGATTAGGCACGTGCGGAGCGTGGCTTTCAGGCCGCCTGCCTTTGTACCTGGAACAGTAGTAAAGAGTCCAACTGCAAACTATCATACAGAGTGCAAAGTCTACGGAGAGGTCAATAAGCGTCCCCCACAATGCAGGAGATCGAGAGTTGTATCCTAAAATGGGCCAGGGAGGAATACAGACCCCTCTGGCCCAATGAGCCCACACCACCAAACTACACCCATGTGGCCAATTAACCCACTAACCCGCAAGACTTTGGACTGTGGGAGGAAACCAGAGCACCCGGAGGAAACCCACACAGTTATGGGGAGAACATACAAACTCCTTACAGACAGTGATGGGAATTGAACCCAGCTGCAACTGGGTAAATGCCCAGGATTTTGAGATGGAAACCTTTGAAAAAGCTGGGAGCAGACTGTGGAGATGCAAGCTACTGAGGGATGTGTTCATGTACTTGTGGAATCCCCAAAGTACGAGACTGTGAGACAACAGTTGTGCAGTGAGATTAAAATCTACTTATTCAGCGTGGACAACATGGGCAGTATGGCCTCATCCTATGCCAAAAATTTCTACAAGAAAGAGGAGATGGTGCCCCAGCTGCACTCTGACCAGAACGCTGTATATTTGCAGTGTTTCTCCTGCACTGAAATCCTCTCACATTAAATGTTCACCTGCTTCCTGAGCCCACACATTCAGTGATCTGTGTACAAAGGGTTCCCCAGCTCCGGAACGACATCGGCACCTTTCAACCTATCACTATTTCAAAAAAAATCCGAGGATTTCCTATTTCCTGACCAATACATGGACTGTAGGGAGAAGGGGTGACCAAGCACGTGGGTGGGAGGGACTACCACATGTGTGCTGCGATCATGCGTGTGCCCTAGGTGAATGGGTGATCACATCTGTCATGGTTGGGAGGGCAATCATGTCTGTGTATGGGTGGGAGCATGATCACACGGGTGCCATGTTTGGGAGAGCAATCATGCATGTGCCATGGGCGGCTGGGAGCAGCAATCACACGTTTGTCATGGGCGAGGAGGGTCAGTATTTCTGGGCTGTTCTCTTATAAAGTGCATCAACTCCTCCCTGAACTATTCCCAAAAACTGGGTGAGTGGAAGCTTAGTGAGACTTAACGAGCTGCATGCAAGAGGGAGAAAGTGGATGAGTGAAAATTCAAGCGGTAAACATGCAGCAGTGTGGAGATTAGAGCTGAGACAGGCCTGTCCCTGTTCCTGTTCTATTCTATGTTCTACCTTCTGTGCTCCATGTACTATGGTTTGTTCGCAAAGTTCAACGTTCTATGTTGCACCTTCCACAATCGACATACTGTGTTCTTTGTTCTATGTCCTGTTCTTCACCTGTGTTCTACATTCTATGCAGTTTGATGCCAAGCCTGGAAAAAAGACAAATGTCAGCAATGTTGCCACTACCTCCCAACATCGGTGCTCTTGGTCCGGGCACCCCCACTGGCCCTCCGACTGCCGCTGGACGAGGACGATCCGAGGGAGTCGCTGGATGAGCTACTGATGCTGTCGCTGTCCTGTCCCCTGCCCCAGGACGCAGCCGTCCAGCCTCCGCGCAGGGGTCTGCGGCTGAGCGTCGGTGAGCTGTCTGAGGTGGTTTCTGGAGCACTGCTGTCGATGCTGGCCATTCCTACCACAGCACAGAGAGAAAACACAACTGTCAGCCCCATCAAACCTTCACTCTGGTCACTGCCCCCTGTTCCGGTCGTCAAACCCAGACAGAAAATGAATCATCCTCACCTCTTGAGACAGAAGGTGGTTGGGGTCAAGTCCTAAACCAGAGGTTTCACCACAGAAATATAAACTTTTGCAATCTGAACCAAAGGGGTTAACTTCACTCAACTTCACTTGCCCGTCATTGAAATGTTCCCACAACCTATGGACTCACTTTCAAGGACTCTTCATCTTATGTTCTCAATATTTATTGCTTATTTATTTCTTTCTTTTTGTATTTGCCCAGTTTGTTGTCTGTGGCACACTGGTTGGACACTCGTGCAGTCTTTCATTGATCCTATTATGGTTATTATTCTACTATGGATATATTCAGTATGCCGACAAGAAAATTAATCTCAGGGTTGTGTACGGTGACATGTAGGTACTTTGATTACTTTGAACTTTTTGAACTTTGCTGCAATATGGAGGGAATGCAGTATCACCAGGGGAACAGCCTTTGAGCAAGACACCACAACAAGGTTAAATTTATTTGCATTATCCCAGTGAGGTTCTGGGGAGTTCAGCATCGTGGTGCCACAGAGTCCCACAACATGGAAACACAAGCCTTGGCCTCATCTGTCCGTGTTGTCCCCCAGCACCCACATACACTAACTCCTTCGTATTCTTTGCACAGTCTAATAGAAGGTTGTCGTAGGTTACAACCGCACACTGACCGGATGCAGAGCTGGGTTCCGAAGTGGCAGATGGAGTTCAACCCAGAAAAGTGTGAAGTGATTCATTTTGTAAGGTCAAACTTCAGGGAAGAGTAAAGCGTTAATGGCAGGATCCTTAGCAATGTGGAGGAACAGAGGGATTTTGGGGTCCACGTCCACAGATCCCTCAAAGTAGCCATGTAAATTGGGAGGTTGGTTATGGAGTATGGTCTTCATTAGTCAGAGGATTGAGTTCAAGTGCCACGAGGTAATGTTTCAGCTCTACAAAATCCTGGTTAGACCCACACTTGGAGTATTGTGTTCAGTTCTGGTTCATTATAGGAAGGATAGGGAAGCTTCAGAGAAGGCACAGAGGAGATTTATCGGGATGCTGCTTGGACTGGACAGCGTGTCTTATGAGGAGAGGTTGAGCGAGCTAAAGTTTTCCTCTTTGGAGCGGAGGAGGATGAGTGGTGACGACAGCTGTGTACTATGTGCTAAAAGGCATAGAGTGGACAACCAGTATCTTTTGCTCAGGGAGGAAATGGCTAATAGAAAAGGGGATAACTTTAAACTGATGGCAGTAAAGTTGAAGAGGAATTTCAGAAGTAGGTTTTGTTCTTATACAGACAGCAGTGGGTGTGTGGAATGCCTTGCCAGGGATGGTGATACAGGCAGATACATTAGGGACATTTAAGAGACTCCTAGATAGGCACTTGGTTGATAGAAAAACGGAGGGTTATGTGGGAGGGAAGGGTTATATTGATTTAAGAGTACGTTAAAAGTTTGCAATATTGTGGACTGTCCCTATGTCCTATGTTCTATATTCTAATCACACCCCCACAACTCCCACCCCCGAGGCCAGTTATCCCCAGCATTCTGCCCAATATTGATTCAACACGCAACATCACCAAAGAGATCACATGCTCTTCTCAAACTGCTCGCTTCATTACTAAAGTCCAAATTCTGACTAGGATGGTACTTCACTGTAAACCACTTGAGATTGCGTCAGGAAATGATATAACAGGCAGTAAATGTGCCCACCCACAGCACCACTCAACTCAAAGTCCCCGGCACTTTGGGCATCACGTACACCTCCTGGGCTTTGCACGAGCTATTTATATCCCAGTATATCCCATGGAACCCATGTGGTACCATCCACTTCTCCAGTACAAGGTAAACATCCTCTGCACAAAGTAACAATTTCTCCACATGGAACATCCTGGGGAAACAGAATGGGTGGGTAAGGAAGAAATCTTTTTTAAATGCTGAACTTCCAACCTCCACAGTCACAGCCCAAGGAACCAGCCCAATCAAAAGCAACAAGGAGTTATCTGGAACTCACTGAAAGCCAGAGAACGCACTGTCTGGTATGAAGGTACCATTGCACAGGACCAGAAAACACTACAGAGAGCCGTAAACTCAGCCAGCTCCTCCACACCAGCCAGGACATCTTCAAAAGGCAACGCCTCCAGAAGGTGGGATGCAACACTATGGACCATAGCCACATGGGACATGCTCTCTCATTACCACCATCGAGGAGGGGCTACAGGAGCCAGAAGGTGCACACTCAACATTTTAGGAACAGCTTCTTCCCCTCCGCCATCAGATTTCTGAATGGTCCATAAACACCACCTCACTATCCTGCTCTCTTTTTGCACTACTCATTTTTTATATTTCTTACTATAACATAGTAAAGATTTTTTAATGTTTGCACTGTACTGCTAACGCAAAACAAATTTCATGACACGTCAGTGATAATAAACCCGATTCTGAAGACCAAGACATAGGTGCAGACGACATCCAAGTTACAGGAGCTTCATTAATTCTACTATAACGTTCACACATTGTTGGAACAGAAAACTAGATTTGCTGTTAGACTTACGGACACTTATCTTATTTTGTAATCAGGACCCAGTCCCTTTCTGTAATGACTATTCTACTACCAAAATGCATATTCAGTGGTCACTCTATTAACTAATAGGTAACTCCACTTTTCATAGAACTGCGACTCACTGGATGTTTTTGTTTTTCGCACCAATCTCTGTAAACTCTAGAGACGGTTGTGCATGAAAATCTCAGGAAATCAGCAGTTTCTGAGATACTCAAACCATCCCATCTGGCTTCAACAATAATTCCACAAGGTCAAAGTCACTTAGATCACATTTCTTCCCCATTCTGATGTTTGGTCTGAACAACAACTGAACCTCTTGACCATGTCTGCATGCTTTTATGCATTGAGATGCAGCCACATGATTGGCTGATTAAACTTTTGCATTAACGAGCAGATGTACCTAATAAAGTGGCCACTGAGGGCAGTTTTACTGGTGATCTTGTCAAGTGAGAATGTAAAATCTGTACCAAATTCATGCTCAGGTAGATCAGCTTTGACTGGTCTCCTGGCACGCACCCATTATTTTGAACTGGGTGACCTTTCAGTTTGCTCCAACAGGCTGAAGGGCCGCTTCCACACTATTCCGCTCAATGCCAGACACAACGTAAGAGTAGTAGGGCACATCCATGAAGCCCTGACACCACTGTGCATATACCTGTGTGCTTCTTCTTCTGCCTGACTGGTGACCCCCAGCAGCGACCATTATATCCACCTCTGCTGCCCAGCGTCAGTCGACTTGGTATCTTCCCCTCCTGCTTGAAGGTCCCTGACTCGCTGGGAGCTTCGCTTGGGGCTCGCTGAGCATTCTCTGCAAGTGAGATCAGAGACCATGAGATAGAGAGATCAGCTTTATTTGTCACACATCCACCGAAGGAGTTGGACAGGGATGCGTTGCCTCACCAGAATTATTTAATATCTATAGTGAAATGATTCTCAGAGAAATAGAAGACCTAGATGGGAGAAAAATTGGAGGTGTTAACATCAACAATAAGATATGCAGACGATACCACCCTAATAGCAAGTGCTGCAGAAGACCTACAAATCCTCCTGGACAAAGTAGTACAAACAAGTGCAGATTCTGGTCTAACCGTCAACTGTAAAAAAACGAAATGTATGGTAATATCAAAACAGCAGGATACTCCCAACTGCCAATTGTACATCGGTAACCAAGAGATTGAACAAAAGACCAGCTTCAATTACCTTGGTAGCTTTATATCACAAGATGCTAGAAGTAAAGTAGAAATAAAAAGAAGAATTGCCATTGCCAAAACCAACTTCCAAAAAATGAAACCCATTTTACCAACAGACACATTTCTATGTCAACAAGGCTTAGGCTACTAAAATGTCACATCTGGTTAATCTTGCTGTATGCTTCCGAAACATGGACTATAACACCAGAACTCCAAAGAAACTTAGGAGCAACAGAAATGTGGTTTCTTAGAAGAATGCGGAAAATATCGTATAGAGATAGGGTAACTAATGAGACAGTACTCCAACGTGCCCAGACAAAAAGATCTTTAATGAGAACATTAAATGACAGGAGACTTAAATTCCTAGGCCATGTCATCAGAAAGGGAGAAATAGAATGCCTTACATTACAAGGTTGTATGTCTGGGAAATGCGGTAGAGGAAGGCAAAGAATAAAATATATGGACACTGTGAAAGAACTAACAGATCTAAGTGTGCGAGATATCATTGACGTTGCGAGGGATTGTTCGATGTGGAGAGCCATGATCGCCCAAGCGTGTAACGCACAAGGCACATGAAGAAGTAGTACATCGAAACACCGAGTAAAGTGCTAACCACAAGAGATTCTGCAGATGCTGGAAATGCAGAGTAACACACACAAAATGCAGGAGGAACTCTGCATGTCGCTTTTGTCAATGACCAATTCAGCTCGAATATACGCTAGGGGCAACACGTAAGTATCACCATGGTTCTGACATCAACATAGCATGCCCACAACTTACTCGCCTGAACCCGTACGTCTTTACAATGAAGGAGGAAACTGGCGTGCCCAGAAAAATTCCACACGGTTACAGGGGAGAAAGTGTAAACTCCTTACAGACAGCGGTGGGAAATGAAAGCCGATCTTCCAATTGCTGGCACTGTAAAGCACTATGCTAACTGCTATGATACCATGCCATGCAATCTGATCAGATGCAACTCCTGAAGATATTACTATTTCATTCTATTTTTCGTCTCATTACCACCATCAGGGAGGCGGTACAGGAGCCTGAAGAAACACACTCAACATTTTAAATACAGCTTCTAGCCCTCCACCATCCGATATCGGAATGGACCTTGAACTCACAAACACTACCTCACTACTACTCTTTTGTAACTTATAGTAATTTAATCTTGCAGCGCTGCCGCAAAACAACAAATTTCACATCATACGCCAGTGGTAACAAATCCGATTCTGATACTTTTTTTGAGGAGGTGGGAAGGCTGGTGGGGAAGAATTCGAACAACTCAGACAAAGCACTGGCAATTTATTTCACAGAAGTGAAGCTACCAGATGTCCAAATTTCAAAGTAAATTTATTATCAGAGTATACATTAGCATATACTACCTTGAGATTTATTTACTTGCAGGCATTTACTGGAAAATAAAGACATACAATAGAAGTTATAGCAGTTTAATAGCTAGTTTTATTTTATATACCTAGGAGCTGATCATTGACTTCAGGAGGAGGAAGCCAGAGGTCCATGAGCCAGTCCTCATCGGTGGAGAGGGTCAGTAACTTTAAATTTTTTTGTTTAGATTATGAGGACACTCAGTCCTCATAAATTGTCCAGTGTTATAATTTCAGGGGACCTGTCCTGGGTCCAGCGTTTAAGTGCCATTATGAAGAAAGCACAGCAGAGCCTCTACTTCCTTAGCAGTTTGCAAAGATTTGGCACATCATCTAAAATTTTGACAAACTTCTATAGATGTGTGGTGGACAGTATACTGACTTCTGCATCGTGACCTGGTATGGAAACACCAGCGCCCTTGATTGGAAAATCCTATGAAAAGTAGTGGATTTAGCCCAGTCCATCATGGGCATATCAGCATGAAATGCTGTCGCAGGAAAGTAGCATCCATTATCAGGAACCCCCAGCACCCAGGCCATGCTCTCTTCTCACCACTGCCATCAGGAAGAAGCTACAGGAGTCTCAGGACTCACACTAACAAGTTCAGGAACAGTTATTACCCCTCAAACATCAGACTCTTGAATCAAAGGGGATAACTTCACTCACCCCAACACTGAACTGTTCCCACAACCCATGAGCTCACTTTCAGGGACTCTTCATCTTCATCTCATGCTCTCGATATTTATTGCTTATTGATTTATCATCTTTTTTTCTTTTTATTTGCAGAGTTTGTCGTCTTTTGCACACTGGTTGTTAGTCTGTTCTGTTGGGTGTGGTCTTTCACTGATTCTACAGTGTTTCTTGTACTTATTGAAAATGCCCACAAGAAAATGAATCTGTGGGTTGTATATGGTGACACATACAGTATGCACATTGATAATAAATTTACTCTGAACTTCCCTTTGCACAGCAGGGGTGGGCGGGAGCCCACTTATTTATAGAGATGAAGTAAGGACAATTATTTTACTAACTTCAAAGTTAGTAACAAGCTAATCTGTTATTAGCTTGTAGTTTCTATTAGCTTTTAACACCTGTGTTGTGAATGGTGATTGATCTTGGAAATAGGAATTCAAACATGTACAAAGTTGTCAGTTGGATTAGTTAATACCCATAACCGCTGGTCAATTCAGTGTAAGAATGGTATTTCACTGTTCTGACCAGCACAGCATGGTGAGAGGGGCCAGGCTGTTCTCCTTGTGCACAAGTACATAAAGTGAGACTGAGGAACGTGTGTGAGTTCTCAATCGGTAACAACAGAAGGAGAAAGACAAGTGGAGTCCAGGAAATGCAAGAGGTGAGGGTGTACTCAGGTAATTCCAGATTTGTGCAGCCACTAGTGTAGGGCGAGGAAAGATTCACAAGAGGCTTGGATTCTACAGTAGGCCCTGACGTGTGGTTGGCCCTATGGCTGTTGAGGAAAAGGGATTGAAACACAAGGATGTTAAAGTTGTGATGTAATCAATTCAGGGATAACACTGGAGAGCAAGGAGAGCGATGATGTGTCAGGTGGTGTGGAATGGAATTCCTGTTTTACACCAGCTGATTTCACTGGGATAAGCACAAGCCTAATGGCAGAGCACGTGGCCAAGGCATTCGACTAGCGATCTGAAGGTCGTGAGTTCGAGCCCCAGCCAAGGCAGCGCGTTGTGTCTTTGAGCAAGGCACTTAATCACACATTGCTCTGCGACGACACTGGTGCCAAGCTGTATGGGTCCTAATGCCCTTCCCTTGGATAACATCGGTGTCGTGGAGAGGGGAGACTTGCAGCATGGGCAACTGCCGGTCTTCCATACAATCTTGCCCAGGCCTGCACCCTGGAGAGTGAAGACTTTCCAGGCGCAGATCCATGGTCTGGCAAGACTAACGGATGCCTTTAATGGCAGAGCAGTCCTCAGGTGACAATGCAGGCTTGTGCCAGTGACGGGACAATGGGCCACAGAGAAGCCACCATGGGGATGCAGCAGACATGGATTCAAAGGCTGGCTGGCTGGGGGGGGGGGGGGGCGGGGTGTGTGTGTGTGTGTGTGTGTGTGTGTGTGTGTGTCTGTCTGTCTGTCTGTCTTCACAGCTAAGACTGGCAACACAAGTACCTAAGGAGGGGTATGGCATACTAACCTTCACTGGGTGCTGAGTACAAGTCAGAAAATCAGATTGCAATTGGAGAAAATATTGGTCTGGGTATGTTTGGAGTGAAGTATGCAGCTCTGGTCACTACATTTTCCTGCTGCTGTCGGTAAGGAGTTTGTATGTTCTCCCCATGAATGAGTGGGTTTTTCTAGCTGCTCTCGTTTCCTCCCACAGTCCAAAGGCGTACCAGTTGGTAGGTTAATTCGTCATTGTAAATTGTTCCGTGATTAGGCCAGGATTGAATTGAGGGTTGCTGGGCAGCGTGGCCCGAAGGGCTGGAGGGAGCAATTCCACACTATATCTCAAAAAATAAACAAATACAGGAAGGACGCGGAGGCATTGGAGAGGCTCACCAAGATCTGGTTTGGATTAGAGAGGACCGCTATAAAGATTGGTCGGACAAACACAGATGGTTTTCTCTGGATCAGTGAAGCCGGAGAAGTGACCAGTTAGAAGTATATAAATTTACCAGAGGCAAAGATAGGGATGGTGGCTGCAGTTTCTTTCCCCAGAAAAAGTACTAGAGGGTACAGACTTAAGGCAAGAGGACGAAAGAGAAAAGGAGATTTACATGACAAGTTTTTTATAAACACAGCAGTAGGTACATGGAACACACTCCCCAGGGAAGTGGTGGAAGCAGAGACAAAAGCAATAACCATATAACAATTACAACACGGAAACAGGCCATCTCGGCCCTTCTAGTCCGTGCCGAACTCTTACTCTCACCTAGTCCCACCGACCTGCACTCAGCCCATAACCCTCCATTCCTTTCCTGTCCATGTATCTGTCCAATTTAACTTTAAACGATAACATCCAACCTGCCTCAACCACTTCTGCTGGAAGCTCGTTCCACACAGCTACCACTCTCTGAGTAAAGAAGTTCCCCCTCATGTTACCCCTAAACTTTTGCCCTTTAACTCTCAACTCATGTCCTCTTGTTTGAATCTCCCCCATTCTCAATTGAAAAAGCCTAAGCACGTCAACTCTATCAATCCCCCTCATAATTTTAAACACCTCTATCAAGTCCCCCCTCAACCTTCTACGTTCCAAAGAATAAAGACCCAACTTGTTCAACCTTTCTCTCTAACTTAGGAGATGAAACCCACGCAACATTTTAGTAAACTTCCTCTGTACTCTCTCAATTTTATTGACATCTTTCCTATAATTCAGTGACCAGAACTGTACACAATACTCCAAATTTGGTCTTATACAATTTCAACATTACATCCCAACTCCTATACTCAGTGCTCTGATTAATAAAGGCCAGCATACCAAAAGCTTTCTTCACCACCCTATCCATATGAGATTCCACCTTCAGGGAACTATGCACCATTATTTCTAGATCCCTCTGTTCTACAGCATTCTTCAATGCCCTACCATTTGCCATGTATGTCCTATTTTGATTAGTCCTACCAAAATGTAGCACCTCACATTTTTCAGCATTAAACTCCATCTGCCATCTTTCAGCCCACTCTTCTAACTGGCCTAAATCTCTCTGCAAGCTTTGAAAACCCATTTCATTATCCACAACACCACCCATCTTAAGCAATGTTTAAGAGGCTTTAAGACAGTCAAGGAATGGAGAGATAGAGACCACATCAGGGAATGGAGAGATAAAGATGGAGACCAAGTCAGGGAACAGAGAGTTGGAGATAGAGACCACGTCAGGGAATGAAGGGACAGAGATAGACAGCACTTCAGGCATTGATAACACAGAATAAAAAAACACTACAGCATATTCAGACTCTTTGGTCCATGGTGTTGTGCCGATCTTCTAAATCTCTCTAAGACAAATCTAACCCTTTCCTCCTACATAGCTCTCCATTTTTGTATCATCCATATGCCAGAGTTTCTGAAATGACCCTAATGAACCTGCCTTCTACCACCACCCCAGCAGGTCATTCCGTGCACTCACCACTCCCTGTGTAATGAATTTACCTTCGACATACCCATTATACTTTCCTCCAACAGCCTTAGAATTATCCCTCTCCTCCCACCCCGGTGTTAGACAAAGTTTCTGGCTAACCATTCTATCCATGCCTCTCATCATCTTGTACACCTCCAGGAGATCACCTCTCATCCTCGTCTGCTCCAAAGAGAAAAGCCCTAGCTCATTCAACCTGTCCTCATAAATCAAGTTCTGCAGTTTAAATTGGAATTGTGGTCAGCACAAACATTATTGGTCGAGTGGCCTGTTCCCATGTTGTATGGTCTAATCCCAAACGAGCAACAGAAGTGATGCCTTTTAAAACAGTTCTCTAGAACCCGGGTATGAGTGTCCATGGGGCTGAAACAAAGACTCAAATCAGAGAGACCTTCAGGAAAATGTTAAAGAATTAAAGAGCAATAATTTATATTCAGGATGCAAATATCCACAGAGATACAGCTGAACGAATGAAAGATCACCTCATTTTATAGAGAGCTCCAACAGTTAAGATATCAAACAGCTCATTTTAAATATTTTAATCCAAACATTGCTATAGAAATGGTTGAAATCTGATAGGTCAAATAGCCTCCCTTTTGGTTTTTTCATCTGATCTTCCATGCAGGGAGCTAATTTATTGTTAACACTATCTGCAATCCTTCAAGGTGTGATTGAAAGCCTACATCAAAGGAGAATCTGCCCATCATCAAGGACCCCCACCATCCAGATGATGCTCATTTCTGTTGCCATGGGGTAGGAGGTATAGGAGCCTGAAGTCCCAAGTTTCAGGAATAGTTAACAACAGGAATTCTGCAGATGCTGGAAGTGTCGCAGTATATCACCCAGCCGACTCACAGGTGAAGTGTCACGCAGTATATCACCTCAGCCGACACTTCACCTGTGAGTCAGCTGGGGTGATATACTGCGTCCGGTGCTCCCGATGTGGCCTTCTATATATTGGCGAGACCCGACGCAGACTGGGAGACCGCTTTGCTGAACACCTACGCTCTGTCCGCCAGAGAAAGCAGGATCTCCCAGTGACCACACATTTTAATTCCACATCCCATTCCCATTCTGACATGTCTATCCACGGCCTCCTCTACTGTAAAGATGAAGCCATATTCAGGTTGGAGGAACAACACCTTATATTCCGTCTGGGTAGCCTCCAACCTGATGGCATGAACATGACTTCTCTAACTTCCGCTAATGCCCCACCTCCCCCTCGTACCCCATCCGTTATTTATTTTTATACACACATTCTTTCTCTCACTCTCCTTTTTCTCCCTGTCCCTCTGACTATACCCCTTGCCCATCCTCTGGGATCCCGCCCCCCCCCCCGTCTTTCTCCCTGGGCCTCCTGTCCCATGATCCTCTCATATCCCTTTTGCCAATCACCTGTCCAGCTCTTGGCTCCATCCCTCCCCCTCCTGTCTTCTCCTATCATTTTGGATCTCCCCCTCCCCCTCCCACTTTCAAATCTCTTACTCACTCTTCTTTCAGTTAGTCCTGACGAAGGGTCTCGGCCCGAAACGTCGACTGTACCTCTTCCTAGAGATGCTGCCTGGCCTGCTGCGTTCACTAGCAACTTTGATGTGTGTTTCAGGAATAGTTATTACCTTTTGTTGGAATCCACTGTTTCCAAAATATTTTAAAAAGATACTAGATGAATTAATGTAAGATTAAAGTTGTAGTTTCATCATTTATACTTTTTAACAAACTCATGTATTGTTCACAGTATGGGTGGTTCACTGGCAGAAGGCAGTATAGCAGTTACATATACCTTTTCATTTCTCATTGGTTAATTGTTAGCACTTTACGCATGTGATGTAATTGTGCAACCAGTGATCGGTTCATTCTAATCCAAGGAATTTTCTGTTATCAGGATTATAAAAGATGAAAGATTTTTCAGAGGTGCCATCTTTATCTCATTACTCTTTCTTTTCGCCTTCTTCATCTTTGCTTTTCATTAGTTTCAAATGTCCATATCTTTGTTTAAACTTTGTTTAAAATAAACTATTGCTACAAATTAAGACTCCTCGCCATTCTTGACACCCCCCGCCCCCCCGAAGAACCCTAAGGATCAGGAAAATAACAGAGACCGAACACCTACAGCTATCAGGCTCCTGAACCAGTGTGGGTAACTTCAGCTACCCAACTTTGAACCGATTCCACAGCACTTTCAAGGACTTTACAACTAATGTCCTCAATTTTATTTATTTGCTTGTATTTGTACAGTTTGTCTTATTTTGCACATTAGTTGCTTATCCATTATTTAGTGTGTAGTTTTTCATTAATTCCATTGCATTCCTATATCTACAGTGAATGTTCACAAGAAAATGAATCTCAGGGTTGTATATGGTAATATATACATACTTTGACAATAAATTTACATTGAGCTTTGAATTTCAAATCTACTCTGGCCCTAACACATAGTTGTAAGGATAAAGAAGGGATGCCAGCATCTCCACTTTCTTATAGAGATTTTGCATCATCGAAGACTGACGTACTTCTAAAGATGTACAGTGGAAAGCAGTCCAATTCGCTGCATTGCTGCCTGGTACAGGAACTCCAATATACACAGAAACACAAGAGACTACAGAGAGTAATGGACTCAGCCATTTCCATCTCTGATTCAGCTCTTCCCACCACAAGAGGAAACGTCTCTGTGAGACGACATCCAGCATTAAGGAGCCTCACTATCCAGGCCATGCCCTCTTCTCAATGCGGCTATCAGGCAGGAGGTCCAGAAACCTGCCAATCCACACCTCAAGGTTCAACAATGGCTTCTTCCCCACTGCCATCAGGTTCTTGAACTGACCTGAGAAACCCCAATTCTATCTCAGTCTATATATTTTCCTTAAATTAAACTAATATCATTATGTTATTTTTGTTTACCGTGTCAGGAAGCTTTTGGGTAATTTAGATGGCTGGGGCTGCCAAAGAGCCTGAGCAGCATCGCACTCTATGGACACCACAACAAACTGCAACTGCCCTTCAAATCCTTGCAGGAAGAATTCAAGGCAACAAGAGCCAGAGAAGTGCTACAGTATGGGGACTCAAGTGACCCGAAGGTGGCTAGACCAGGGATCCAAGTAAGTACTGGCAGGAAGTGGAGGGCAGACGAAGCTGTTCAGGAGGCAGAGGCGAGGCTGCGTCACAGGAGGCTGGTGGGAGTGGTCACACGAGGCCGAGCTGGGCTAGGATCCTTTCCAACTCCCCAAATGGACACCAGAGGGAAGGAAAGGCGTCGTCTAGTTCAGGAGGAGGTGAGAGCAGTAGTGGAGGAGATGAGAGCCTGCAAGGCGCTGGGAATGAAGCAACAGGGAGCTTGGACAAGATGGGAGAATGCGGTTGAGAGGAAAGTGACCTGGGCTGATCTTTGGAAGCCGAACCACACCGCATCCAATTTCTCATCCAGGCAGTGTACGATGTGCTTCCAAGCCCATCAAACCTGCACACATGGGGCAAGGCAGAGTCATCTGCGTGCCCACTGTGCTCCAAGCGAGGAACCCTGGAGCACATCCTCAGCGGCTGTGCAAGGGCACTTGGTGAGGGACGGTACAGGTGGAGGCATGATCAGGTCCTGAAGACCATCGCTGAAGCCGTCAGCGCAGGAGTTGAGTGGGCGAAGCGGCCCCGACCCTCCAAGCAGACCATTGCCTTTGTCAGAGCTGGGGAGCAGCCAATACCTGCCAAAAGAAAATCTGCAGGCATTCTGACCTCTGCAAGGGACTGGCAGCTGTTGGTGGACCTCGAAGGGCAGCTGAAGTTCCCCAACCATATCGCAGCCACCACCCTGCGACCAGACATTGTCCTAGTGTCTGAGTCGACTAAGCAAGTGGTGCTGCTGGAGCTGACAGTCCCATGGGAAGATCGCTTGGAGGAGGCCTTTGAAAGGAAACTCTCCAAGTACACAGGACTGGTCAGCAACTGTCAGCAGGCTGGATGGAGAGTGAGGTGTCTCCCAGTGGAGGTTGGTTGTAGGGGATTCATAGCCTGTTCTTTAGTTAGAGCCTTCAGCATTTTGGGCATCGAGGGAGAGAGGAAGAGGAGAGCCATCCGCAGTACCACCGATGTGGCAGAGAGGGCCTCAAGATGGCTGTGGCTCAAAAGAGGGGAGCCATGGAGCCTTAAGTAGCTAGCCATCTGGACACAAGCTGGGGTCTGATCAGCCCCGGCTGGGTCACCTGGAGGAGGTTGTATGATGTTGAAAGACCCGAAACACCCGATGATTCCAGGAACATCACTGAAGATGTGTCCAGAAGCATCAATAGATGTATGTACACAGCATGTTAATTTAAGTTTCTGACATCTCCACATCTCCACTCAGCAATTGTTTAGAAAAAGCAGGCTCTTGCCAGATACTTGTGTGGCCAGTAATAATCCTCAGGAGGCTAAAGAAATTCAGCATGTTCCCATCGACACTTACCAATTTTTATCAATGCATAACGGCTCGGTATGGCCACTGCTCTGCCTGTGGTGACAAGAGACCGCAGAGGGTCGTGGACACAGCTCAGCACATCACGGAAACCAGCCTCTCCTCCATGAGTTCTGTCTACACTTCTCGCTGCCTCGGTAAAGCAGCCTGCATAATCAAAGTCCTCACCCATACTGGACATTCTCTCTCCCATCCGGCAAAAGACACAAACGCCTGAAAGCACGTACCACCAGGCTCAAGGAGGGTTTCTAGCCCACTGTTATCATCTCTTGAACAGACCTCTTTCTTGATTACGTGGATTCTTGCGTCACAATTTATGATCTTGCACTTTATCATTTACCTGCACTGCACTTTTTGGGTTACCTTTAAACTTTATTCCACATTCTGTTATTGTTTTACCTTGTTCTATCTCAATGCACTGTGTTATGATCTGATCCAAATGAACAGTATGCAAGACAAGTTTTTCACTCTACCTTGTGTGGTGACAATAATAAACCAGTATCATTTCAGAGAACTGATGGTATCTGGGAGATGGGGCGGGGTGGGTTCATTCAGTCCCCAAACAGTCCAACAAGCTTCGAGAGTTTGAACGGCTCATGTCCTTTGGCCAACGATGGGCTCTCCTGTTACTTATAGAGTCTTCTTGCCCCAGGCTGCAAGACTACTGAACGCCCTGTTACCACCCAGTGCACACTCTTCATGGCAATACCAGTAGCATTATACTGTTGTATAATTAACTACCTGTGTACATGTAATCTATGTCAAAAACAGAATGATTTCTGATTATCTGTTAATATTATTTTATGTGCTGTATGTAATATACGCACTGTGTTTTGCACCTTGGACCCTAAGAAAAGTGGTTTTGTTTAGCTGTATGGTTGAATGACAATAAACTTCAACCTAAAGGACCGGTTTGGCGGGAATGGAAAAATCACAAATCCCACAAGTGCTGCAGACACAGCCAGCTGAACTCCATTGCAAAATTAACACAAGCCGCACAGTAGCACCTTGACCTTGCTGTCTGGGTGGGTGGGAGGGATGCACAGGGCTTGTTTTGTGCTGTTGCTTTGTCGTTTGGTATGTTCTGTGTTGTCCTGCCGAGCACAGGGAGCATGCTAAGTTGGAGCCCAGAACGGCTGGAGACCAGGAGACAGCCTGTCTGTGCGTGTGGGCAGGAGAGAGGGAGGAAAAAGGACTTTGTTTTGCCGTTGTTCTGCTGAGCACTACGGGCATGCTGTGTTGGCGCCGGAATGTGTGGCCACACTTGCAGGCTGCCCCCAGCCCATCCTTGGGTTGTGTTGGTTGCTTCGATGTACATACGGTAAATAAATGTGAATCTGGATCTTCTTCAGTACACAACATGCTTTAGATCCTTTCAAAGTCAGGGATGAATCACATCAGTTCTCCTGAGGAAAGACAATCACCTTCAAGATTGTTTTTGCAGGAAGGGAAATCAATATACAATTTTCATACTATTTGCTTAAAATGCGGCTAAACTGTAACCTGCTTATTTATAATGAGAGCATTTCCCGCAGCAGCCCTTCATCACAGCAGGTTCACCAATCAAGGCATGTGTGAGTGACTAATCACAGTGGGACTCTCTGCAAAATAAACACAGAGCTGCTACTGAGAGCAAAGATACATGATGCAGGGATCGGGGCTGCCTCTGAATCAGAATCAGGGTTAATACCACTGGCAGCTGTCATGAATTTGTTTTGCAGCAGCAGTACAGTACAGTACAATGCAGAATAAAAACACTATAAATTACAATTAGGAATGTAATGCCCTGGTTAAGATCTTGACTGCTATGCTGAGAGGCGGTTTATATTAGCAGTTTTCTGTAAAAGCAGTGTGCCATGCTGGAAAGTATTTCGGCTTCAGCAAAGATAAGGAGGCAAGTTGTCCAGCTTAGGAATGTGTGTCGGCCAATCAGGATTGTGGGATGTGACAGAAGGTTCCAGAGAGCTGTGGGGAAGAGATTTCTGAAGGACAGTGGTCTGGTTTGGGGTCTTTTGGTGGGAGCTGCAGAGCGGGGGACAAGGGAAGATACCGCAGAGTAGTGTTGGAAGGAGAGTCCCCTTTGCAAGAAGTACCTTGTGAGATGAATGGCTCCAAGGAGGAAGAGCCAATTTGTTTCAGCTGGTCTTCGAGGGAATTTTGGAATGTGGCGGGTGCTTTCACACAGGGCGTGAGTAAAGAGATACACCCCTGACTACTCCAGTATGAGTTCCAACGTTATGTGTACATTGGATTGGTTCAACTGTAATAGTTTTAAAAAAATTTTCTTTTCTTTTTTCTGTTACTGTTTGTCAAAGTTGACAATTTGGTAAATATACTTTGGTTATAATTTTATGCTGGTGTACGATCTGTCATTTCTGGGCTGTCAATAACTGTGTATGGGCAGTCTCTCAAATCCAGGTTCCTTTAATGGGAACACCACAACGTTCCTGTTTGGTCGAACCAACCCTGGACGTATATTGTTCATGAAAGGTGGGCTTCCCACCACTGAGTCACGTGGGTGTTCGCGGAGATAGCTAACGAGCCGAGTCTGTCTATGAGCCCTGGTGAGAGGGTTACAGAAATATATAACACACACAAAATGCTGGAGGAACTCAGCAGGTCAGGCAGCACCTATGGAGAGGAATAAGCAGTCGACATTTCAGGCCAAGTCTCTTCATCAGGACTGTGAGGTAGTGCTCACTGGGTGGTTCATTGTCCATTCAAAAATCTGATAACAAAGGGGAAGAAGCTGTTCCTGAAACAAATTTCACAACATATACCCATGATTTTAAACCTGATTCTGATTCTGAACTCTTCCTCCGACTCAATGAGCTCTGCACTACAGAATGAGGTCCCATGAGACGTTGGTACAGACAGCCTCAGAGTAAGTGATACACCAGGGTCATTAACATCTCAAACGACTGCTTCTCTTCACTCACAGGATGTGTGTATTCCTGCTGGCACTGACTGCCCTCATGAAGGTGGTAGTGAGCTGCCTCCAGCAATCTCTGCCATCTTTCCGGTGAAGGTGCTCAATACCACCCCAAGGAACTAGTGTCATGGAAACAGGTCCTTCGGCCCAACTTGCCCATGCCAACCAAGATGACACTTAAACTAATCCCCTTTGCCCAGTATTCCTCTGAACCTTTCCTATCCATGTACTTATCCAAGTATCACTTACATTTTTAATTGTACCTGCCTCAACCACTTCGTTTGGCAGCTCATTCTAAATACGTACCTCCTTCTAGGTGAAGAAGTTGCCTCTCACTTTTCTTAAGAATCTTCACTAGTTGTTGATTCCCATTCCTTGGGATAAAGACCATGCATTCACTGTCTATGCACCTCATGATTTTATACATCTCTATATAGTCACCCCTCAGCCTCTTACACTCAGGAATAAAGTCCTAGTCTGCCCAACTCTCCCTATAACTCAAGCCTTCGAGTCTTGGCAGCAGCCTCATAATTCCTCTTTCCATACTTTCCAGTTTAATGACATTTTTTACACAACTTAAGCACAATGGTACAAAATACTCCATGTGCAGCCTCACTTGTGTCTTATACAACTGCAACATAGTGTCCCAATTCCTGGACACAATGCCGTGACTGATGAAGGCTGGTGGGTCGAAAGCTTCACCACTCTGTCTACCAGTGACCTACGATTCCAGGATTGTAGGAACAGGAAAAAAAAAAGTCTCCAGGATGGGATAAAATGAAATTTGAAGGGACCCTGTGTTTGGTGATGTACTCACACAACTGAAGGCTAAATCCTGGGAGCAGGGGTCTCTGATCTGGGAGGTGTTGCTGAAAGACATGTCAGTGAGCAGTTTGTTGATGGTCAACAAATGGTTGTGGCCCTGTGCTGACCAAGCAGGCTGCTTTGTTCTATAGTGATGCGACTGGTCAAGTGTTCACTGAACAACCACCATTCAATATGGCAGCACTGGGTGGCACTGTAGCACAGTTGTGACGCTGTGACACTGCCAGGCACCTGGGCTCAATTCTGCCGCTGTACATTCTTCCCACAACCTCATGAGTTTCCTCAGGGCGCTCCTGTTTCCACTGACGTACCAGTTGGAAGGTTAATTGGTCACATGGGTATAACTGGGTAGCACAGACTTGGGCCGGAAGGGCCTGTTCCGTGCTGTATCTTAAAATAAAAAGAATAAACATGAAAAGTGATGAATACTGCAAATGGGTGGATCAATAGAGCAAGGCTACTAGTTTGCAGGCACATTTCTACTCTACTCTGAGCTGCTGAGTGGGGAATGCTGGGAGAATAGGATGGGTTTAGTGATGTCAGCACAGACTCAGCCAATGAAAGGGCCTATTTCAATGAGCCTGTCACGGTCAGACAGATCAACAGCATGTCTGACGTTGTTATAGTAACCGCATTTGGATGCAGTTGGATTCCTGGAATTCCCAATGAGGTTCCCGTGCAGCAAAGTTACTGCCACGGGAGACATGCCAGATAATGCCTGCAAAGATACTGTCATTCAGAATCCGATTCAGGTTCACTTATTTATCAAACGTACATCGAAACAAACATTGAATTGTGTCATTTGTGTTAAAAACCAACTCACCCAGGGATGTGCACCCAAGCCTGCAAGTATCACCATACATCTGGTGCTCAGATCAACACAAGCAACGACAGCAAAACAAACCCCTTTTCCTCCCTCCCTCCCACTCCAGACACAGAAGCAGGACTCCACCTCAGGCCCAGACTCTCTGACGGGGAGATGCACAGGCTAATGTATACAAATCAAAATCCCAACCCGCAACCCAAAAATAATCTATTTCCATGCTGTGGATTGAGGTACAAATATTTGCCAAAGCAGGAGGAAAATCTGGAGTTCACAAGGATAAGGGTGGGTGGGGGGAGTACGGAATCTCACCAGAAACCTACCAGATACTATAAGGCCTGGAGAGAGTGAACGTGGAGAGGATGTCTCCATTGGTAAGAGAATCTAGGATCTGCGGGCACAGGATGGATTAACCCTACCCTAACCATGGGACAATTTACAACGACCAACTAACCTGCCCCTCCAGGAGGACCACAACCTTGTCGCGGTTTGGACGCTTGTGTGTCTCAGTGATCCGGAGAGCTACGCTGGCTGGAGTCAGGGCTTTATGCTTTGACTTTTGGGATGGTCACCCACGCCAAATAAGTCAAAGAGACTAACAATGGTCCACTGGTCCTCCAGATTCAGGGGTGGGGGGTGGGGTTTCAGGTCAGGGCTAACAACCCTGACTGGTCAAACAAAATTGTTCCGGGAACAGCGTTGAAGACAGAGGACTTTCACTGTTGCCCTAAGCGCCAGCAAGTAAGTATGAATCTGTCCAGTATATCTTTGGACCGTGGGAAGAAAGTGGAGCACCCAGGGAAAAGCCATGCATTCTACAGAAAGATCAGCTTCAGAATAAAGGGACATCCCTTTAGGACAGAGATGAGCAGGAAGTTCTTTAGTCATAGGGTGGTGAATCTGTGGACTATATTGCCTCAGAGGGCTGTACAGGCTGAGTCACTGGATGTATTTAAACCAAAGGTTGATAGGTTCTTGGTTTGTAGGGGGGGGATTAAGAGTTATAGACAATAGACAACAGACAATAGGTGCAGGAGTAGGCCATTCAGCCCTTCGAGCCAGCACCGCCATTCACTGTGATCATGGCTGATCATCCACAATCAGTATCCAGTTCCTGCCTTATCCCCATATCCCTTGACTCCGCTATCTTTAAGAGCTCTATCCATCTCTTTCTTGAAAACATCCAGAGACTTGGCCTCCACTGCCTACTGGGGCAGAGCATTCCACATATCCACCACTCTCTGGATGAAAAAGTTTTTCCTCAACTCCGTTCTAAATGGCCTACCCCTTATTCTTAAACTGTGGCCTCTGGTTCTGGACCCACCCATCAGCGGGAGAATGCTTCCTGCCTCCAGCGTGTCCAATCCCTTAATAATCTTATGTGTTTCAATAAGATCCCCTCTCAGCCTTCTAAATTCCAGTGTATACAAGCCCAGTCGCTCCAATCTTTCAACATATGACAGACCCGCCATCCCAGGAATTAACCTTGTGAACCTACGCTGCACTCCCTCAATAGCAAGAATGTTCTTCCTCAAATTTGGAGACCAAAACTGCACACAGTACTCCAGGTGTGGTCTCACCAGGGCCCTGTACAGCTGCAGAAGGACCTCTTTGCTCCTATACTCAATTCCCCCTGTTATGAAGGCCAGCATGCCATTAGCTTTCTTCACTGCCTGCTGTACCTGCATGCTTGCTTTCAGTGACTGATGTACAAGAACACCTAGATCTCGTTGTACTTCCCCTTTTCCTAACTTGACTCCATTTAGATAACAATCTGCCTTCCTGTTCTTACTACCAAAGTGGATAACCTCACATTTATCCACATTAAACTGCATCTGCCCACTCACCCAGCCTGTCCAAGTCACCCTGCATTCTCATAACATCCTCCTCACATTTCACACTGCCACCCAGCTTTGTGTCATCTGCAAATTTGCTAATGTTACTTTTAATTCCCTCATCTAAATCATTAATATATACTGTAAACAGCTGCGGTCCCAGCACTGAACCCTGCGGTACCCCACTGGTCACCGCCTGCCATTCCAAAAGGGACCCATTAATCGCTACTTTGTTTCCTGTCAGCCAGCCAATTTTCAATCCATGTCAGTACTCTGCCCCCAATACCATGTGCCCTAATTTTGCCCACTAATCTCCTATGTGGGACTTTATCAAAGGCTTTCTGAAAGTCCAGGTACAGTACATCCACTGGCTCTCCCTTGTCCATTTTCATAGTTACATCCTCAAAAAATTCCAGAAGATTAATCAAGCACCATTTCCCCTTTGTAAATCCATGTTGACTCGGTCCGATCCTGTTACTGCCATCCAAATGTGTCGTAATTTCATCTTTTATAATTAACTCCAGTATCTTTCCCACCACTGACGTCAGGCTAACCGGTCTATAATTCCCTGTTTTCTCTCTCCCTCCTTTCTTGAAAAGTGGGACAACATTAGCCACCCTCCAATCCACAGGAACTGATCCTGAATCTATAGAACATTGGAAAATGATTACCAATGCATCCACAATTTCTAAAGCCACCTCCTTAAGTACCCTGGATGCAAACCATCAGGTCCTGGGGACTTATCAGCCTTCAGACCCAACAGTCTATCCAACACCATTTCCTGCCTAATATAAATTTCTTTCAGTTCATCCATTACCCTAGGTCCTTTGGCCACTATTATATCTGGCAGATTGTGTCTTCCCGAGTGAAGACAGATCCAAAGTACCTGTTCAACTTGCCTGCCATGTCCTTGTCCCCCATAATAAATTCACCCGCTTCTGTCTTCAAGGGCCCAATTTTGGTCTTAACTATTTTTTTCCTTTTCACATACCTAAAGAAGCTTTTACTATCCTCCTTTATATTCTTGGCTAGTTTACCTTTGTACCTCATTTTTTCTCCGTGTATTACCTTTGTAGTTATCTTCTGTTGCTCTTTAAAAGTTTTTCAATCCTCCGGCTTCCCACTCATCTTTGCTATGTTATACTTTTTCTCTTTTATCTTTATACTGTCCTTTACTTCCCTTGTCAGCCACAGCCTCCCCTTACTCCCCTTGGGATCTTTCTTCCTCTTTGGAATGAACTGCTTCTGCGCCTTCCGCATTATTTTCAGAGTTATCAGGAGAAGACAGGAGAATGGAATTAAACAAAAAGTCAGTAACAGAAAAGAGATTCTGCAGATGTTGGAAATCAGAGTGACACACACAAAATGCTGGAGGAACTCAGCAGATCTATGGAGAGAAATAAAGAGTTGTTGTTTCAGGCCGAGATCTTCCATTAAGGAAAAAAAAAAGCCAATACTGAATGGTGAAAGGTGGATTGCGTGCACGTGTAGGTTCGTCTGCTGAGTGCTGAGAACTGAGAGCAGCTTATCCTTTCCGACAACGTTCATGCACCATCAATTTACAGAACATGTCACTCAGAGACTTGAGATAGATAGATAGATATACACACACACACACACACACACACAAAAGGAAATGCAAAATTATAAATAAATAAACGATTGATTTATACCGAGGATATGAGCTGTAGTCCTTGAATGTGGGGCCGTTGGTAGTCAGTTCAGAGTTGAGGTGAGTGAAGTTATCCACACGAGTTCAGAAGCCTGATGGTTGAGGGGTAATAACTGTTCCTGAACCTGGTGATGTGGGACCTAAGGCTCCTGTACCTCCTGCCCGGTGGCAGCAGTGAGAAGAGAGCATGGTCTGGATAGTGGGAGTTTTTTCTAATAAAACATTCCAAAAATAGCACAAGAGCTGTCAAGACAAAGTCCAACAGAGTCACAAACACAGACACAAGGCCAGGTTACCTAAAACTCAGTGACAGGTAGGTTTCCTCAGACAGCTTTGGCAGCTGCCAATGGATAGAGCAAATTCACGAGAGGTTAAACAGCTACATCTTGGGCCAAGACCCTTCACCAGGACTGGAAAGGAAGGGGCAGAAGCCAGAATAAGTAGGCTGGGGAAGGGGAGGAGTACAAGATGGCAGATCATAGGTGAGACCAGATGATGGGGAAGGTGAGTGGACAGGGGAGGAGGGAGATGAAGTGAGAAGCTGGCAGGGCATAGTTGGAAGAGGCAAAGGGCTGAAGAAGGAATTTAATAGGACAGGAGAGTGGACCATGGGTGAAAGGGAACCACAGGGAGGCTGATGGTCAGGTGAGGACATGGGGTGAAAGGGGATCGCAGAATAGGGAATGGAAAAGAGAGAGAAGGGGGAAGGAAAAATTACCATTAGTTTAGAGAAACTGATGTTTATGCCATCAAGTTGGAAGTTACCCAGATGGAATATGATTTGTTACTCCTCCAACCTGTGAGTGGCCTCATCATAGCAACAGAGGAGGCCAGGGACCAATATGTTGGAATGGAATGTGTACCCTCCCAGGGAGACACATCGGAGTCAGGTGTTCCTTGGGAGGGCCAGAGGGAGTTTGGTGCAGTGTACAAGCTGGAGTCGGTGTTGCCCACCTCCCCTCCCCGCCTCCCTTGTGTTTGCTCAGCGAAGACAAGCTGCATTGTGTTCAACAGCAGACTGCTGCAACATACATGGACTCAGGGATGGACTATTTTTTCGTGTGACTGTACTTTACTATTACCTTATACATGCTGTATGTGCCACGTGCTGTGTATGACTGTCGTCTCTGTGTTTTGCGCCTTGGCACCAGAATAACACTGTTTTGTTTGGCTGTATTCATGGGTATTCATGTATGGTTTGAATGACAATTAAACTTGAACTTAAAATAGAAAGTCAAATTGAAATGGGTAACTAACTGGAGATCCAGGATTTTGCAGTAGACAGCGTGAAGATGCTCAATGATCTTCCCATTTTTTTTGTGTGGCATATCATAAAAGTTTCCCACAAAATGAGATTATATGATTTAGTAAAACAAATGAAATTTACAACTGTAATTTATCTACTGATGCTAAAGAAACAACAAAAGGTGAAAAGTGTTTTAGACATACCGTGTGCTGACCCCTCGGGAAAGTTCTCGGCTGCAGTGTTCTGAACCGGGGCGGGCACGCTGGCCTGCTGAGGTGCGGATGCCGTATTGGTCAGCTGATGGACACTGGCTGTGGCCTGCGAGGCGTGCTTCGACGGAGATTTTTGACTGGTGGCCAGAGGCTTGCTGGATGAGTAGAACGAGCTCAGTGTCTGAGGTTTGTGAGTTTGACTTTCCCTGTCCAAAAGCTTGTCGAGAATCTACAACAGGAATATTACAGAGGAGAACAAAATATCCCTGGTCAGTGTCCTGCGCCACAATGGAGCTTGCCAACAGGCCATGCGGGGAGATTAGGAATTCAGCAGGACAGACAGCATCTACTGAGATGAATACACAGTTAACGTCTTAGGCCTAAAGAAGGGTCTCAGCCCAAAACGTTGACTGTTCATTTCCCTCTATAGATGCTGCCTACCCTGCTGAGTTCGTCCAGTATTTGGTGTGTGTTCCTCTGCAGAATCTCTTGTGTTTATGATTTACTGTATCTATTGATGGGAATTCACTCTGTTGTTTCAGCCAAAGACTTTAATAGCTTGGTTTCATTTTGGTTGGTGAGCCATCATATTCTGTATACTGTTACCTTGAAATACTTGGACACCCTCTGTAATGCATGAAAAGTACGCAAGGCAAGGGTTTCACTGTACCTTAGTACATGTGACAATAATAAACCAATTCCTGATCCAAATCCAAATATTCAACATCATTCCCACACCAGTTCAGGGAATAGCATTCCCATCAGACCTCCTTCTCACTGCTCTCTTCCTGTAGTCCTCCAGACGATCCCACTCCAAGTGTTTGAGGGTGAGATGTGACTTGATAAGAGGAATGGATCAAGTGGGCAGCCAGAGACTTTCCCCAGGGGGAAAAGGGCTAATACAAGAGGGTATCATTTTCAGGTGCTTGGAGGAAAGTAACTGGGGGGATGTCAGAGGTAATTCCATTACACAGAGAGGGATGGTGGTGGTGGTAGAGGCAGAAACATTAGGGGAATTGAAAGTGAGTGATCGAACATGAATCCATTCCACCACCTATGGATTCACTTTCAAGGACACCACAATTCATGTTCTCAGTATTATTTATTTATTATCATCATCATTATTATTATAATTAGTTTTTTTGTATTTGCATTGTTTGTCTTTTGCACATTGGTTGCTTGTCAATCTTTGTGTGAAATTTTTCATTGATTCTATTGCGTTTTTTGTTCTACTGTGAATGACTGCAAGGAAATGAATCAGAGTAGTATATGGTGACCTATACGTACTTTGATAATACATTTAAATTAAATCTTAAATTGACAATTAAGAGACTTACGCACATGGATGATAGAGAGATGGAGGGATGTGTGTGAGGAGTAGGTTAAAGGGTCAGCACAACAGTGTGGGCTGAAGGGCCTGTACTGTGCTGTAGTGTTCTGTGTTCTATCCCCACTCTCAGGCATTCCGCTCCAATGGAGAATGGAGGAGAGTAACCCTCATCTTTACTTCCAACTTTCACTTGTGCCAATTATTCAAACTCTGATTATCCATTTACCAACTGTAAATTAAAATCCATTTGGAAGATTGCACTCTGCATATTTTGAAAAAGCCATCTTCTTAGAAAGTGTTCAGACAGCATATTACTGAGATCAGTAACAGCTGAACCAGCTTCGTCTCACAAATGCCAATTATCACTGTTCCACCATGGCTATCAGCAGCCTGGTTTCAGTGCAGTGACGTGGCTGAAATAAAGGTTAGCAAAGAAGCCTTTTGTTGGTTGAAGGAGACTAAGGGCAGTACAGAGGCATAACAGTTAGTACAATGCTCTGCAGAGCCAGCAATCCGCGTTCAATTCCAACCACTGTCTGCGAGGAGTTTGTACGTTCTCCCCGAGTCGGTCTGCTCCAAGTGCTCTGGTTTCCTCCCACATTCCAACAACGTATGCTACTGTGCAAAAGTCAAAGACACATAAATATAGCTAGTGTGCCTCAGACTTTTCAATAGTACTGTAGTAATGTTATGTATTACACTGTACTGCTGCTGTTGCAAAAAAAATCTAATTTCATGACGTGAGTGATGATAAAACTGATTCTGATATGGGTCTCTGTTGTAGACTAAGAGTTGGAAGGGGGCAAGGAGAGGGGAGGCATGATCAGGAAAAGGGAGAGGGAAGGGAGGGGCAGACATTCTGTAATGATCAATAAACCAATCATTTGCAATCAAATGACCTCACCTGGTGTCTCAGCACTAGGTGTGTCTGCACCTATTTCACCTCCTCTCCCAACAGCAAGCGCTCCTCCTCTTCCACCTGTCCCACACCTCTCCCACCGCACCCCACCTGTCCCGCACCTCTCCCACCACACCCACCATTCCCAGCATCCTCTCCCACCGCACCCCACCTGTCCCGCACCTCTCCCACCACACCCACCATTCCCAGCATCCTCTCCCACCATACCCCACCATTCCCAGCATCCTCTCCCACCACACCCACCATTCCCAGCATCCTCTCCCACCGCACCCCATCATTCCCAGCATCCTCTCCCACCGCACCCCACCTGTCCCGCACCTCTCCCACCACACCCACCATTCCCAGCATCCTCTCCCACCATACCCCACCATTCCCAGCATCCTCTCCCACCACACCCACCATCCTCTCCCACCATACCCCACCATTCCCAGCATCCTCTCCCACCATACCCCACCATTCCCAGCATCCTCTCCCACCATAACCCACCATTCCCAGCATCCTCTCCCACTGCACCCCACCATTCCCAGCATCCTCTCCCACCGTACCCCACCATTCCCAGCATCCTCTCCCACCACACCCATTCCCAGCATCCTCTTCCACCGCACCCCACCATTCCCAGCATCCTTTGCTCCTGCCAGATTAACAAACACACTCTCTGCTCTACATTGACAAATACAGTACCCTACTTTTGCACAGTACTGACAGGTTAGGATTGGTAAATTGTGGGCATACTGTGTTGGAGCTGGAAGTGTGGCAACACCTGCGAACGCCCCGAGTACATCCTTGGAATGCGTTGGTTGTTGATGCAAATGCCACATCTCAGATTCAGATTTATTAGTCATGTGTACATCGAAACATACAGTGAAAGGGGTCGTTTGCATCAACAACCAGCACACCAAAGGATGTGCTGGGCAGCCCACAAGGGTCGCCAGGCATTCTGGTGCCAACATGGCATGTTCACAACGCTTGGCAGAACAACACAAACACAACTGATCAAATTTACCAAGCAAGAACCGCAAACCAAGCCTCGTTCCTCCCTCTCTCCCATTGGATGTTACAATGTTTTGATGTATTAAGACAATCTTTATCTTTTTGGAACATTTCATTTGCCCAACATGAACGAGTTAGACTGATCTAAGATTAACACACACAAAATGCTGGAGGAACTCAGCAAGACAGGCAGCATCTATGGAAAGGAATAAAGAGTCGACGTTTTGGGCCACGACCCTTCATCAATGCTGACTGTTTATTCCTCTCCGTAGATGCTGCCTGACCTGCCGAGTTCCTTCAAATGTTTCGTGTGTTACTCTGGATTTCAGCATCTGCACAATCTTTCGTGTTGCTGACCTGGGATTATCAGCAGTCACATAAACAGACAACGTCATCGAGATCGCCACTACCTACCTTTTTAAGCTTGGCTTGATCATCTTTGTACGTGATCATGAGAGCAAGTGCAAGGTCTCCCTTCTCTCTCCGAGTACCTTCGCACAACAAGGGGTGTTCTGCCTCACTCACTGTGGTCTTCATACCTAAGGAGAGAATATGCACGTTTTACCACAAACAAACTGCTTTTGAAAGTGACACCAAGCAAAGTGTTAGGAATTATCACAAGTATACTTGTTAAAAAACAATCATGCACACAGGAGCTGGTGGTAGATCTGAGGAGAGCTAAGGTACCGGTGACCCCTGTTTCCATCCAGGGGGTCAGTGTGGACATGGTGGAGGATTACAAATACCTGGGGATACAAATTGACAATAAACTGGACTGGTCTAAGAACACTGAGGCTGTCTACAAGAAGGGTCAGAGCTGTCTCTATTTCCTGAGGAGACTGAGGTCCTTTAACATCTGCCGGACGATGCTGAGGATGTTCTACGAGTCTGTGGCGGCCAGTGCTATCATGTTTGCTGTTGTGTGCTGGGGCAGCAGGCTGAGGGTAGCATACACCAACAGAATCAACAAACTCATTCGTAAGGCCAGTGATGTTGTGGGGATGGAACTGGACTCTCTGACGGTGGTGTCTGAAAAGAGGATGCTGTCCAAGTTGCATGCCATCTTGGTCAATGTCTCCCATCCACTACATAATGTACTGGGTGAGCACAGGAGTACATTCAGCCAGAGACTCATTCCACCGAGATGCAGCACGGAGCGTCATAGGAAGTCATTCCTGCCTGTGGCCATCAAACTTTACAACTCCTCCCTTGGAGGGTCAGACACCCTGAGCCAATAGGCTGGTCCTGGACTTATTTCATAATTTACTAGCATAATTTACATATTACTATTTAACTATTTACGGTTCTATTACTATGTATTATTTATGGTGCAACTGTAACGAAAACTAATTTCCCCCGGGATCAATAAAGTATGACTATGACTATGACTATAGTTGACCCTGACTCTATACCATCTCCGTATTTCTTTAATGTTAAACAGCTCTGGGTCTGTTTTGCTGGTTTAGAAGAATATGGGAGATCTCACTGAAACCTATTGAATATTGAAAGACCTAGAGAGGGTGGACAAGGAAATAGTTCTTCCTATTGTGGGGGAGTCTAGGACCAGAGGGCACAGCCTCAGAATAGAAGAACGTCCCTTTATAACAGAGATGAGGAGGAATTTGTTTAGCCAGAGGTAGTGAATTTGTGGAATTCATTGCCATAGTCAGCTGTGGAGGCCAGGTCACTGGATGCATTTAAAGCAGAGGTTGATAGGTTGTTGATTAGTCAGGGCTATAAGGAATAAATAGAAGAACAGGGTTGAGAGGGATAATAAATCAGCCATGATGGAATGGCAGAGCAGACTTGATAGGCTGAATTCTGCTTGCATGTTTTATGGTCTTATATTCTTTCGATGGGGAGGTGACTTGAAAAGAAGAGGGAGGGGAAGGGGGAGTAAAAGATTGACGGAGCAAAATGAGGGAAAGGGAAAAAAATGAGATACCACATGGAAATGAACAGAATAAAACAGAGCAGGTCTCAAGTTTCCTGTGCCATTTAGTAACAACCACAGCTGACCCATCCCACATTTTAATTCCTCTTTGCAGCCCCTTCTACAACAGATTGTGAGGACCGCTGAGGGAAACATCAGGGTCTCCCTCTCTCTCCCATCAAGGAGATATATCAGAAGAGTTGCACTTGTTGAACCCTCAGCATTGTCCAGGATCTCTCCATCCATCCTCCAATCTCTCTGACCTCCTACCGTCAGGCAGAAGGTACCGCAGTATGAGAATACGGATTGGTAGGCTGGGTAACAGCTTCTTTCCCCCAGGCTGTGAGAGCTCTGAACACCCTGCTACCACCCAGTACACATTATCTATGACAGTGCCAGTAGCATTATAATGTATATTTAATTTGAATCTTTTTAAGGTCTCCCAAATTTTCCACCAGTCTATGAGAGGGTTTGTAACTGATATGGCCGTGATTGGTGTATTGGTCTTTTTAAGACCTTAAGGTCTCCACCTTAAATTTTTCCAATAATCTAGCCTCCACCACCATCTGGGTAGGGAATTCCAGAGGTCCACCACCATCTGCAGAAAGAAGTCTCTTCACTCCTTCATTTTAAATGGTCATCCCTCATCTTGTAACCACGTTTCCTTCTTCAAGACCATGAGTGAAAACATTTCGATACCTACAGTGACCTAACTAGCAAGTTCACAAAATTTGATTCAAATTAAAAAACACAAGATAGGTAATTTATATTTGGTAATAAGCTAACGTTGCAAGGACCATCTATCGAACGTTGTGACTTCCACGGACCATGGTCACACAATGGAACCTGGCTAATGATCTCAAAACGACAACAGACCACAGTGAAAAAAGAGACAAAGAGGCGAGGACTGAGTTGGTAGAAGTGAAAGCTGAACTGAAGCCGAGGAGGTGTAGCTGGAATGGCTTTCCGCATGGCTTTTCACTGATGGTCAGTGGCCACTTTAGTAGGTACAGCAGTGGAACCCAGCATGGTCTTCTGCTGCTGAGGCCCATCCACTTCAAGGTTCGACGTGTTGAGTATTCAGAGACGCTCTTCTCCACACCACTGTTGTAACGCCTGGTTATTTGAGTCACTGTCACCCTCCCATCAGCTTGAACCAGTCTGGCCATTTTCCTCTGACCTCTCTCATTAACAAGGCGTTCTCATCCACAGAAATGCCACTAAATAGATTTTTTTTTTGTTTTTTTACACCATTCTTTATAAACTCCAGAGGCTATTGCGGGTGAAAACCCCCAGAGATCAGTCATTTCTTCAGTACTCAAACCATCCCATCTGGCACCAACAATCATTCCACAGTCAAAGTTGCTTAGATGACATTTCTTCCCCATTCTGATGTTTGGTCTGAACAACTGAACCTCTTGACCATGTCTGCATGCTTTTATAAATTGAGTTGCTGCCACATGATTGGCTGATTAGATATTTGCATTACCGAGCAGGTGTACAGGTGACCTAATAAAGTGTCCACTGAGTGTAGCTCGTTTACAAGTGGTACAAGGATCACCTCTATTTGAATAAAGCTCTCCTTACCCAGCGCCGCCACGGCTGCCTCAAAGCCAAGCTCTTCATCACCAGGCATCTCGTTATTCCGATTTCGGCTTGGGGGTCTTGATCCAGTGGGTGAAACGACTGGAAGAAATGGGAGAAGCTGGTTATACAGGAATACTCTTCAGAGGACAAATGGTCACTGACTGTTCACATCATTGTGATCAGAAACTAATACATCAATCACGGCCATATCAGTTACAAACCCTCTCATAGACTGGTGGAAAATTTGGGAGAAGGCCATTCAGCCCATCGTATCTATGTTGTTTGAATAAGAGCTCCACTGCCTAATCCCAGCTCCACAGCCGTTCATGGTAATGAATCCCACAGATTCACCATCCTCGGGCTAAAGAAATTCCTCCTCATTTCTGTTCTGAAGAGATGTCCTTCTATTCTTGGGCTGTGCTCTCTGGTCCTAGACTCCCCCAGTATGAGAAACATCCTCTCCACATCCACTCTATCTCAACCAGGGGTTCCCAACCTTTTTTATCTCAAGGACCCCTACCATTCGCCAAGAAGGAGAAATATGAGGCTATCAGGCAGGAGCTTGGAAGCATAAATTGGAAACAGACTTTCTCAGGGAAATGTACGGAAGAAATGTGGCAAATGTTCAGGGGATATTTGCGTGGAGTTCTGCATAGGTACATTCCAATGAGACAGGAAAAGGATGATAGGATACAGGAACTGTGGTGTACAAAGGCTAAAAATCTAGTCAAGAGGAAAAGAAGAGGTTATGAAAGGTTAAAAAAAAACTAGGTAATGATAGAGATCTAGAAGATTATAAGGCTAGCAGGAAGGAGCTTAAGGATGAAATTAGGAGAGCCCGAAGGGGCCATGAGAAGGCCTTGGCGGACATGATTAAGGAAAACCCCAAGGCATTCGACAAGTATGTGAAGAGCAAGAGGATAAGACGTGAGAGAATAGGACTAATCAAGTGTGATAGTGGAAAAGTATGTATGGAACCGGAGGAGAGAGCTGAGGTACTTAATGAATACTTTGCTTCAGTATTCACTATGGAAAAGGATCTTGTCAATTGTAGGGATGACTTGCAGTGGACTGAAAAGCTTGATCATGTAGACATTAAGGAAGAGGATGTGCTGGCGCTTTTGGAAAGCATCAAGTTGGATAAGTCACCAGGGCCGGACAAGATGTACCCCAGGCTCCTGTGGGAGGTGAGGGAGGAGATTACTGAGCCTCTGGCAATGATCTTTGCATCATCAATGGGGACGGCAGGGGTTCTGGAGGACTGGAGGGTTGTGGATGTTGTTCCTTTATTCAAGAATAGCCCAGGAAATTACAGACCAGTGAGTCTTACCTCAGTGGTTGGTAAGTTGATGGAGAAGATCCTGAGAGGCAGGATTTATGAATATTTGGAGCAGCATAATATGATTAGGAATAGTCAGCATGGCTTTGTCAAAGGCAGGTCATGCCTTATGAGCCTGATTGAATTTTTTGAGGATGTGACTAAACACATTGATGAAGGTAGAGCAGTAGATGTAGTGTAAATGGATTTCAGCAAGGCATTTGACAAAGTATCCCACGCAAGGCTTATTGAGAAAGTAAGAAGGCATGGGATCCAAGGAGACATTGCTTTGTGGATCCAGAACTGGCTTGCCTACAGAAGGCGAAGAGTGGTTGTAGACGGGCCATATTCTGCATGGAGGTCAGTCATCAGTGGTGTGCCTCAGCAATCTGTTCTGGGACCCTTACTCTTCGTGATCTTTATAAATGACCTGGATGAGAAAGTGGAGGGATGGATTAGTAAATTTGCTGATGACACAAAGGTTGGGGGTGTTGTGGATAATATGGAGGGCTGTCAGAGGTTACAGTGGGACATTGATAGGATGCAAAACTGGGCTGAGAAGTGGCAGATGGAATTCAACCCAGATAATGGTGACGTGGTTCATTTTGGTAGGTCAAATATGACGGCAGAATATAGTATTAATGGTAAAACTCCTGGCAGTGTGGAGGATCAGAGGGATCTTGGAGTCCAAGTTCTAGGACATCCAAAGCTGCTGCGCAGGTTGACTCTGTGGTTAAGAAGACATAAGGTGCATTGGCCTTCATCAATCGTGGGATTGAGTTTAAATGCCAAGAAGTAATGTTGCAGCTATATAGGACCCTGGTCAGACCTCACTTGGAGTATTGTGCTCAGTTCTGATCATCTCACTACAAGAAGGATGTGGAAACCATAGAAAGGGTGCAGAGGAGATTTATAAGGATGTTGCCTGGATTGGGGAGCATGTCTTATGAGAATAGGTTGAGTGAACTCGGCCTTTTCTCCTTGGAGTGACAGAGGATGAGAGGTGACCTGATAGAGGTGTATAAGATCATGAGAGGCATTGATTGTGTGGATAGTCAGAGGCTTTTCCCCAGGGCTGAAATAGCTAGCACAAGAGGGCACAGTTTTAAGGTGTTTGGAAGCAGGTACAGGGGAGATGTCAAGGGTAAGTTTTTTACGCAGAGAGTGGTGAGCGTGCAGAATGGGCTGCCAGTGACGGTGGTGGAGGCGGATACGATAGGGTCTTTTAAGAGTCTCCTGGATAGGTACATGGAGCTTAGAAAAATAGAGAGCTATGGGTAGCCCTAGGTAACTTCTAAGGTAAGGACATGTTCCGCACAGCTTTGTGGGCTGAAGGACCTGTAGGTTTTTCCTGTTTCTAAGTCTGTGGACCCCGGTTTGGGAACTGCTGGTCTAGGCCATTCAATATTCTATAGGTGCCCTTACTTATTTTCCCTCCAGTCCTCTTACCAATTAGGGCAGCAAAGTGGCCATTATTTATAGATAGAAGTAATTGTCTGGTTAATCTCGGTTAATAAATGCAGCAGTAAACCTCAGAAGAGGCTCACCAGGGTGCTGCCTGGGTGAAGTGAGGAATGAGTCAGAGAGGTTGGTCTGTTTGCCATCGAGCTGCGGAGGCTGAGGACAGAGTTGCTCAGAGGTTCACAAAATTAGAGTTGTGGATAGTGAGAAATATTTCCTCATGGCAGAGACGTCAAGACGGAGGGGATCTGAAGGAGAATTGTCTCAACCAAAGGGTGGATGGAATTGTGAACACACAGCCTGACCTGGTGAGGCAGAGGCTCTCACAATGGTACCTTGATCAATACCTGAATTTATTTATTGAGATACGACACAGTACAGACCCTTTCAGCCCTTTGAGCTGTGGCAACCAGCAATCCCCCCCAACAGGAAAATTTACAATGACCAATTAACCTAACTGGTATATCTTTGGACTGTGGGAGGAAACCAGAGCACCCAGAGGAAATCTACACAGTCTCGGGGAGAGTGTACAATCTTCATACAGGCAGCGGCAGGAACTGAACCCCGGTCACTGGTACGGTAAAGCACTATGCCACCGTGCTGCCCTAAGTGTGGATCTACAACGCAGGGTATGTTACAGACCAAATGCCGGCAAGTCAGATTAGTATAGATAGGACTCAATGGTCGGTATGTTCACCGTGGGCTGAAGGGCCTTTTCTGTGGGGTATGAAGGTGGAAGGGGTAAGCTGACCACGTGACATTCTGGAGTGAGAAGGTCGGTGCAGGGACAACTGTCCAGGGTTTCAGAACGAATGGTGATATACAGTAGCATCAGGACTCTCCTCACCATTCTCAAACTCAAAATGTTTAGTGTTACCAAATGGGATTGACGCGAAGCTGATAGTTCCTGTTATCAGGGACACCAGTAACCTCGGCCACAGAATAAAGAAAGCCCACTCAGCACCATCACATTGGATGGCAGTACAGGCTTGGGGGGGGGCAAATGGCCTCCCCTCACATGTAACGTGAATGTTTGTATCTCGTTGTCCGGAACAGAGTTATAGAGTCATTGGACACTACAGCACAGAAACTGGTCCTTTTGCCCATCTAGTCCATGCCAAACTGTTACTCTGCCTGTTCACATCAAGCCGCACCCAGACCACAGCCCTCCATACCCCTCTCATCATGTACTTATCGAAACTTCTCTTCAATGTAGCAATCAAAGCTGTATCCACTATTCCCACAGGCAGCTCATTCCACATTCTCACCACTCTCCGGAGTGAAGATATCTCCTCTCATGCTGCCCTTAAATATTTCACCTTTCACCTTTAACCCATTGCCTCTAGTTGTTCTCATCTCACCCAACCTAAGTGGAAAACGCCTGTTTGCATTTACTCCGTCTATACTCCTTACATTTTACATACAAATTGCTTGCTGTGTCCACAGGGGGATAATTCCCACAATACAACGGTGATGACAACTCAAAGGTTTGCCATTGCACGCAAAGCATTTGTGGATGCAGTGAGACAACGCTTACAAACATCAACATAGTATGTAGAACAGTACCGGCCAGAGACACCTTAGATCCAAAATCTCTCTATCCCTTGGATCTCTCCACCCATCGGATCTTTCCATTCACCCATACTTCTCCATCCCCTGGTTTTCACAATCCCTGGATCTCCCCATCCCTTTTAGCAGTGTTCAGCCGGATACGAAGCTCCCTGGCAACAGAGGCACAGTCATAGGTACTCGCTACCAAAGCATGAAGTACTGAGCTTAGTCAACTCAAGCACTGACGAACTGGTCTCGGCATGATTAGTCACGTCCCAACAGGCAGCACAGTGCAACGGCATTTAAGGAGGAGCTGGATACACCCAAGTGGAAGATAGCAGCAGAATTATATTTTGGAGGTGGGAGTGGGGGTGATGGGGTTACCGTGCCACATACACACCTACATGGACTTGATGGCCTGTGTCAGTGCAGTAGCAAGCACAGCAGAGGAACAGGCACTTCAGAGGACGATGTTGGTGTCAACCACAATGCCAATTAAATTGAACACCTGCCTGTTTGTGGTCCGTATCCCTCCATTCACAGCCTCGTCATGTTGTGGAAGGTGTGGCAAGGCAAAGGTTAGAATAATGTCCAGGCAAGAACAGTCTTAAGAACATCTCTGAAGAGCATAGCTTCCCTTCACACCGCAGGGGTGGGGCCATTCGGCATACCAAGACAAGATAAGGATATAACAGAAGGATTCAAGGCACACACACCAACTAGGGGCAATTACCTTAATAACTTCAAAGCATCATCGGTTGTCAGCTTGTAGTTTCTATTGACTTTTAACACTTGTATTGTGAATGGTGATTGTTCTTGCAAGTAAGGAATTTGAACATACACAAGATTACCAAATGGTCAATATCTATAACCGGTAGTTAATTCTGTACAAAACTGGCATTTCTCTGTTCAGAATTTAGAACAGTATGGTGGCAGGCAATGTTCCCTGGGCGTGTCTATGCAAACATCTTTTGCTACTAATGCACAAAGGAATTTAAACTGCACACAAAAGGTTGTCGCCATCTGCCTCATTGGCATGTTAAGTATATATCATGATCGTACACAATCACATTTCGTTTTCCGGATTTCTGATGCAGACGGTGTTGACAACATGGAGTTTGTGATGATTTGTCTGCAGATTTTAGAACTGGCTTATTTATACTGTTCTTATTGAAGAAATTACTCAGTGCGCACATGTCACTTTTCGAAAGATTGCACGGCACAAGATTTTTGCGCACACAGGTCATTACAAATTAGAGGGAGCGTCGGTGATGGGCCATGCTGAGCTCCTCGTGCACAAGTAAAATATAGAGTAATGAGGAACAAGTCCAATTATTTGGCAATGACAATGCTTGTGTAAATACCTCTCAAACCTCGCTACCATTGCTAAATGTACGTTCTATGTCATTGCACAGAGCGCAGATCAAAGTCCCAGGCACTTACCTGGAGTGCACAGGACATCAAAGATGAAACTGGCCAACATGAGTGGTAGGACTGGCCTGTAATCACACAAGTTTCCCTCTCTCAGCTGCTCTGCCCTTTCCCGGATTGTGTTCATCTCTACGATCCCCAATGGAATCTTCTTCAGCAAGGCCACAACTTCCGATTCCTGGTAAGCAAGTTTAACCTGGATAGGAGGGAAAAAATTGAGGATATTCGTCGTCATTTCACATTTGGAGGTCATGAATCCTCTCAAGGCCAATCAAGGGATGAACACTGATCGCCACAGCAAAGCAAAGCAGTATCACTGAACAGAGTGATCCCAAGCTGCACACACAAAATGCTGGAGGAACTCAGCCCATTAGCCAGCATCTACAGAGGGGAAGAAGCAGTCCTGACCCCATTCCTCCTCACCATTGAGCACTGCCACAGGAAAAAAAGCACCCATTATCAAAGAACCCCACTTCCCCCATCCAGGCCAAGCTCTCCTCTTGTTCCTGCCATCAGGCAGGTTGTAGGGGCCTTAGGTCCCACATCCGCCAGGTTCAGGAACAGTTATTACCCTTCTGAACCAGCGTGAATAGCCTCACTCATGTCAACATTGAAATGATTCCACAACCTATGGACTCACTTTCAAGGACCCTACAACTTGTATTCTCAGTATTATTTATGTAATTTTATACTTGCACACAATTTGTGTTCTTTTACATATTGGTTGTTTGTCAGTCTTTGTGTGTAGTTTTTCATTGCTGTTATTGTATTCTTTTGTTCTACTGTGAATGTCTGCAAGGAAAATGAATCTCAGGGTTGCATATGGCGACATATGCGTACTTTGATAAAAAGTTTACTTTAAATTAAATAGTCAGGCTGAGACCATTCATCAAAGTCTTAAATATACCTATTGACTTGGGCTCCACAGCCTCCTGTGGCCAGAAGCTCCACAGATTCACCATAATTTGGCTGAAGAAATTCTTCCTCATCTATGTCTACACTATGTCCCAATGAAGGATCTCAGTGCGAAACGTCGACTGTTTATTCCCCTTCACAGACGCTGCTCTACTTGCTGAGAACCTCCAGTATTTTTTGTGTGTGTTGCTCTGTATTTCCAGCATCTGCAGAATCTCTTGTGTGAACGATTCCCAAACATTAATTTTTCAAAGCACCAAAATACCAGGAAAAACAGTTGATGAATTAATCCCAGGAAGTAGGAATGAGGAAAGCAGCTTCGAAATTCCCACAGCATGAGATAGCTGAGAGAAAAGATGGGATCTCTGCAGGATTCCAGCTGGTCAGGGCTTTGGACACACGTTCTTCATTTGAACAGGATTAATTATTCAAGTGAAATGCATTGGTTTTGCATTGAGCCACCACCCAGTCAAAGTGCCAAGATCAGCAGGCGTGACCTGGATCGGTAAAGTTGTTATGAGCAGGAGTGGAGAGGACCCTGGCATTAGGAGTAACAGAAGGTGTTGTAGGGGCGGACAGCAGGCTGGGCAGGAAAAAGCAACAGTAAGCCGATTAAAACTCTGCCTTTTTTGGAACATTAGAAAGTTTAGTTTTATCTGTCACACGTAGATAAAAATATTGAAACATGTAGTGAAATGCGTTGCTCGTGTCAATGAGCAACCCAGTTTGAGGATCCACTGGCGGTAGCCCGCAAGTGCTTCCAGCGCCAGTGTAGGATGACCTATAATTTACTGACCCAAACCTACACATCTTTGGAACATGGGAGGAAGCCTTGGCATCTGGAAGAATCTCTCAGAGCCACGGGGAGAACATACAAACTCCATACAGATAGTGGCGGGAATTGAACCCTGATCATTGGCGCTGTGAAGCATTGCACTAACTTCTACGTTACTGTGCCACCCATTGGAGGCAAAGTAAACATCAATGCTTGGGTAACAGCAGCATTTGCTATTCACCTGGCCAAAGTTGCTGCAGCATTATTGGACTTTGTGCAAAGTTAGTCCACCCTGTAGTACGAAGATGAGGAGGAATCTCTTTAAGCAGAGGGTGGTGAATCTGTGGAATTCACTGCTACAGTTGGCTGTGGCATCCAAATCATTGGATATATTTAAGGCTGAGATTGAAAGAATCTTGATTAGTCAGGGCATGAAGGGATACAGGGAGAAGGCAAGAGATTGGGGATGAGAGAGAAAATGGACTACTATTATTTATTTTTTATTTGCACAACTTGTCTTTGGTTATTTGTCATTCTTTAAGTCTATTTTTCATTAAGTGATAGAAAAGTACAGCATAGAAACAGGCTATTTGGCCTTTCTAGTCTATGTCAAGACATTCCCATCAACCGACACCAACACCACAGCCTTCCATACCTCTATCATCCATGTAGCTATGGAAACCTCTTAAATGTTGCACACACCACTTTCGCTGGCAGCTCATTCCACACTCTCACAACCCTTTGAGTGAAGAAAGCTTCCCCTCATGGTCCCCTTAATCTTTTCACCTTTCACCCTTAACCCATGACTTCTAGTTGTACTCCCACCAAATAATCATCAGTTCTATTGCATTTCTTTATTTCCCTGTGAAATGCCTGCAAGGCAATGAACCTCAAGGCAGTATATGGTGACATACACAGTGAGTGAGGCCTCGTCAGTCAGGGTTGACCAGGGATATTGTGTCCCAGATCTCTAGATACACAAGCCTGGGCAGTACAATATGGAGAGCAAGCTGTTGCCCATCTAGCGAGCTCCTCCTCGCCATGCATCTGAGAACCCAAAGGAACAGCGGAGGCCAGTACAGTTTGGCACCAACAGCATCACAGGAGTTGCCGGTCAGCATTGAACTCAATGTAGGACTGCCTTAGGGACTCCAGCTCCGGATCTTTCCCTCGGGGTTTACTCCCAAAGCCTGCCCCATGAGGTTTGAGATCAGAGTTTTCCTTCTCTTAGATAAGTTGTCAACCACGGCTGACGAGTCCCATCTGCCTGAAGCGACTGGTTTAAAGGGGCCAGTAACCTAGCCTTTATCCTTTCTCCTGTCAGTAGAAATGGTTCTGCCGGGCTTAGTAGCTAAGCCACACGTGAAGGCCAGGAGCTAGACCTGGTTGTCAGAAGCTATTTGAGGCGCACACCATTGCGAGCATTTAATCGGTAGTGAGAGCTTATCCCCATTACCACCCCTGGCTATAACAAACTTAAGGAACACAGTATATACTATATTAATAGATTCTCTTTAACTATGACTTTGAAAATGTATGGTTGATGGTTGGCACAGATTTAATGGGCCAGAAGGTTGTCCCTATGCTACGTCTCTCACTGAGCAAGACAAACGCTGCTCCAACTTGTACCTGACCTGTGATCTTCTCTAGTTATCAAGTTCAAGTTATCTGACTGTACATGTATGCAACCAACGAAACAGTGTTCCTCCAGAGCATGGTGCACCCACCAACATACATCACAGAGCACAAAAAACGAAATATTACCACAAATAATTTATTAAAATATTGTTCAAAATGCATGTAGTGCTCAGCACAGGTAAACAGTAAACAGCAAACAGCTCGCTATCCAAGTGATAAGACCTCGGTGTTTGCAGGGTATTCATTAGTCTTGCAGCCTGAGAGAAGCAGCTGTTACCCAGACTGGCAGTCCTAGTCCTGATGCTCCCGTACCTCCTTCCTGACGACAGTGAGTCGAAGAGACTGTGGGGTGTAGGGATCCTCAACAATACTTCAGACCCTTCATATACAATGCTCCGGTAAATGACACACCTAGTGGGGAGGGACACCCCAGTGATCCTCTCGGTGGTTTTTACTATCCTCTGTAGGGTCTTGTGGCCTGATGCCTTGCAGTTTCCATCCCATATAATGGTGCAGCCAGACAGGACACTTTCAATGGCACTCCAGTAGAATGACTTACCCCAGTTATGACTGACTGGTCCATGCCTCTGAAGATGTGGGAAGGAAGCAGGGAAAGGGGACTTGTACTTCACAGAGGAAATGCAGGATCAGCAACCCAAGCAGCTTTACCCTTGGCAAGACACACAAAATGCTGGAATTCAGCAGGCCAGGCAGTGACGACAGAGAAGAGTAAACAGTCGACGTTTTGGGCAGAGAACCTGCAATCAACTTTTTCCTTCCAATTTTAGAGAAATTATTTGAATGCATGGTGATCTGCGATAGCCATGCACCGGCAGACAAAATGCACTGAGGTGGTCTGGAAGACTCTGCAACAGTGAGTCAAAACTGCCCAAAGCATCACTGGCACCGCCCGACCCACCATCAAGGACATGTAGAAAGGGTCAGTAACATCATGAAGGATCCCAACAACCCTGATCTTGGACTGTTTGCTCCACTCCCATCAGGGAGGAGGCTACATAGCATCCACATCAGGACCAACACTCAAAAACAGTTACTTTCCCCAAGTAGCAAGGCTGATCAACACCTCCATCAATTCCACCACCACAACTTTATTACTTCCCGTCAGTCACCTAATGTAATTATATTTATTATTACTATTTGTTCTTTATCTTTGGTAGTCTTTTTGTACTGCATCAGATCTGGAGTTGTGCACTTGCGTGCAGGAAATCACATTGAATAATCCTGAATCTTGAAAGTACCGGTGAATACCGGTGAGTACCAGGGGAGTGTCTTGACCAGCTGCATCACCAGTTGCTATGGGAATTGCAAGGCATCTGACCACAAGACACTAGAAAAGATTGCGAGGACTGCTTAGAAGATCATCGGGGACTCTCTTCCACCCATCAGAGATATTTATCAAGAGCGCTGTGTACGCAGAGCCCTTAGCATTGTCAATGATCCTTCCGATCTGTCCAACAATCTCTTTGACCTCTTAGCATCAAGCAGGAGGTATATTACAGCATTAGGACAAGGACTGTTAGGATGAGAAACCGCTTTTTCTCCCAGGCCACAAGACTAGTGAACTCCCTGACACTACCCGGGTCTAATCATGTATGAAGCGCCAGTAGCATTACACTGTTTACTTTTTAACTTGTAAGTGCACTTTATGCTAAATGTCAGTCGTCTGGAATATACTTTATTGTTTGTTAATTTATTTGTGATAATATTACTCTGTGCTGTCTGTGAGTTATTTGTACTGTGTTGTGCGCCTTGGTGCGGAGGAATGTTGCTTTGTTTGGCAGCATAGATGTATACAGCTGAAAGCACTCTTGCTCAGTACTAGAATACAGTTATTTCCAATGTAGAACTCTAGAATTTAAAGCTGTTTACAATTTATGAACTACAATACCTACAATATTTATTCCCTAATAATAAACACAGGAGCTTCTGCAGATGCTGGAAATCCAGTGTAACACAAAGTTCAAGGTTCAAACTAACTTTATTATCAAAGTATATGTATGTCACCATATACTACCCTGCACTTCATTCTCATGCAGGCATTCACAGTAAATACAAAGAGAGACAACAGAGTCAATGAAAAACCTCACACAACAAGATGGACAATCAGCCAGAGTACAAATGACAACAAACTGGCAAGTACAAAACAAATTAAAAAGAGGGGTATGTAAACCATTATGCTGAAGCCCCTCAAGTACTCATCCGACTCTGCTTCAAAGTTCAAATTAAATTTCTTATCAAAATACATATATGTCACCACGCATAACCCTGAAATTCAGTCTTGTGGGCATACTCAATAAATGTATAATAACCATAATAGAATCAATGAAAAACCACACCAGCTTGGGCGTCAACCAGTGCACAAAGACAACAAACTATGCAAGTACAAAAAGAAAGAAATAATAATAATAAATAAACAAACAATAAATATCAAGAACATGAGAGGTAGAGTCCTTGAAAGTGAATCCTTAGTTTGTGGGAACAGTTCGGTGATGGGGCAAGTGAAGTTGTGTGAAGTTATCCCCTCTGAAAGAAGATCTAGTTCTTTCTTGGCATATATGACAAATAAGCTCTTCTCGGGCTTCTAGCTGGGTACAGGTATCCATTATAATCGACCTTTCAAAGACAAACTCTGCCATCTTCTTCAGAGATGATGCCTGGGCATGTCAAGTCTGGTGGTATTTATAACCCTGTAGTCCATCCCTCCTGATTGTTTAGTCCTCATCCAATCAGGTTTCCGCTCTCCCATCTTCATTAAAATTGAATTCCAGTTCTTACTGGAGTGAGATCTTTGTCTTTGTTAAAATTCCCTTCCTTTAGTTTTCTTTCAATGGCTTCCTTTAGCAGGCGGTCCCAAAAGCCAGTGGCATGACATAGTAGTTTTGTGTCACCAAAGTCAATCCCATGGCCATTGTAAACGCAATGTTCTGCTACTGCTGATTTCTCTGGGTAATCCAAACGGATACACTCCTGTGCTCCTCGATGCGGGTTTCCACCGTGCGTCCCATCTGGCCGATATACGCTGCTCTGCGTTCACAGGGAATCCAGCCAACCTGAGTCCCAGGTCATCTTTGATCCACATAAGCTGTGATTTGAGCTTCTTTACGGGTTTGTGGATGGTATTAATCTGGTATTTCTTCAGGATCCTGGCGGTCCTTCCAGAAACCATGGAAACATAGGGAAGACAAGCAGTAGCAATGGATTTCTCCTCGTTGTTAGCTTTCCTGATTTTTTCCAGCAGCCCAATTGATTTCCTTCACCTTGTAGCCATTCGGTAGGAATGTCGTGTGTAATTGTCTTATTTCCTCGTGGAGACCCTCTGGGTCTGATATACGTTTCACACAGGAGCTCAAGAAAAGCAGCTGCGATCTGTTCAAAGCTATGAAGGCTGTGAAACAAGTTTTTTTTGTGCCACACTCTGCCAGAGCCTCGGCGACCACTTTTTCAAGTGGTTGTCTTGGAGGAAAGATTCTGTGAGTGGTTCCCCCCCCCACCACCCCCTCCCCCGTCCTTCTCACAGCGCATTTTTTTTACGAGGCCAAGTTGCCAGCTCGACGCTCAACCCAGCCCCAGCACAGATGGAAAGCGTGCCCGGGAGCGGCTCGACTGGGTTCGAACTCGAGAACCTTCGCTTCAGAGTCCGGCGCTGATGTCACTGCACCACCAGCCGGGGGAAACAATACAGGGACAAAACTGAGTCAAGATTCACAACGAATAGCACACGTGACCGGTGGTGAGGGTTACATACCATCGCAGCCTTCAAAGCCAAAATTAGTACTGCCACCAACATCGCGGCCTCTCTCCCAACTGAGCTCAATCGCTTTCATGCTCGGTTCGATAGCGCTATCTCTGAGTCTCCGAGGAAAGCCACCACTACAACCTGCAACCTGGTCATCTCTGAGGCTGAGGTACGCAGATGTTTCCAACGAGTGGACAGTCACAAGGCTGCGGGACCAGACGGCATCCCAGGGTGGGTACTCAGGATGTGCACAGCACAACTGGCAGGTGTGTTTACAGACATTTTTAATCTCTCCCTCTCCCAGTGTAGAGTGCCCTCCTGCTTCAAATTATCCACCATTGTCCCTGTACCCAAAAAAGACGAAGGTAACATGTCTGAATGACTGGTGTCCTGTCACACTCACCTCAATAATCAGCAAATGCTTTGAGAGGCTGGTCAAGGATTACATCTGCAGCTTGCTACCACCCACACCGGACCCCTTACAATTCACCTACCAGCACAATCGATTGACAGATGACACAATAGCCACAGCTCTACACACCGTCCTTACACATCTGGAGAAGAAGGATGCTTATGTGAGAATGCTGTTCCTGGACTACAGTTCAGCATTCAACACCATAATTCCATCCAGGCTCGACAGGAAGCTCAGAGCCCTCGGTCTTGACCCTGCCTTGTGTTGCTGGATCCTGGACTTCTTGTCAGATCGCCACTAGGTGGTAAGAATGGGCTCCCTCACCTCCACCCCTCTGACTCTCAACACAGGAGCCGCTCAGGGCTGTGTACTAAGTCCCCTCCTTTACTCCCTGTATACCCATGACTGTGTTGCCACCCACAGCTTTAATCTGCTAATTTGCCTACAACACTACATTGATTGCCTTATCTCAAACAATAACGAGGTGGCCTACAGGGAAGAAGTCATCTCTCTGACACAGTGGTGTCAAGAAAACAACCTCTCCCTCAATGTTGCAAAAACAATGGAGTTGGTTGTTTGGGATGAATGGAGATGTGCTAACCCCTATGGATCAATGGATCTGGGGTTGAGAGGGTAAACAACTTTAAGTTCCATGGCATCCACATCACTGAGGACCTCATGTGGTCTGTAAAATCCAGCTGTGTGGTGAAAAAGGCACAACAGTGCCTCTTTCACCTTAGACAATTAAGGAAGTTTTGTATGGGCCCCAAATCCTAAGGACTTTCTACAGGGGCACAATTGAGAGCATCCTGACTGGCTGCATCACTGCCTGGTATGGGAACTGTACCTCCCTTAATCGCAGGATTCTGCAGAGAGTAGTGAAGGTAGCCGAACGCATCTGTAGTTGTGAACTTCCCATGATTCAGGACATCTACAAAGACAGGTGTGTAAAAAGGGCCCAAAGGATCATTAAGGACCTGAGTCATCCCAACCACAATCTATTCCAGCTGCTACTATCTGGGAAATAGTACCACAGCATAAAAGCCAGGATCTACAGGCTCCGGGACAGCTTCTTCCACCAGGCCATCAGACTGATGAACTCATGGTGATTTAAGTGTATTTCTATGTTACATTAACTGTTCTAATTATTATAAATTACTATGATTGCACATTGTACATTTAGATGGAGACGTAACATAAAGATTTTTACTCCTCATGTATGTGAAGGATGTAAGAAATAAAGTCAATTCAATTCAACAATCAAAGTCGAAAGAACCGCTTTACACTGGGAGGCGTGATAGTGGCCATTATTGTTGATGTACAAGTCCGTGTGAGTGGGTTTCCAATAGACACCATGTCCGAGGCTACCACCCAGTTCCTGTCATATTAGAATCAGTTCATCGCCCTTACACCCCAAATGCTTCTTTAGATACATCAATGACACCTTCGTAGTGTGACTCATGGACTCCAGACACTCCAACAGTTCCACAACCATCTGAACAGTATACATCCAAACATGTGGTTTTTCTACTTCGATTAACTGTGCATAAACTATTTCAGACCCGGACAGTCTTCCTGAGGAAATAAGACGATTACGCATGACATTCCTACAGGACGGTTGTAAGGTGAAGGCAATCAATCAGGCCCTTAAAAAGAGCTGACAATGAGGAGGAACCCGTCCTTAATGGCTGTCTTCCCAATATTTCCATGGTTTCTGGAAGGATCACCGGGTTCCGGATTGGTACCATTAACAAACCCATAAAGAATCTCAAGTCACAGCTTATGCAGGTCAAGATGACCTGGAACTCAGCTTGGCTGATGTTTACAGGATTCCCTGTGAATATGGAGCAGCATATATCGGCCAGACAGGACACACGGTGGAAACCTGCATCAAGGAGCACAGGAGGTATATTTGTTTGGGTTACCTGGAGAAATTGGTGGTAGCAGAACACTGCATTCGCAATGGTTGTAATGTGACAAATAAAGCAATGACTTTAATGGCAGAAAACTACTATGCTGTGCCAATGGCTTTTGGGACTGCCTGGTAAAGGAAGCCATTGAGATAAAACTAGAGGGAAAGAATTTTAACAAAGACAAAGGTCTTGCTCTAATAAATGGAATTTGATTGTAAGCAAGGTGGGAGAGCAGAAACCTGATTGGATGAGGACTAACCAATCAGGAGGGACAAACTAGGAGGGTATAAATACCACCAGACTAGACATGCCCACGCATCATCCCTGAAGAGGACGGTAGAGTTTGTCATTGAAATGTTGGTTAATATCAATACCTATACCTGGCTGGAAGCCTGAGAAGAATTTATCCCCTCTAGTTCAAGAGCCTGATAGTTGAGGGGTAATAACCTGGTGCTACACAATCAAAATTCTGAAGGAACTCAGCAGGTCAAACAGCAACTCTAGAAAGGAATAAACAGTAGACATTTTGGGCAGAGTCTCTTCATCAGAACATATATATACCTTTCCATGCAGCAAATGAACCTCACAACATACAGAATCTTGATAAGTAATTTATGCAGAACGTGAAAAGTAAAAATTTCCTTACTAAGTCATTTTTGCTGTTGCATTTTTCACAGTAAATAAAATCTCTAAGACTTTCATTTTACAGACTGTATGGATTATATTAAGTATCTGAATGTATTTCATGGATATAACAGAAGGCTCTGGAGGTGTGATCTTCAAGAATCACTTCCCTTTCATCCATGGACAAAAATCAATCCTGTTGTTAGAAGGTGCAAGACCACTGCCCACTATTTTGGTTCTGGAATATGACTCAGAGGAGATGGGATGTTATGTTGAAATTCTCTAAAATGTTGGTGAGGCAGAGTATTAGATACAGTTCTGGTCACCTGCCCACATATCTACTAAAATGCTGTCATTTCAAGTAACAGCAAGCAATAATCTCATGATAAGCTGCTGTTGGATGCTCAGTAACGTATCGGTTAGCACAACACTTTTCTGTGCCAGCGATCCAGGTTCAATTCCCGCCACTGCCTGTAGTTTGTATGTACTCCCCATGACTGCGTTGGCTTCCTCTCTCGGTGTTCCAGTTTCCTGCCACATTCTCAGGGCATACCGGTTACAATTAGTGGTAGGGCGATCACTTGAGTCAAGTACGATGTTGTCCTAAAACAGGGGCTCGCAACCTGGGGTCCAAAGACCCCTGGCTTAATGGTATTGGTCCATAGCATTCAAGAGGTTGGGATCCCCTGTCCTAAGGAGTTGTCTGTTGGTGGCTTCTCAGTTGGCTTGTAGGATTAGTAAGTTGTGGGCATGCTACATTGGTGCTGGACACATAGTGACACTTGCGGGCTGCCCCAGCACATCTTCGGACTGTGTTGGTTTTGATGCAAGTGATGCATTTCACTGTAATGTGACAAATAAAGCCATGTTTTCACTTTCAGAAGGTAAACAATGCGGGACGGGACAGAAGAAGGCGGGTCACAGCATGACTTACATTCCATGTCTCGGACAGAGCAGCTCCTTGACTCTGTGATTCTCTACAAAGGTCCATGACAATGTTTGCCTTCTAAATCAGCTTACCTCCAGTGCTTTTGTTGACGCTGGTGGTCTCTGCAGCTCCAGGGAAAACATGCCAATGCTGTAAGCCAGATTGTGGAGCTCCAGTCTTTCACTCAGAACTATCAACAAGAAGGCAGCTTTAGCCAGCGTGTTAGTCGCAATCAGCGTCTGCTTGTGAGTTGAAACTTTGTTCTTCTTGCCCTGAAAGAGAAACCCACATTGGTAGCAATTCAATGTTTGTGAATAAAAAATTTAACACAGCGGCATTAAGGTAAGATAAAGCACTTTGACCTAAAGCAGGAGAAGTTCATTCATGTTCAATTTCAAGTTTATTGTCATTCAACCATACACGTATATACAGCTGATCGAAACATTGTTCCTCTGGGACCAAGGTACAAAACACAGCACATACAGTCACACACAGCAGAGGTAGTTACGATCCAGCGCATACAGCCAGAAAATAACAGGGCCGGGAGATTGACATAAAGTGTGAGGTGCATGTTTCGTAAGACAGTGTAATGTTACTGTCACTATTGTAATAAAACAAGCAGTCATATGAATATGTGAAACAGCAGCAATAAAAGATGAAAAGTGACAAGTGCAGGATAGGAGTGTGTTGGTGAGTTGGATGGGGGGGAAGGGGCAGGGAGGGTAGGAGGACATTCAGACAGTGGGTACATGTGTGCTGGGTGGCAGCAGGGTATTAAGAAGTCTCAGAGCCGGACATTCAAGTCTAAGTCTACTATTCAACCTGTTAGCCATTAGACTGACCCTTCACCTCATTTCTATCCCTTGATTTCCACAAGTACAAAATCTTTATCAACCTCAGCGGTGACAATAGTCGATTCTAAGGGTTCACACCCATCTGGTTGCAAAGACTCATAACCAATTAATAAAATGTAGTACCTGGTTCTATCCCATTGGTCCCATCCTGTGTCTCTTTGTAGTTGAAGGCCTGTACTGCCATCACTTCACCATCATTTTCCTTACTCATGAGGAAGTTCAAGGCATTCCGCCCGTTGACCTTTCCTCATCCCACCTGTCGACTTCTCCCTGTTCTGTCTGTCATCTTTTCCCCGTTCCATCTGTCGTTTTTTCCCCATTCCCCTGTTGGCCTATCTTGTTCCACTTGTCAACCTTTGCCCATTTGCCCTCTGACCTTTCTCCTGTGCCCCCTAGTGACCTTTCCCCGTTAACCCTGCTGACCTTTCCCCATTCCACCACTGACTACCTACTCCGGTATCAAGGTCTTTCCATTAGAAGTTAATGAGGCAATGTTTTATGCTTCCTCGACTCACTGTACCTCACTCAGTACATGACAATAACAAGCCAACTTACCAAGGGGGAACAGGTCCAGACCCTCAATCTCCTAAATTGCCTCCTAAATCACAGGTCAAAAGGTTAGAAACAATCAAACAAGCTGTGCTTTCTTACCTTAGTTTGTGGTTGTTCCACCTTTAAATCCGGAGGATTGGCCAGCAGGTCCCTGGCAAGGTCAATCGCCAGTCGACACGCTTCGTTGTTGTAGCCATGCGCATAAAGTGCTTCAGCACAGGCAAACAGCACCTGGAGAAGAGAGCGTTAACTTACACCGGCATCGCACCGACCAGACCGCAGGTCGCACCAGACAGCATGAGGTTTGGGGGAGATACAGGAGCCTTAGGTCCCACTCTCAGGTTCAGAAACCGTTACTACTCTTCAGCTATCAGGTTTCTGAACTGGCGTGGATAGCTTCACTCACCTGAACACTGAACTGATTCCACAACCTACAGACGCGCTTTTAAGAACTCTACAACTCATGTCTGCAGTACTAATATTGAGAACATATGTGTTTACATGTTCATATACAACACATATACTTTTATTTATTATTTGGCACATGGCCAAGTGGTTAAGGCATTGGACTAGCTACCTGAAGGTCGTGAGTTCGAGCCCCAGCCGAGGGAACGTGTTAAGTCTTTGAGCAAGGCACTTAATCACACATTGCTCTGCGACGACACTGGTGCCAAGCGGTATGGGTGCTAATGCCCTTCACTTGGACAACATTGGTGAGGTGGAGAGGGGAGACTTGCAGCACGGGCAACTGCTGGTCTTCCATACAACCTTGCCCAGGCCTGCGCCCTGGAGAGTGAAGACTTTCCAGGCGCAGATCCATGGTCTCGCAAGACTAATGGATGCCTAAAAAAATTTATTTATTATATATAAATACTTATGTAACCCCCTCACAGTGTCTTATAATAAATTAGGCTCGGTAGTTATCTCTGACTCACGGCCATGTGAGTCAGCAATGTATGGTTAATGGTGCGATGGCCATTTCCAATAAACAACACATGTCTAGGGTCAGTATGATTCGGGTTCAACACACGGGAAAGTTGGACTATTTCATCAAGAGAATGAAAGTTATAGTGAATGATAAACAAATATTTCACCATGCACAAAGTTATCATTCCCCAGGAAATAACGGATCTTACACCAGCATAAACAAAGTGTTTACAAATACTTCAACTTTAACAAACAGTTAACAGAAAAAGGACCCATTACAGTTAAACCACTCTATGATGTGCACATAAACTTTAGAGCTCCTTGCTGTGTAGTTGTGAGCTTCACTTTAATTACTCACAGAGCTGAACCCATGTTCTGTGTGGAAAGCACCAGCCACGATTCGAACTTTCCTCAAAGTCTGTTACGACTAACTGGCTAACTCGAAAGAATTGGCACTTCCTCCATTGAACTATTTGACTGCACAAAGTTGTTTTATGATGTCTCTGTCCTTTGGGCAGGGTCCTACGAGCATTTTCCATCGTGCTCCTCTCCACACCTCACTTCTCCCCCAACTCCGGCAAAAGAGACACAAAAACCCATGTTCTCCCAATAGACAGAATGGTATGAAGACAAACCTGAATGGCCGATACATCATTCCTAAGCTAATCAAATGACTCATTATCTCAACAGAAAACGAAATGCTCGACTGTAAAATTAGATTACCAGAACATACTGTGTTTTACAAAAAAACTTCAGAAAATAAAATCCCCAACAGTATAACTGTATAGTACAATAAAACATGTTCTTAACCAGGGTTTTACACATTTTTAAATATATACAGTACACATCTTTTTATTTTCACTATTTGTCTTCTTTTGATCTGCAGATTGGTTGTTTATCAGTCTTTATTTATGTCTAGTTCTATTGCATAGATCGAGTGGAGCGCCAGAGGCTTTGGCCCCGGGTGGAAATGATTACTACAAGGATTCGTAACTTTAAGGTGATTGGAGGGAAGTATAAGGGAATTTCAGAGGTAGGCCGTTTTTAAACACAGAGAGTGGTAGGTGTGTGGAATGCACTGCCAGGGATGGAAGAGGATGATACATTTGGAGAATTTTAAAGATTCCTAGATAGGCATATGGATGACAAGGAAACAGAGGGCTATGTAGAAGGAAGGGTTAGTTTGATCTTAAGTGAGGTTAAAAGATTGGTTATAAGATCATGAACCGAACAGTCTGTAGTGTGCTACTATATTCTATGTTTTAAACACAAATTATTTTATCATCCTGCATTTTTAGACGTATGTGTAAACAACATGGATTCAGATTATGGAAAATTGTGATGCAGACCACCTTCGTGGTGCCTATGCTGCCTCAGACTGCTAGATTACTGCAGGAAACAGTAGGTATGGGCTTTCAGAATGACGTTGCAGAGTGCTGGGAAAGAGGTCCAATTTCACAACTGGCATCAGTAAACAACAGACACAAAAAATGTAGATGCTGGAATCTGGAGCAACAAACAACATGCTGGAGGAACTCAAGCAGCAATAGAGAAGGGAATGAACTGTGGAAATATATCTGTAACCCTGAAGTTTTTATGAATGTATAACTTTTGTAAACTGTAGTGTGACAAAATAGAACCTGTGTGATCCCAGAGTGCTTTGCTGGTTTGGATGGAGGCTTACACGACGTCTGTGTGTGTTTTAAGGCAGTAAGTGTACTTACAACTGTTTCGACAACAGAGAAAAACAGGACACAGCTGTGATGGGGGAAGAAGCCTCAAAAGACAACTGGATTGATGAAAGAACAGATGCCTGGAACCAGAGGTGGATCCAGATAAAAAAAAGTTAATGTATTACTGGTCTCTGTAAAAGTAGAAAAATGGTTTGTTCTGAGTTGCAAGATTGAAGCTACTTTCCAAACAATTTAACGTTTGGAGGTAGAGCTTCCCTTGTAAAAAAATAAAACGCGCTTGTAACTTGATCCACACTGAATTTGTTGTGGTTCTTTTTTCTATATATTAGAAGATCTAGCTAAACTGTATACGTCAGGATAGTCACCGCTTCAAGCTGAGTGTAAATAGTTGAATTTTTTTTATATTAACACTAATTTGGCGGGAGGAGAAGATGGCAGCATGATGCAGCGCGCGCAGCTCTCCGGTGAAATGATATCGTTTCTGTTAAATAGGGGCCATGGACAATTCTGATTTGATGAAGACAGAAGTGAGAAGCAGAGGAACATTTGGAGAAATTTCTGAAATGCCTGGTTCGCCGCTGTTGTTACTGTGTGATTGAGAATCTCCGGAGGGTAGGCCCCAAAATCCCCGGCTTTGCCTGCTGCTGGCGACCGAGGCTGAGGTCAAATCGTTCGGATAGGGATGGTGCTCGGTACTCGGTGTCGGAGGGCTGATTGGAGGCTCGAAGTTTTCGGATGACTCAGAGTCGGACTGTGGTCGGGCATGGTAGGGAGAGTTTTCTTCCTTTTCCCGTCTGTGTGAGATGTGGGACTTTCGAGAAACTTTGAACTTTTTTACTGTGCCATGGACTGTTCTTCATCAAGTTATGGTATTGTTGCACTGTTGTAACTATATGTTATAATTATGTGGTTTTGTTAATTTTTCAGTCTTGGTCTGTCCTGTGTTTTTGTGATATCACACCAGAGGAATATTGTATCATTTCTTAATGCATGCATTACTAAATGACAATAAAAGAGGACTACGTGTCCTCATAATCTAATCTAATTTTTTGTGGTCATATATCTATTTAACAGATAATTCACACAGTAAAAAGTCATGGTTAAGAGAAACCAGTGGAGATAATTTGTAGGAAAAGCATATGAACCAGGAAGGCAGTAGTTGAAGACAGCGTGCATTAAGGTGGATAAATCCTGAGGGGCTGACTAAGTGAATCCTCAAAATTTGTGGGAGGCTAGAGAAGAAATTGTTGCCATTATGGAATTTGAACTTATTTCTACATTCTTGAACAAGAATCTGGAGGAAATCTGTGCTTCAACGAGCAACTGTGAAGGGAATGGACAGTCACCCCTTCAGGCTGAGTGCAAATAGTTGAATTTTTGTAATAACACTATTTTTTTTTGTTATTTGTCTGCTGCCATGATGAAATTTGAACTCATAATTGCTACGTTCTTGATACTGAAAATCAAAAGCAAACAATTGTTATCAAAATGAAAGAGAGCTTTTACCTCCATTCGATTCTCCTGATCAAGGGGCTTTAAACCAGCAAGGATGTCTTGCTCCTCTTCATTGCTTTCCTCTGGTTTTTCCTCTTCTTTGGCCTCCTCCTGTGGGAGGTAATAGACCTGATAGTCATCCTCTCCCACAGCCGGGTCTTCTGCAACCTCTGGGGCTGGCCTTTTCGGTGAGTCGGTTGTGCTCTGGGTGGCCATCTCCCTGTCGCTCATACCCTCAACCTGCTCTGCGGCCCGCCTTTGAGCAAGCTCGCTGTTTGCCTCAGGCTCGAAGCTCTCAGGGAAGAATCCTTCACTCTCATCCGGGTAGAGGTCCTTGAAATTGCTGGCTGGGCCGTCAAAGTCGAAGGTGTTGCATGCCTCAGCACCGAGGGCGAGATTACCGTCGTCCAGCCCCAGCTCCGCCAGATCCGGCTCAAGCGAGCTGTCCTCACTGCTCGTCCTCCGCTTTCCCGAATGCTTGCTGGTCGGGAATTTCGTCTGAGGTAGTTTGCACTTGCTGGTGCTCAGTTTGTAAGTGGGCTTGTCACCATCTGCCACTGGCCTGCCCAGGCTGCAGCGAGTGGTCTCAGAGGCCACTTTCCTCTTGGCCCCACTGTCCTTTGGCCGGACCACCACCTCATGCGGGCTCCGGCCTTTATCGGTTAGGGATGCCTTGGTGCTGACCACATCTGGCCCATGAGGCTTGGCCGCCCCGGTGCCCCCACCTTCACCGGCCACCTCGGCACTCGGGGCCTCCCCACACCTCTTGGTGCTCTTGTGCTGCATCACCTTGGCCCAACAGAAGCCGCTCTTCTTCTCGGCACTGTTGTAGGTGATTCCCGGAATGGGGAACGCCTCTTCCCAGCTGAAGTAACAGGCCTCGACTGCAGGCTTGAAGCCTTGGAAGAGCTTGTCCAGCAACTTGCGATGCTGTCCCCTTTTCACAATCTCGATCACCTTCAGATGCCACTGTCTCAGCTGTGTGCAAAGCTCCTTCCTCCTGTAACAGCAGGGAGGCCAATCAGTCAAGATTATGAATTAAAATATAGTATAAATTGTAAGACACAGGAGCAGAATTAGACCCGAGTCTGCTCCACCATTCTATCATATTTTCCCTCTGAACCCCATTCTCTTGCCTTCTCTCCGTAACCTTTGATGCCCCTATTAATCAAGAGCCTATCAACCTCCACTTTAAATATCCCCAATGATGGCCTCCACAGCCATCTGTGGCAACAAATTTCACCGATTCCCCACCCTCTAACTAAAGAAATTCCTCCTCATCTCTGTTCTAAAGGGTACATCCTTGTATTCTGATGCTGTGCTCTCTGGTCCTAGACACCCTCACTATAGGAACCATCCTCTCCACAGTCTATCTAGGCCTTTCAATATTGAATCCATTTCAATGAGATCCACCCCTCCCTTCATTCTTCTAAATTTCAGCGAGTATAGGTCCAGAGACACCAAATCCTCCTAATACATTAACCCTTTTGTTCCCAGGAACATTCTTGTAAGCCACCTCTGGTCTCTCTTGTGTAGTTTAAAAACAAGGGAGAAAGAAACAAAAAGGACACAGGGACAGTTACCAAATTTTTAGCATGTGTTTTCTTTAAGACCCATTGCCAACAGGGAAAAGTAATTGCCATTGTGAAGTAAGACACGAACACTGAGGCTGGGGACAAAGAGAAAGGGTGAAAGTGGGCGGAACCTTACCCAATGCTCATGTCTTTACTGATGCACCTGCTATGACAAGTGCTCTGACCCTGACTGGGAGTTGATAGGGTGGTTAAATGCCCTTTATGAGTCAGGGGATTGAGCTCAAGAGCTGCGAAGTGACATTGCAAGCTCCATAAAACCTTGGTTAGACCACACTTGGAGTATCGTGTTTAGCTCTGGTCGCCTCATTATAGGAAGATGTGGAAGCTTTAGAGAGGGTGCAGAGGAGAATCAGTAGGATGCTGCAGGATTATAGAAAATGTCTTATGAGGAGAGGTTGAGCAAGTTCAGGCTTTTCTCTTTGGAGTGAAGAAGGATAAGAGGTGATTTGACATTGATGACATTGATGAAATGGACAGCCAGCACCCTTTTCCTAGGACAGAAATGGGTAATACCAGGATGCATCATTTTAAGGTGATTGTAGGAAAGAATAGGGTTAGAGGTAGACCTTTTATACACAGCAAGTGGAACACGCTACCAGCGGTGATGATAGAGACAGGTAAATCAGGGATATTTAAGAGACTCTTAGATAGGCACATGGGTGAGAGAAAAATGGAGGGCTATGGGGGACGGAAGTGTTAGATTGATTTTAGAACATGTTAAAAGGCTGTGGACTGAAGGGCCTTGACTGTGCAATAATGTTCTATGTTCGATGCAATTCCCCACGAGGTTTCTTGGAATCCATTTCCACATCCCTACAAAGCAGTACAATGCTTTCCTTGCCTCTGCGGGCGGTGGAACATAATTAACCAGAGACTATAAGATGGATTTAGACAAGTACTTCAGAGAGAATAATTGACAGGATTATGGTGAAAAGGCAAGGGAACTGGTCAAGGAGATTGACTTGATATGCCAAATAGCTTCCTACTTTGATTTAATAATTCCATTGATTCTGATGTAATCAGTTTAAATTCCACATAATTTTATACAGTTTGGTCATGTTACTAAATGAAAGGCATAAAATATCAGCCTTTATCTCCAAGTCCAAAACTTTGGCTCTGGGTTCTCTTCTCCCGTCACTGGAGGTCCCTCGGCCTCTTAAGATGAAGGGAAATGTTTACCTCTGGGGGCTCATGGTGGGGTCCAGGACAGCGAGCCTCCACAAGACCACCATCTCGTCGCACATGCTGGCACAGGCGTGAGCCGCCACCTCAGTCTGGCCGTTACTGCGGCCCGTGTGGCCACTGGCACTGCTATGCGAGGCAGACGTTCGGACGCTGTACCACCAGCCAATGATCTGAGGAGGAAAGAGACCAAAGCGTCAACCGACTGGGTAGAGAGAGTAAATGAGATCTGACCATTGAACTGACAGGCTGCATGGGAAACATGTCTTACACCGACAATTCATTACAGCCACAAGGCAGAGATGGTTTAGAGCCGGGGTTCCCAACCTGGGGTCCAAAGACCCCTTGCTCAATGGCATAATAAAGGCACAAAAGATGGTAAGATGTAGGAGTAGCATTCAGCCATTCGAACCAGAGTCTATTCCACCATTCAATCATGACTGATGAAACGTCTCAGTCGAATCGTCGACTATTCATTTCTTTCCACCTGACCTGCTGAGTTCCTCTAGCATTTTGTGTGCTGCTCTGGATTTCCAACTTCTGCAAAGTCTCTTG